>NC_086444.1:955587671-955944338 GCF_028390025.1 Pseudophryne corroboree | reverse complement strand
CTTGGGGGTCCACGACCGCCCTGGAGGGAGAATAAATAGCGTAACGCGCCACTGTGCCCGCAGCGTGGGGAGCGCAGCAAGCCCGCAAGGGGCTCTTTTGCACTCCCCACGCTGTCGGTATGCCGGCGGTCGGGATTCCGGCGCCGGTATGCTGGTCGCCGGGATCCCGGCCGGCGGCATACCATATTACACCCGTAGAAAGGGGGGGGAGGCTGTGTAAAATCTGTGTAGTCTATTAAGGTACACAGATAGCGCTGGTAGTTTTATTTGTTCTACCTCAGAGAGCGCTGTGTGTGGGTTGGCTCCAATCTTTGTCTCTCTCTCTGCCATACTTCAGGAAAGGGTGTGAAGCTGCGACTGACAATTCCCTGTGTGTGTGTATGTGGGCGTCCAATACCTTTCATAGCCATGTCTAGGGACTCGGTGTCATATGCTGCTGAAGTGGTTTCCTCTCAGGAGGAATCCATTTCATGTACACAGAAATGTAATCGCATTGCTGAACCAGCATCTTAATACCCTAAACTGGTCACAGTCGCTAGCCGGAGACTGAATCCCCAGACTAGCGACTAAATCCTCAGTACACGGGCGCTAGCCGGGGACTGAATCCCAGGGCTAGCGACGAAACCCTCAGTACACAGACGCTGGCCGGGGACTGAATCCCCCGGCTAGGGACAGGATCCTCAGGCCAGTATATAGAAGTTGCGCAGGAAGACGCGCCATCTTCGGTGGGCTGAGCTTCTTCTCAGTGCGAACCCAGCGGAGTTCAGCTTTATTTTCCGTCTGCAGCTCCACATTGCACAGACTGTGAACAGTGATGGGGACTTGCTGAGGGGGGGGGGGGGGGGAGCTTGCAGGGGGTGCAGCTCATGAGGGAGGCCGTTAGCTATATATGTTCAATATTGCTGAGGGGGCTTACTTCACTGACCATAAGAAAGCCTCGCTGACCTTCCCTGCGTCTATTGTATTAACCGCTGTTTGTAATATCCTGAGGAGGATAGAATGAATTGGGACATCTGTGTCCAGACTGTCAAGGATAGTGGTTTTCTCAGTCCCGTTGAAAGAACCGGCTGATCACTGGATTGACGCTATGCTCAAATCCATATACACGGCTTTGGGAGCGATGCTACGACCTACCATTGCCCATGTATGGATTTCTAAAGCTATAGTAAAGCAGACACATTATTACTTGAGTAATTGATTACAATGGATGAAAACAGGATTTTAATACCTACCAGTAAATCCTTTCCTCCTAGTCCGTAGAGGATGCCAGGGTCCACTTCAGTACCATGGGGGGGTATAGATGGTTCCACAGGAGCCATGGGCACTTTAAGACTTTTCAGAGTGTGAACTGGTTCCTCCCTCTATGCTCCTCCTCCAGACCTCAGTATAGGAACTATGCCCAGGGAGACGGACATTTCGAGGAAAGGATTTACCTTTAAGTTAATGGTGAGATTCCTACCAGCTCATACTTCAACCATGCCGCACAACATGGTATTCAACAAAACACATGCCAACAGCATGAACATTACAGCAAACGTGCTGAAAACATTTTCAACAAAATAACAACTGCAGGTAAAGTACGCACTGGGCTGGGTGCCCAGCATCCTCTACGGACTAGGAGAAAAGGATTTACCGGTAGGCATTCAAATCCTGTTTTCTCATACGTCCTAGAGGATGCTGGGGTCCACTTCAGTACAGGTGGGAGAATGCGGATGACCCTGCAGCACTGATTGACTAAACTGTAGGTCCTCATCGGCCAAGGTGTCAAACTTGTAAAACTTAGCAAACGTGTTTGCCCCTGACCAAGTAACTGCTCAGCAAAGTTGCAATGCCGAGACCCCTCGGGCAGCCGCCCAGAATGAGTCCATCTTTCTAGTAGAATGGGCATTCACTGAATTCGGTACTGGAAATCCTGCCGTGGAATGAACGTGCTGAATTGTACCACTGATCCAGCGCGCAATAGTCTGCTTAGAAGCAGGACACCCAATCTTGTTGGAAGCATACAGGACAAACAGAGTCTCTGTTTACCGTATCTGAGCTGTTCTCGCGACATAAATTCTCAAAACCCTGACCACATTCAGATACTTTGAAGCAGCAAAAGTGCCAGTAGCCACTGGCACCACAATAGGTTGGTTTATATGGAAAGAAGAAACTACCCTTGGAAGAAATTTCTGACGAGTTCTTAACTCGCCCTATCTTCCTGGAAAATCAAGTAAGGGTTCCTGTGAGACAAGGCCCCTAACTCAGACACCCTCCTTGCAGATGCCAAGGCCAACAGAATGACCACTTTTCATGTGAGAAACTTCAACTCTATCTCCTGGAGAGGTTCAAACCAATCCGATTGAAGGAACTGCAACACCACGTCAAGATCTCATGGTGCCACAGGAAGCACAAAAGATGTGCAGAACCCCTTTCACGAATGTCTGAACTTCTGGAAGGTAGACAATTTTTCCTGAAAGATAACGGACAAGGCCGAAATCTGGACCTTGACTGAACTCAACCGTAGGCCCTCATCCACACCTGCCTGGAGAAAATGGAGAAAACGTCCTAACTGAAACTCTTCCATTGGAGCATTCTTGGATCCACACCAAGATACATATTTTATCCACATACGGTGGAATGTTTAGACGTTACTCCTTTCCTGGCCTGAATAAGAGTGATAATGACTTCTTTGGGCATACCCTTTTGGCTAGGATCCGGCGCTCAACAGCCATGCCGTCAAACGTAGCAGCGGTAAGTCTTGATATACGCATGGCCCCTGCTGCAGCAGGTCCTCGCGAAGAGGAAGAGGCCGAAGATGATCTATGAGTAACTCCTGAAGATCTGGATTCCAAGCCCTCCTTAGCCAGTCTGGAACAATGAGGATCGCTCGAACTCCTGTTCTTCTTATGATTTTGAGAACTTTTGGTGTCAGTGGAAGTGGAGGGAAGACATACACCGACCGAAACACCCACTGGGTCACCAGTTTGTCCACTGCTATTGTTTGAGGGTCTCTCGACCTGGAACAATATCACCTAAGCTTCTTGTTGAAACGAGATGCCATCATGTCTACTTGAGGAAGTCCCCAAAGACCTGTCACCTCCGCAAAGACTTCTTGGCGGAGGCCCTATTCTCCTGGATGGAGATCGTGTCTGCTGAGGAAGTCCGCTTCCCAGTTGTCCACTCCCGGAATGAAAATTGCCGACAGAGCTCTTGCATGTCTTTCTGTCCAGTGGAGAATCTTTGTCACCTCTGGCATAGCCGCTCTGCTTTTCGTTCCGCCTTGACGGGTTATGTACGCGACTGCTGTTACATTGTCCGACTGGATGTGTACGGGGTGATCTTGAAGAATATGCCCCGCTTGTAGAAGGCCATTGTAAGTGGCTTTCCACTCCATAACGTTTATGTGAAGACAAGTTTCTTGACTTGACCATCTTCCTTGGAAGCATTTTCCCTGTGTGACTGCACCCCAGCCTCGGAGACTTGCATCCATGTTCACCAGGATCCAGTCTTGACTCCCGAACCTGCGTCCCTCTAGGAGGTGAGAACTGTGTAGCCACCACCAGAGCGAGATTCTGGCTTTGGATGACAGGATTACCCTCTGATGCATATATAGATGGGATCCGGACCTCTTGTCCAATAGGTCCCACTGGAACACTCTGGCATGGAATCAGTCAAACTGTATGGCTTCGTTGGCCGCTACCATCTTTCCCAACACCCGAATGCATTGATTAATCGACACTCTTGTTGGTTCCAGAATTTGTTTGACCATTCTCTGGATTTCCAGAGCCTTTTCTACTGGAAGAAATACCCTCTGTACTTCTGTGTCCAGTATCAACCCCAGAAAGGACAATCTTGTCGACGGTTCCAATTGTAACTTTGGAAAACTTATGATCCCACCGTGATGTTGAAGTACTGTCAGGAAGAGTGCCATGTTCTGCACCAACTTTTCCCTGGATCTCGCTTTTATCGGGAGATCTTCCAGGTCAGGAATTATATTGACTCCTTGTTGTCGAAGGAGGACCATCATCTCCTGCCATCACCTTGATGAAAACCCTCGGTGCCGTGGAAGGTCCTAACGGCAACGTCCGAAATTGGTAATGACAATTCTGTATTGCGAATCTCAGATAAGCTTGATGTGGAGGATAAATGGGAACGTGTAAGTAGGCATCTTTTATGTCTACTGACACGATGAAGTCCCCCTCCTCCAGACTGGAAACCACTGCCCTCAGAGATTCCATCTTGAACTAGAAACTTTGCAGGTAGAGATTCAGAGTATACAGGTTTAGAATCGGTATGACCGAGCCGTCCGGCTTCGGAACTACGAATAGGGTTGCAATAAAACACTTCTCCTTGTTGTAACAAGGGAACCAGGACAAAAACTTGATCCTGACACAATTTTTGTATTGCTGCTGCCACCACTTCCCTGTCTGGGATAGAAGCTGGTAAGGTCGATTTGAAAATACGGCCTGGGGAAATGTCTTGAAACTCAAGTTTGTACCTGTGGGACTCTATTTGTATGACCCACGGATCTAGGCCAGATTGAACCCAGAACTGACTGAAGAGTTTCAGACGTGCCCCCACCTGAGCGCACTCCCGCAAGGGAGCCCCAGCGTCATGCTGAAGATTTGGCAGGAGCAGATGTTGATTTCTGATCCTGGAGACGCTGTGGACTTTATTTCCTTTTGCCCTTTCTTTACCCACATTGAAAGGGGAACCTTTACCCTTTTTTGTAATTTTTGGGCCGAAATGACTGCATCTGAGAGTGATGTCTTTTTCGCCGGCGCAGGAGCAATAGGAAAGAATGTCGACTTACCTGCGGTAGCCACAGAAACTAAAGCCTCCATATTCCTTTTGGAATCTGCGTCAGCATTCCATTGGCGATCCACAACGCCCTCCGTGCTGAGATTGCCATGGTAGCGGCTCTTGATCCCAAGAGACCAATATCTTTCGTGGTTTCTAGCATGTACGCAGCAGCGTCTTTGATATGACCTAACGTTAGGAGTATCTCGTCTCTATTGTGTCAATGTCTAATTACAAGTTTTCTGACCACTTTTCAATAGCACCACTCACCCACGCACAGACAGTGGTAGGCCTGAGTAGTGTCCCATTGGCCACATCAATAGATTACAACGTAGACTCCAATTTGTGGTCTGCCGTCTCCTTAAGTGAAGCCGTCCCAGGCGCAGGGAGAAACACCTTTTTCCTGTAACCGTGACAGGGCACTGTCTAAAATGGGGGGTGACTCCCACCTTTTTCTGTCCTCTGTATGGAAAAAGCTAAGCTGCCTGACTTCTTTTGGGAATCTGAAATTTCTTTTCGGGTTAAACCAGACTCCCTCCAAGAGACTGTTCAGCTCATGAGGTGGAGGGAAAGTTACATTACTTCGTTACTAAAGTAAGCCTGCTCCTGTGGTAAAGGAGGGGCCCCGTAACTTCTAATACCTCCTTTATAGCTAAAAACATGTTTTGAATGTTTTTCGCTAACTTAGGACCTATTCCTCTGGAATCACTAGTGTCGACACAGGAATGAGCATCCGTGTCGGTTTCAGGTCATACTACTTGTGCAAATGTTTGTGTCCCAGAGGAGTCCCCTGTGGATGAAAGGCAGAACTATTAAAAATCTAATTTTTAACAGATTATTTTCAGTTTTCTACATGAGACCCAGACTTATCCAATCTCTTACTGATGTGATCCACACTATCCCGTAAATCTTTCACCCAGTCAGGCTCTTGGTGTCACATTACAACTCTGTCCCTAACATGGCTCCCACAGAGGAAGAGCTCCCTGCCTCAGACATGTCACAAACGTGCACAATCACACCACAGACACTCCGGGGCTTATAGGGGACAGACCCACAGTAAAATCTGTCAGAGGGACACAGAAAAAGCATTGCCAGTCCACAGCTCAGCGCTTAAATAAAAATCCCTGTGTCGTGTACTTTGTACACAGAGACTTTCCGCTCTATATATATATATATATATTGTCAATAATAGGTTATAATACCACAATATACACTTTCCCCCCCCTTTTTGCACTCTGATACTAAAATCATAAGTTCAGCGTTTCTTCCCTTGCTTTTTGATGGAAGAAAATGGTGCTGCCCTGTGTGCTGGCTGCCTGAGGAAGATTCCCCGCCCCCTGCAATGGCACGTTTTTCCTCAGCAAACATGAGGTAATATTTATACTGGCGGGGGTGTAGGATTGTGCCGCAGCCCAATATGCTACCTTTTTGCCAGTCAGAGTAGGTTTTCATGCTGCCCAAGAACAGAAACCTGCTTCAGGTGCGCCTAAGTCCTCTGCATGATGGTGGACAGCGCAGCCTTGAAGTAGGGCCGGTGTGGGCGAGACTCGGACATTCCAGTCACGTCTGGGTGTCGTCCGGCCTGGATCCCTGGGTACTAGATATTGTGTCCCAGGGGTGCCGGCTGGAATTTCAAGATCTCCCTTCTCATTGGTTCTTCACATAGGGCTTGCCAGCTTTGCCGGCAGACTGGGCTACCCTGCAGGGAGCCATCCAGAAGTTGGTGGAGGCACAGGTCATTGTACCAATCCCTCCTCAAAGGCAGAACACAGGTTACTATTCGAACCTTTTCGTGGTACTGAAACCGGATGGTTCGGTCAGGCCCATTCTGAACTTAAAATCACTAAAACCCTTTCTGGGGGAGTTCAAGGTCAAAATGGAGTCTCTAAGGGCATTGATATCAGGTCTGGAAGAGGAGGAATTCCTGGTATCCCTGGATATCAAGGATGCGTACCTCCACATTCCGATTTGGCTGCCGCATCCGGCTTATCTCCGATTCGCTCTGTTGGACTGTCATTTTCACTTCCAGGCCCTACCATTCGGCCTCTCCACAGCACCAAGGGTTTTTTCCAAGGTGATGGCGGAAATGAGGGTTCTCCTCCGCAGGCAGGGGGTGAACATAATTCCATATCTGGACGATCTGCTAATAAAGGCATCATCCAAGGAGAAGCTTTTTTCAGTTAATAGCTCTCATGATCCTGCTTCCCAAGGAACAGGGTTGGACCCTGAATATCCCAATATCTCATGGGGAACCAACCAGGAGGTTGTCCTTTCTTGGAATGATCCTCGACACGGAGGTGCAGAGGGTGTTTCTTCCAGAGGAAAAAGCGTTGGTGATGCAAACAATGGTCCGGGATGGCCTGAAGCCAGCCCGGGTGTCGGTTCATCAGTGCATTCACCTTCTGGGGAAGATGGTGGCCTCTTACGAGGCTCTGCAGTATGGGAGGTTTCACGCTCGGTTCTTCCAACAGGATCTCTTGAACAAGTGGTCAGGATCCCATCTACACATGCACCAGAGAATACGTCTGTTGCCAAAGGCCAGGATTTCACTCCTCTGGTGGCTGCAATTACATCACCTTCTGGAGGGCCGCAGGTTCGGGATTCAGGACTGGATCCTTCTAACCACGGGTGCAAGTCTCCGGTGCTGGGGCGCAGTCACTCAAGGGGAAAACTTCCAAGGAAGGTGGTCAAGTCTGGAAGCCGGCCTGCCGATAAAGATTCTGGAACTAACAGCCATCTACAACGGTATACTCCAAGCGGTCCATCTTCTGAGAAATCGGGCCATTCAAGTACTGTGCAGTCGGACAACGTAACGACAGTGGATTACATAAACCGACAAGGCGGAACGAAGAGCAGAACTGTAATTTCAGAGGTAACCAGAATCATCCTCTGGGCAGAAAAACACGCATTGGCGCTGTCGGCAATCTTCATTCTGGGAGTAGTCAACTGGGAAGCAGACTTCCTCAGCAGACGCGATCTCCATCCAGGGGAGTGGGACCTCCATCCGGAGTTGTTCAAGGAGGTAACAGATCTTTGGGGCCTACCCCAAATCGATATGGTGGCCTATCATCTTAACAAGAAGCTTCGGCGGTTGAGGTCAAGTTTCTCACAATGAAGTCTGTCAATTTGTTGGCCTTAGCTTCTGCTAGACGTGTGTCAGAGTTGGTGGCTTTGTCATGTATAAGCCCATACTTGATCTTCCATGAAGATAGAGCTGAGCTTCGGACACGTCAGTAGTTTCTTCCGAAGGGTGGGTCGGCTTTTCAGATCATCCAACCTATTGTGCCAGTTGCGACTGACTCCTCAATTTCATCAAAGTCCTTAGATGTTGTAAGGGCTCTCAAAATCTATGTGAGGAGAACTGCTCGTCACAGAAAATCGGACTCTGTTTGTCCTGTATGATCCCAATAAAATTGGGTGTCCTGCTTCTAAGCAGACGATCTCTCGCTGGATCAGTTTCACTATCCAGCAGGCATATTCTAATGCAGGCTTGCCGTGTTCTACGTCTGTTAAGGCCCACTCTACTCGTAAAGTGGGTTCTTCCTGGGCAGCTGCCCGGGGTGTCTCGGCATTACAGCTCTGCCGAGCAGCTACTTGGTCAG
Source organism: Pseudophryne corroboree (assembly GCF_028390025.1). Lineage (NCBI taxonomy): Eukaryota > Metazoa > Chordata > Amphibia > Anura > Myobatrachidae > Pseudophryne > Pseudophryne corroboree. Next base: position 955,935,954 of record NC_086444.1, on the reverse strand, counting down.
GGTCGAACACGTTCGCAAAGATCTACAAGTTCGATACTTTGGCCTCTGAGGACCTTAAGTTTGGTCAAACGGTTCTGCAGGAGTCTCCGCGCTCTCCCTCCCGTTCTGGGAGCTTTGGTACATCCCCATGGTACTAATGTGGAACCCAGCATCCTCTAGGACGTAAGAGAAATTAGGATTTTAATTACCTACCGGTAAATCCTTTTCTCGTAGTCCGTAGAGGATGCTGGGCGCTCGCCCAGCGCTTCGTTATCCTGCACTGGTTATTTAGTTCAGTACTGCTTAGTTCTGGGTAAGTACTTACTGTCTTGTTACTTGGTAAGTATTCCTGTTCAGCCGTTGCTGATGTTTCAAGCTAGTTGCCTTGGGTTGCCTTGTGTGTGAGCTGGTGTGAATCTCGCCACTATCTGTGTAATAATCCTTCTCTCGAAGATGTCCGTCTCCTCGGGCACAGTTTCTAGACTGAGTCTGGTAGGAGGGGCATAGAGGGAGGAGCCAGCCCGCACTCTCAAACTCTTAGTAGACGGGTCCACCAGTGGCTCCTGGTGGACCCGTCTATATCCCATGGTACTAATGTGGACACCAGCATCCTATACGGACTACGAGAAAAGGATTTACCGGTAGGTAATTAAAATCCTATTTTCTTTTTCATCCACTAGGGGTCACTGGAGTACTCTTGGGATATGGACGGCTTCCACCGGAAGAAGGCACTGAATAAATTAATTTTGAGACTACTCCTCCCCTCCATATCCTGCAGCACTTCAGTGTTTTTTCTGTGCTCGACACAGTTAGAAGGCATAGTGGAGCTCGTCCACAAAGTATTGGAATTTTTTTTTCTAAGTTTTTTTTTTTTCGTCAATTTCCACGTCCTTTCCCCCCTTCTAACAGGCGTGGGTCAGGGACAGTGGAAGCGGCTGAGTAGCCGTGAGTGTCGGACCTCTCTGTAAAGAGCTCCCTCACTCCACTTGCAGGCTGCCTGCAGGAAAGCTGGACGGAGCTTGGATGAAAGCCCCGTCATAGACTTCTGTCACGGTCCAGGTATGTTGGGTTGGGGCGGTCAGCGCTTGCTGCCGCTCCACTGTGGGGGATTATTTGGTACTCACCGCTGCCCGGGGCGCGCTCTCACTCTCCGGCCCCCAGCATCCTAGGAGACCGCTGCTCCCTGCGCAGCAGCAGCGCTGCTTGGCTACACAGACACGCCGCCATGCTGTGTGTGGCGGGCGGGAGCACGTGTGCATAGGCCGCTCCACGGCTCTATGCAGCACGCTCTCTGCTTCCGCCATCCGCCCGCAGCAGCCGAGGAGTTCCGTTGTCCGGGGCCTACAGGACAGGCCGCTCACACGGCCCTTTGCAAAAACTTCCACAGGCCCAGACCCGGTGCTGTACACGGAGGTCGTGGGAGTGGGGGGGAGACTTTAACAGTATTGGGCAGTGTTAAGTTTTAAGAGAAAAAAAAAAACTTGGTGCTTAGTATGTTTAATGTTCTCCTGTCTGTTCCAGGTTTCCTATTTTACATCTCAGCTAAGAGTGGTACTAGGGGAATTTTTGGGTCAGTTTTCGTATTAGCAGGCACTGCACTTGCCTAAGATATATACCAGGAACTTTGGTGTTATTACTGAGTCGTGCAGTCTGTCTGTGTGGAGTTTGTATTGTCTGTCATAATGAGTAAGACACCAGCAAAATCTAAGAAACATTTGTCATGTCATGTCTGTAAGAGTGTGTTGCCTGATGGATCCACCACATGTACAGCATGTGTTGTTAATACAGCCATAAATACGATTTCCATTCCAGAAGTAAAGCCAGCATCTCAGGACCCTCCGTGGGCTTTACTTGCAGATGTATTAGTTGGTTTACAATCAGAGCTGGCCGCCTCTCGTGAAGAAAGAGAGGCGGCAAGATCTGAGTTTAAAATGAGACCATTTGAGTTACCTGGAGAATCTCAAGCTGGTCATAAGTCCACCTTGAGTGGAAAAGATAAGTTTCCTTTTCCTACTAATTTTCCTGTCTCTGGGATACTAGATCTCACTGAACAGGAGTATGAGGAGGGCGAAATAGAACAACAGTCAGAAGGTGACGACTTTGACAGCCCAGGTATTGACAATCTCATCAGAGCAGTTCGTCAGTCGCTGGAGTTTACAGAAACTGAGGAGCCACTGACGAATGATGAAGTAGTCTTTACTAAACGACAGAGATCTCCGATGTGTTTCCCTATCTCGGAATCTCTTAATAAAATGTTACTGGAGTCACGGAAAAATCCGGACAAACGGTTTTCTATTCCTCGTAGATTTAAATCGAGTTACCCGTTTCCAGAGGCCATGACAGCTACATGGGAGAACCCACCATTGGTGGATTCATCCGTATCTAAACTTACGAGGAAGTTAACCATACCAGTACCAACTGCTACTACACTTAAAGACCCTGCAGATCGTAAAATAGAGGCTATGCTAAGGTCCATGTATACAGCAACTGGAGTGCTGTTAAGACCTGGGTTGGTTGGCATTTGGGTTACTAAAGCTTTAATGGTATGGATAAAAGAGCTCAAGTCGGCTCTGCAAGATGATCATCTTATACTTCTCGCAGATCAAATCTGGGAAGCTGCTGAATATTTATGTACAGCTTCTACTGACGTCTGTCAGCTTACTTCTCGCCTGTCCTCATCGCTAGTCATAGTACGACGAGCACTTTGGCTGCGTTCGTGGCAGGCGGAGACGGAGGTTAAAAAAGGTATAGAGGCATTGCCTTATGATGGCGAGAAACTTTTTGGTCCTGAATTGGACAAATGGATTTCTGAGGCTACTGGAGGGAAGTCTGTTTTTCTTCCTTCGCCTACAACTATACCTAAACGGAAATATTCTGGTCCGGCGTTCAAATCCTTTAGAACTCAGCCCTTTCGTGGGCAGGGCACAGGAGCAGTCACGCCGGGCAGAAGAGGTCGGGGACGTAGTGCCCGACAATCCAATGCACGTCGTCAAGACACCAAGACCACTAACAAACCAGTGGCATGACGGGCTCCCAGCCCATCTCGGATCCCCAATTGTGGGAGCACGCCTTCAGAGCTTTCAGGGGGCGTGGCTGCAGACGTCCACAGATGGGTGGATCCGCAATTTAGTATTAGAGGGTTACAAAATAGAGTTCGATTATCTTCCGACAGGAAGATTTTTCACGACAGGACTGCCTGTGTCGGACGACAAGAAAGCAGTTCTGCAGGTTGCCATTCAGTCTCTGCTGAATGCTGCAGTGATAATTCCAGTCCCTGTGCAGGAACAGGGGCAGGGTTATTATTCCAGTCTGTTTCTGGTACCAAAACCAGATGGCTCAGTCAGGCCAATATTGAACCTAAAAGGTCTCAATCATTACGTCACTTACCACAGATTCAAGATGGAATCTCTCAGGTCAGTAATTGCAGGGTTAGAGCCACAGGAATTCATGATTGCACTAGATCTCAAGGATGTGTATTTGCACATTCCGATTTGGCCACCTCACCAAAGTTTTTTAAGGTTTGCGATAAGGCGAGACCATTACCAATTTCAGGCTCTACCGTTTGGCCTCTCATCAGCGCCTCGGGTATTCACCAAGGTAATGTCCGTGATGACAGCTCATCTCAGGTCCCTAGGGGTAATAATTGTTCCGTATTTAGACGATCTACTCATAAAGGCTCCGTCTCAACAATTGCTTCTCCAACATGCCTTGCTAACGTACAATGTACTAGTTCAGCACGGTTGGATAGTCAGTTTAAAGAAATCACATCTAATTCCGTGTCAACGACTTCAATTCCTAGGGATGATTCTCGATACAGTAAAACAAAGGGTTTACTTGCCACAACAGAAAGTACAGGGCATTCGTCATCTGGTGCAATTAGTGCTCAAGCCACGCACAGTCTCAGTACATTTGTGCATTCGCCTTTTAGGCACAATGGTGGCGGCTTTCGAAGCACTTCAGTTCGGAAGATTTCACTCACGTCCGTTTCAACTGGAGGTGTTAGCACAGTGGTCGGGATCACATCTGCAGCTGCACCACAGGGTGAGGTTGTCACCACAAGTCAGGGTGTCTCTTCTCTGGTGGTTAAAAATACACAATCTATCTGCAGGGAGACGATTCGGAGTCGCGAATTGGATAATTCTGACAACGGACGCAAGTCTCAGAGGTGGGGGAGCTGTAGTTCAGAGTTATCGGCTCCAGGGCCTCTGGGCGGATCACGAAAGATCGCTATCCATAAATGTTCTGGAACTCAGGGCGATTTACAATGCTCTAAGACAAGCGGTGTACATGTTTCGTTTTCAGACTGTGCAGGTGCAGTCAGACAATGCGACGGCAGTCGCATACATAAACAAACAAGGAGGAACGAGAAGCCGCATGGCTATGCGGGAAGTAGCTCGGATCCTCAGATGGGCCGAATATCACCAGGTGATATTATCGGCAGTGTTCATTCCTGGAGTGGACAACTGGGAGGCAGATTTTCTCAGTCGTGGGGATTTTCATCCAGGAGAGTGGGCATTAAATCCAGAAGTTTTTCAGATGTTGATCCAGAAGTGGGGTTACCCTCAGGTGGATCTAATGGCATCCCGCCACAATCATCAGGTGTCAAGATATGTGTCCAGAACAAGAGATCCAGGGGCAGTGGCGGTGGATGCTCTCACAGCCACGTGGCCATACAGCCTTGTGTATCTGTTTCCACCGTTTCCGCTGCTCCCGCTGGTGCTAAAACGGATCAAGAGAGGGTTCGTCACAGTCATTCTAATAGCGCCTCATTGGCCTCGGAGGGCTTGGTTCTCGGATCTTCTCGGGTTACTCGCAGACGATCCATGGCCACTCCCACTACGTCCGGACCTGTTACAACAGGGTCCGTTCCTCTACCCCGATTTAGCGCGGCTGCGTTTGACGGGGTGGCTGTTGAAAAGGCCATCTTAAGGAAAGAGGGCATTCCTGAGTCTGTTATACCAACCATGGTACGAGCTAGGAAGCCGGTTACGGCAGCTCATTATTATAGAATTTGGCGTACTTATATAGGTTGGTGTGAAGCTCGGAAATTTCCGACATCGTCTTTTAAATTATCCCGTCTTTTGTTATTTTTACAAATGGGGTTAGATGGAGGACTACGTCTTTCCACACTAAAGGTGCAGGTATCTGCGTTGTCAATTTATTTTCAAAGGAAATTGGCCTCGTTGCAGTCAATACATACGTTTCTACAGGGTGTAAAGAGGATACAGCCTCCTTTCATTCCACCTACAGCACCATGGGACTTGAATCTGGTTTTAGATTTCTTACAGTCCGATTACTTTGAACCCTTACAACAAGTGGATATTAAATTTCTCACTTGGAAAACGATTTTTCTTTTAGCCTTAGCCTCGGCTAAGCGTGTTTCAGATTTGGGTGCCTTGTCATGCAAGTCACCGTATTTAATTTTTCATGATGACAGAGCGGAACTTCGGACGAATCCCGTTTTTCTACCAAAAGTAGTGTCGTCTTTTCACATCAATCAACCAATAGTAGTTCCTGTGTTAACAGGAGATTCTGGAATGTTGGATGTAGTTCGCGCATTGCGCATCTATGTTTCCCGAACGTCTACTGTGCGTAAGACAGATACGTTGTTTGTTCTCTATGACGCAGCTAAGAGGGGTTGGCCAGCCTCTAAGCAGACCTTATCCAGATGGATCAAACTGACTATACGTCAGGCTTACCTTTATGCTAAGTTACAGCCACCTACTTCAGTAACAGCTCATTCCACACGTTCTGTGGGGACGTCATGGGCAGCGAGTCGTGGGGCTTCTACGACACAGCTTTGCCGTGCGGCTACTTGGTCGTCAGTGCACACGTTTGTGCGCTTTTACAAGTTTGATACGTTCGCGGCATCAGCATCTAGCTTTGGCCGTTTAGTGTTACAAGGGCCAAACAGCTCTCCCGCCACGGAGGAGACTTTGGTACATCCCAAGAGTACTCCAGTGACCCCTAGTGGATGAAAAAGAAAATAGGATTTTGGTACTTACCAGGTAAATCCTTTTCTTTGAATCCATAGGGGGCACTGGACGCCCACCCAGAGCAGTTTACCTGTTTTAGGAGTTCAGTGGTTCTTATGGTAACACACTTTCACGACTGGTTTAAATTTAACAAGGGTTAATCAGTTATGGTGTCAACTGTTTAGTTGTCTGTTACGTTGTGTCAACTTTATTGTTGTCTGTGAGACTATATGTAATTCTCCTTTTGTCAATCTCTCTATCGATCCTGTTCGGCTCAGTAAAAAACACTGAAGTGCTGCAGGATATGGAGGGGAGGAGTAGTCTCAAAATTAATTTATTCAGTGCCTTCTTCCGGTGGAAGCCGTCCATATCCCAAGAGTACTCCAGTGCCCCCTATGGATTCAAAGAAAAGGATTTACCTGGTAAGTACCAAAATCCTATTTTTGTCTTGTACGGACAAGACTCATTTGGACATATGTGATGTGCATGAAATAATAGAAAACTACCTGGTCTATATAAAAATTGTTAAAACTTCAAAAACCCTCTTCACACACTAGTAAAAAAACATAGCCACAGCTAGTATTTTGTTCAAGAGCTCTTCAGTTACTGTTAAAGTTATTCACAATACAGTTACAGTACAAGCCTTGTGCAATTAAGATTACTGTGAACCACACAATTCCCTGCTGTTGTACAGTAGCTGTCGGTAATGGATTGGGAAGTGAATGCTTCATATAAACCACACAGTAGCTGCAGTGGAATGATTGGTTAATACCGAACTGTGTATTTTCTACCTTCACATTTGTACATTTAAATTTAAAAGCCAAACTGATTTCATAGTAACAGAGAGCCCTTTGATAATGGCAAAGGTGTATTTTTCATGAGCTTGGCAGAACTACAGATAGCTGTTGTAAAGCTGTGATTGTAGCACAGTGGTTTGCATTTCTGCTTAATACCACAAGTGCCATAAGTTCTGCAAGTACCAGGGCACTTTACTCTGAAAACATACTGGAGTCCAACTGGCTTCTGGAATTGAATCTACTCTGTATATGTGCAGAAATTTAGGTTGTAAGCTCTGCAGGAGCATTTTATCTGTAGAAGGATGCATCATAATAATAAGTTATAAATAGATAAAGCTAGTCTATAGATTGTAAGCTTGCGAGCAGGGCCTTCCTACCTCTATGACTGTTATCACCCAGTTTATTATTGTTGTTTCAAATTGTAAAGCGCAACGGAATTTGCTGCGCTATATAAGAAACTGTTAATAAATAAAATAAATAAATAATGTAAGGGGCAGTTAGAGTGTTGTGCCGGCGCTAATTACTGGGCGCCTGACTGAACAATTCAGTTCTTGCTCCTATTTGGATGCCCAACTGTACTTTTTGCATCACAGCCAGTACTTTAGCCACAGTATGTTACATAAACACCTTATTAATTTAGAATATATTTTGTAAGGCTATTTAAAACAGATAATGTAAATCAGATATATTTCTCCAATACGTGAAGACTTCATTGTACAGGAAAGTAAATTATGTACAACAAACCTTCCTACTTTGACATTTTCTTTCTTGTCCACACAATGATTTATTGAAACTATGGGGGGAATTCAAATGTTTGAAAAGTCGGTTGGGTGTCTGTTTTTTTCCTGTCTATTAGATGGGAAAAACGGACACCCAATTGACTTTTCAAACAATTGAATTTCCCCCTATGTCTGTTACCTTGTAACTGTTTAAAAACTAACTCTACTGCAGGGGTAGGCAACCCTTGGCTCTAGCGCTTCAAGATGGCAGTTGGTAATGCTTTCAGTGGCACCCAGGGGGTCAGATCTTATTTTATTAGATGTGCTGTGCTGCTACTCCCCTCCTACCTCACCCATCTCCTTACCTCACAGAGAAGATATTTTGGGCCAGATTTATCAAGCCTTGGAGAGTGATAAATTGTACGGTGATAAAATACCAACCAATCAGCTCCTGTCATTTTTCAAACACAGCCTGTAACATGACAGTCAGGAGCTTGTTTGGTGGTTCTTCATCACCGTACAATTTATCACTCTCCAAGGCTTGATATATCTGGGCCTATATTGCTGTAATGGTGGTTGCACTCTGGAAATTTTTTTAGCATGTAATATTGACTACCTGCCACCCAAAGAGAAAAACGTTGCCTACTCGTGCTGTAGTATAATCTGTTTAAAAGTGAAGTCACTGTTGGGAAAGTGGTTACCATATTTTAGTTTCGGGGAAAAAAATAGTTATTTCATGTCTGTAACAAATCATTCCAATGTCGGCGGTAACCCTAAACCGACCACCCCAAACTCACACACACACACACACACACACACACACACACACACACACACACACACACACACGCACACACGCACGACCCTTCCTGCAGCGTAAACCTAACCCCCCTCAGCCTAACCCTCCCGGGGGGTGCCTAAAACTAACTTCCCTCCCTGCAGCCATGCCTAACCCTTAGACCACCCACCCCCTCCCCGCAGCTTACCTGCCTTTTGGGCCAGTCACCGCTCGTTCTGGATCCCGGTGGTCGGGATTCCGGTTCCGGGATGGTGCTCCTTGTCGGGATGCCGGTGCCAGCATTTTTGTCAGTGTTTGGATTCCGACGTCGGTATTTAGACTGCCAGGATCCTGACCGCCAGGATCATGACCGGATCCCGTTGGCAAGTTACCAGAACCCAATCCATCTCCTAGCTGCTGATGTTCACTGTATGAATATGAAGGAACAGACCACTGATTAAGTGCAACAGTTCTGATTTTCACGTGTAGTCAAAGTGAGGGAGGCATGTTGTGAAGGGGATCTGGCCTTAATAGAAATGGATAAGGGAGCATCTGAAAGTGGTTTTAATGGCTCAGATGTTTGGCTTCATTTTCCTCCTTTTCCAGCTGAGAGATGTGTTGTGAGCATGTGGCAGCTCCCAGGAGCACAGCTTGCTTGGAGCAGTGATGAAAATTTTCCCATTTTATTTTGTAGCCCTCTTGTTTCGCTTTATCACTGTCTCCATACAGTGTGCACACCTGCAAGTTACATAATGTTTTCTTATATTTCTAACCCGTAGGTGCCAAATAAAATTACTGTCTGACTAATCTTTTACACAACTTTCTCAACTTTCCCCCCCCCCTTTTCTTTTATTTCAGAGATACCGGATATTGTGAATACAAAACACCTAAAAACATTTCGGTAAGTTTCAGCCGGATTTTCATTTAGTGCAGATGTGTTATCATACACTGAGGTGCCAAATAGCCCTCCTCAATGCTCCATGTCCTGACTTGGTCGAGCTGTGCATCTTATTCTCTCCGAATCGGAGTCGTATGCATATAAATAAAACAGCTGGGAGCGACAAAACTACTTTGTTAGAGTGCACTGATCAAGCGACATTTGTACATGTGTGTGCAAATGATTCTGAACCTGTATACAAAGTGCTACGATGTAGTGGCCACGACCATTTTCACAACCATGTTTCGTTTTGCTTCATCTGCGACTAAAACGAGTCTAAAACGAATTCCTCTGTAGATAAAGTGGCAGCCCACCATCTATATTACACTAAGTGGTGTTTCGCTGTGTCTGCTATGCAAATAAGACGCCAAATTTGAAGAATAAGATGTACACTGCACCTCTGGTATCTGCTCGGTCCTGCACTGCGTCTCATGTCATATGACATGTTGGCACTAGGTGTATGCGGACACATCTGTATATGCTTTTATATCCATATTCTCATCCATAGCTTTAATTCCAAGGTGCTACATTTAATGAGTTGTTTAATGTCTCAATGGGTGCTAATACAGATGTAGCCACCCTCAGCTTTGCCGCAGAGCATCTTATCCGCAGCAAAGCGGGCGCGGCTAGTATGCCCATGGCTATGATGTGCACAGCCCTATGATGAATGGGCGGCGTACCTAGTCACAGCTCGGCGCAGCCCGTGCCGTGGGTAAGATGAGTGTGGCTATATCTGTATAACGGTAATGATACCTAAAATACGAGCTTTATCTTCTTGCTCATTGTGTTACATTTTAAGTCAGTTGTTTTCTTTCACCAAAATGTAAAACGAAAATGGCAAAAAAGTTAAAATTTTTGGCACAAGAGTGATGCTACATGTATCATACAGTATATGGAAAATTCCAGTTACAGTGGGGAGTGAAACATGCATCCATGAGAAGGTGCATTAGATTATGCCTGTAAGCGCTGGGGAATGGGTAACACCAAGGGCTTTGTGGTTTGTATGCCAAGGGAGGAACTGGCTGCAAGACCTCCGGGGAAGTGACTGTTATCTTTTTTTTTAACCTGTGCTGAATGACTGCATTGGAGAAGAATATACTCCATTCTACGCCTCCATAGGAAGGCCGTGGATACCTTATTGTTATAAAAAATTATACTGTATGTAAAATGTACAATGTATAGTACTTTTATTGCAGATTGTACTCTTCAGCCTGTGCTATCTCTCCTTAGTGAGGGTTTGGCTATTTGTTTTGTCAGAGTTCAGGCCATAACTGAGGGATTTGTAACAGTGACAGACTGTTAGGTGACGGAGCGGTCTCTTATTGTAAATTTACCTATGTTATGTGCAGGCATGAATTATACACTACCTGTTGGGAACCTAATGGCTACAGGTGAGGCATGACCAATGTTATGTCAATACATTTTCTCTGACGTCCTAGTGGATGCTGGGAACTCCGTAAGGACCATGGGGAATAGCGGCTCCGCAGGAGACTGGGCACAAAAAGTAAAAGCTTTAGACTAGCTGGTGTGCACTGGCTCCTTCCCCTATGACCCTCCTCCAAGCCTCAGTTAGATTTTTGTGCCCGAACGAGAAGGGTGCAAGCTAGGTGGCTCTCCTGAGCTGCTTAGAAGTAAAAGTTTAAATAGGTTTTTTATTTTCAGTGAGTCCTGCTGGCAACAGGCTCACTGCATCGTGGGACTAAGGGGAGAAGAAGCGAACTCACCTGACTGCAGAGTGGATTGGGCTTCTTGGCTACTGGACATTAGCTCCAGAGGGACGATCACAGGTTCAGCCTGGATGGGTCCCGGAGCCGCGCCGCCGGCTCCCTTACAGAGCCAGAAGAGCGAAGAGGTCCGGAGAAAGCGGCGGCAGAAGACGTTCCTGTCTTCAAATAAGGTAGCGCACAGCACTGCAGCTGTGCGCCATTGCTCTCAGCACACTTCACACTCCGGTCACTGAGGGTGCAGGGCGCTGGGGGGGAGCGCCCTGAGACGCAATAAAAATGATATAAAAACCTTATATGGCTAAATAAAATGCATCACATATAGCTCCTGGGCTATATGGATGCATTTATCCCCTGCCAGTTTCCTGAAAAAAGCGGGAAAGAAGGCCGCCGTAAAGGGGGCGGAGCCTTTCTCCTCAGCACACAAGCGCCATTTTCTTTCACAGCTCCGCTGGAAGGACGGCTCCCTGACTCTCCCCTGCAGTCCTGCACTACAGAAACAGGGTAAAACAGAGAGGGGGGCACTATTGGCAGCTAATATATAAATACAGCAGCTAAAACAGGGAGTAACACTTATATAAGGTTATCCCTGTATATATATAGCGCTCTGGTGTGTGCTGGCAAACTCTCCCTCTGTCTCCCCAAAGGGCTAGTGGGGTCCTGTCCTCTATCAGAGCATTCCCTGTGTGTGTGCTGGATGTCGGTACGATTGTGTCGACATGTATGAGGAGGAAAATGATGTGGAAGCAGAGCAATTGCCTGTGTTAGTGATGTCACCCCCTAGGGAGTCGACACTTGACTGGATGGTAGTAATTAAAGAATTACGTGACAAGGTCAGCACTTTGCAAAAAACTGTTGACGACATGAGACAGCCGACAAATCAATTAGTGCCTGTTCAGGCGTCTCAGACACCGTCAGGGGCGCTAAAACGCCCGTTACCTCAGATGGTCGACACAGACCCTGACACGGATACTGAATCCAGTGTCGACGGTGACGAGACAAACGTAATGTCCAGTAGGGCCACACGTTACATGATCACGGCAATGAAGGAGGCATTGCACATTTCTGACACTACAAGTACCACAAAAAAGGGTATTATGTGGGGTGTGAAAAAACTACCAGTGGTTTTTCCTGAGTCAGATGAATTAAATGAGGTGTGTGATAAAGCGTGGGTTTCCCCCGATAAAAAACTGCTGATTTCTAATAAATTATTGGCACTATACCCTTTCCCGCCAGAGGTTAGGGCACGTTGGGAAACACCCCCTAGGGTAGATAAGGCGCTCACACACTTATCAAAACAAGTGGCGTTACCGTCTCCTGACACGGCCGCTTTCAAGGAACCAGCTGATAGAAGGCTGGAAAATATCTTAAAAGGTATATACACACATACCGGTGTTATACTGCGACCAGCGATCGCCTCAGCCTGGATGTGCAGCGCTGGAGTGGCTTGGTCGGATTCCCTGACTGAAAATATTGATACCCTGGATAGGGACAGTATATTGTTAACTATAGAGCATTTAAAGGATGCATTACTATATATGCGAGATGCACAGAGGGATATTTGCACCCTGGCATCTAGAGTAAGTGCGATGTCCATTTCTGCCAGAAGAACGTTATGGACGCGACAGTGGTCAGGTGATGCAGATTCCAAACGACATATGGAAGTATTGCCGTATAAAGGGGAGGAGTTATTTGGGGTCGGTCTATCGGACCTGGTGGCCACAGCAACGGCTGGAAAATCCACCTTTTTACCCCAGGTCACCTCTCAGCAGAAAAAGACACCGTCTTTTCAAACCCAGTCCTTTCGTCCCTATAAGGGCAAGAGGGAAAAAGGCCGCTCGTTCCTGCCCCGGGGCAGAGGAAGGGGAAAAAGACTGCACCATGCAGCCTCTTCCCAGGAGCAGAAGCCCTCCCCCGCTTCTGCCAAGTCCTCAGCATGACGCTGGGGCTCTGCAAGCAGACTCGGGCACGGTGGGGGGCCGTCTCAAGAATTTCAGCGCGCAGTGGGCTCACTCGCAAGTGGACCCCTGGATCCTGCAGGTAGTATCACAGGGGTACAAATTGGAATTCGAGACGTCTCCCCCTCGCCGGTTCCTGAAGTCTGCTCTACCAACGCCTCCCTCCGACAGGGAGGCAGTATTGGAAGCTATTCACAAGCTGTATTCCCAGCAGGTGATAATCAAGGTACCCCTCCTACAACAGGGAAAGGGGTATTATTCCACGCTGTTTGTGGTACCGAAGCCGGACGGCTCGGTGAGACCAATTTTAAATCTAACTTTGAACACTTACATAAAAAGGTTCAAATTCAAGATGGAGTCACTCAGAGCAGTGATAGCGAACCTGGAAGAAGGGGACTATATGGTATCTCTAGACATCAAGGATGCTTATCTCCATGTCCCAATCTACCCTTCTCACCAAGGGTACCTCAGGTTTGTGATACAAAACTGTCATTATCAGTTTCAGACGCTGCCGTTTGGATTGTCCACGGCACCACGGGTCTTTACCAAGGTAATGGCCGAAATGATGATTCTTCTTCGAAGAAAAGGCGTATTAATTATCCCTTACTTGGACGATCTCCTGATAAGGGCAAGGTCCAGGGAACAGTTAGAGGTCGGAGTAGCACTATCTTAGGTAGTGCTACGTCAGCACGGGTGGATTCTAAATATCCCAAAATCACAGCTGATTCCAACAACACGTCTACTGTTCCTAGGGATGATTCTGGACACAGTCCAGAAAAAGGTCTTTCTCCCGGAGGAGAAGGCCAGGGAGTTATCCGAGCTAGTCAGGAACCTCCTAAAACCAGGACAAGTGTCAGTGCATCAGTGCACGAGAGTCCTGGGAAAAATGGTGGCTTCTTACGAAGCGATTCCATTCGGAAGATTCCATGCAAGAACTTTTCAGTGGGATCTGCTGGACAAATGGTCCGGATCGCATCTTCAGATGCATCAGCGGATAACCCTATCTCCAAGGACAAGGGTATCTCTCCTGTGGTGGTTACAGAAGGCTCATCTTCTAGAGGGCCGCAGATTCGGCATTCAGGATTGGATGCTGGTAACCACGGATGCCAGCCTGAGAGGCTGGGGAGCAGTCACACAGGGAAGAAATTTCCAGGGCTTGTGGTCAAGCATGGAAACGTCTCTTCACATAAATATCCTAGAGCTAAGGGCCATTTACAATGCCCTAAGTCAAGCAAGGCCTCTGCTTCAGGGTCAACCGGTATTGATCCAGTCGGACAACATCACGGCTGTCGCCCACGTAAACAGACAGGGCGGCACAAGAAGCAGGATGGCAATGGCAGAAGCTGCAAGGATTCTCCGCTGGGCGGAAAATCATGTGATAGCACTGTCAGCAGTGTTCATTCCGGGAGTGGACAACTGGGAAGCAGACTTCCTCAGCAGACACGACCTCCACCCGGGGGAGTGGGGACTTCATCCAGAAGTCTTCCAAGTGATTGTAAACCGTTGGGAAAAACCAAAGGTGGACATGATGGCGTCCCATCTCAACAAGAAACTGGACAGATATTGCGCCAGGTCAAGGGACCCTCAGGCAATAGCGGTGGACGCTCTGGTAACTCCGTGGGTGTTCCAGTGGGTATATGTGTTCCCTCCTCTTCCTCTCATACCAAAAGTACTGAGAATCATAAGAAGGAGAGGAGTAAGAACGATACTCGTGGCTCCGGATTGGCCAAGAAGAACTTGGTACCCGGAGCTGCAAGAGATGCTCACGGAGGACCCGTGGCCTCTACCTCTAAGGAAGGACCTGCTCCAGCAGGGACCTTGTCTGTTCCAAGACTTACCGCGGCTGCGTTTGACGGCATGGCGGTTGAACGCCGGATCCTGAAGGAAAAAGGCATTCCAGATGAAGTCATCCCTACCCTGATCAAGGCCAGGAAGGATGTAACTGCAAAACATTATCATCGCATTTGGCGAAAATATGTTGCGTGGTGTGAGGCCAAGAAGGCCCCTACGGAGGAATTTCAACTGGGTCGTTTCCTACATTTCCTGCAAGCAGGATTGTCTATGGGCCTAAAATTAGGATCCATTAAGGTTCAAATTTCGGCCCTGTCGATCTTCTTCCAGAAAGAACTGGCTTCAGTGCCTGAAGTTCAGACGTTTGTCAAAGGGGTACTGCATATACAGCCTCCTTTTGTGCCTCCAGTGGCACCTTGGGATCTCAATGTAGTTTTGGGGTTCCTAAAATCACATTGGTTTGAACCACTTGCCACAGTGGATTTGAAATATCTCACATGGAAAGTGGTAATGCTGTTGGCCCTGGCTTCAGCCAGGCGCGTATCAGAATTGGCGGCTTTATCTTATAAAAGCCCTTACCTGATATTTCATTCGGATAGGGCGGAATTGAGGACTCGTCCTCAATTTCTCCCTAAGGTGGTTTTAGCGTTTCACATGAATCAACCTATTGTGGTACCTGTGGCTACTAGGGACTTGGAGGACTCCAAGTTGCTGGACGTAGTCAGGGCCCTGAAAATATATGTTTCCAGGACGGCTGGAGTCAGAAAATCTGACTCGCTGTTTATACTGTATGCACCCAACAAGCTTGGGTGCTCCTGCTTCTAAGCAGACGATTGCTCGTTGGATTTGTAGTACAATTCAACTTGCAC
The DNA here is from genome assembly GCF_028390025.1 of Pseudophryne corroboree. NCBI lineage: Eukaryota > Metazoa > Chordata > Amphibia > Anura > Myobatrachidae > Pseudophryne > Pseudophryne corroboree. The sequence goes on along the minus strand of NC_086444.1, from coordinate 955,920,427 downwards.
ATTCTGTGGCAGGCCTGCCACAGCCAAAATCTGTAAAAGCCCATTCCACACGGAAGGTGGGCTCATCTTGGGCGGCCTCCCGAGGGGTCTCGGCTTTACAACTTTGCCGAGCAGCTACTTGGTCAGGGACAAACACGTTTGCTAAATTCTACAAATTTGATACCCTGGCTGAAGAGGACCTGGAGTTCTCTCATTCGGTGCTGCAGAGTCATCCGCACTCTCCCGCCCGTTTGGGAGCTTTGGTATAATCCCCATGGTCCTTACGGAGTTCCCAGCATCCACTAGGACGTCAGAGAAAATAAGAATTTACTTACCGATAATTCTATTTCTCATAGTCCGTAGTGGATGCTGGGCGCCCATCCCAAGTGCGGATTGTCTGCAATACTTGTATATAGTTATTGTTACAAACAAATCGGGTTGTTTATTGTTGGAAGCCATCTTTTCAGAGGCTCCTACGGTTATCATACTGTTAACTGGGTTCAGATCACAAGTTGTACGGTGTGATTGGTGTGGCTGGTATGAGTCTTACCCGGGATTCAAGATCCTTCCTTATTATGTACGCTCGTCCGGGCACAGTATCTTAACTGAGGCTTGGAGGAGGGTCATAGGGGGAGGAGCCAGTGCACACCAGCTAGTCTAAAGCTTTTACTTTTTGTGCCCAGTCTCCTGCGGAGCCGCTATTCCCCATGGTCCTTACGGAGTTCCCAGCATCCACTACGGACTATGAGAAATAGAATTATCGGTAAGTAAATTCTTATTTTTTTGAGGGGCCTTCTCAGTACAAGTGGGGATCTTATTGAAGTGATCCTGGGTAGTTTCCTCCACCATTCCATAGCTGTGGTTTTAAAAACTCTGCCTCTGCTACTCTATGGGGGATAGTAGTTTTTCCCAACAATTCAACCGCTGCAATTGCCCAGTTAATACATTTTCAGGGATACCTTTTAGAGGCCCTACTGTTAGGACGGTTACTTTTGCCTTTTGGTTGGGTGTTTATTATGACACTCTCCTTTACTGGAAAAGCTGAGGTGTCAAATCCACAATGGGGAGAATCAGCATACAGATGTAGCCATGCTTCCCTTACTGTGATGCGGCTTGCTGCATGGTGTGCCAGGCTGTGACTATTCACAGCCGGTTATCTCTCCATTAATTCCGTTAGCAGATCACCGGCTGTGAATAGTAGCCATGCACCTAACCCGTGTTGTAGCAAGCTGCATCACAGCAAAGATGAGCATGACTGCATGTGTAGTGCGGACTATGTAGAGATCCCAGGGAGTAACAGGCCTCTGGGTCCAAGTTTTTATGCTTCGGCATTGCTTCCATGGTCCTACTCCTCCCACTGTCTCTGTTTTGGTAAAGGAAGTATAGCCTTGCCTGGTGCTGGAGTTTAAGACACAGGTGTGTTTCTGCCTTTGGCTTTTCATAGTGACCCTGTGATGGTCTCACATGGTTTATAGCACCTACCCAGTTTCTGGAGCGGAAGCCCACTCTGGAGATGGGGCTGACTATGACAGGCCATGGCTCATTTTCATAATGTCCTTTCTTCCTCCAGACTGCTGTGAACCATGTCCACATCCTGTGGGCTATAGCCTGGTCTTTTTGCTATTGTCCATTGTTCCTGGACTACGGGTGCTTTGCATTTTTTTCCCAGGCCTAGACAGACGTACCTAGGTTGTCCTTTCTGGACAATGGTTGGAGAGTTTTCCTCTTTTGGGGGGCTTGGTCATGGTTCTGTATGGTAATCCCTGCAGTAGCAGTCTTCGTTTCATGACACATCGCAGTTGTGGTCTACCTTCTGCGTCCTGTGTACAATTTGGAAATGGCAGGGCTGCAGTATGTCGGTTCCTCCTGTTTAGTTCAGGAATCTTAAGGACAGTGCAGGTGTTTTTGCTACATGCTGCATTGGGACTATAATCTACTTTGCTGCTCCTCTGCTCATTGTGGAGTGTTTCCAAGGGACACGCGTGTTTTGGCATGGAACGTTTATTCTACTGGGGCTTCAAAGTGGCCTTTCAGCAGGGTGTATGAACAGAGAGTCACGCTGCTATTGCGCTGTGACTTGATATTGCGGCAAAAAAGACACCCGAATCTAGCAAAGTTGCATCTGCTAGATCATAGGTTCTCAAACTTGGTCCTCAGGACCCCACACGGTGCATGTTTTGCAGGTAACCCAGCAGGTGCACAGGTGTATTAATTACTCACTGACACATTTTAAAAGGTCCACAGGTGGAGCTAATTATTTCACTTGCGATTCTGTGAGGAGACCTGCAAAACATGTACTGTGTGGGGTCCAGAGGACAGAGTTTGAGAACCTGTGTGCTAGATGTATGAGGACACATCAGTAGGATACCACCAGCATGTTGGTTCTTATAATACTGGCTACATTGGGGATATGAGTTTTTGAATTCATTACTGTATATCACAGAACACTATGTATCACTATATACAGTACTGTACAGTTTAGTATCTTTAGTACATTGCATTAGGTTGTCTTAAAGTGTACATATTGCCTCCATCGAAATGCCATTTTATGGCTGAACCAATGTTAATTAAATAGCAGCCTATTAATCCCTTAAAAACTAGTGACATCAGATTTTTAGTGCATATAGGGGTATATGCAATTGCGGTCGAATTCCCGAAATTGTCGAATTTCGGGTCATTTTCGACCAAAAAAAAAATTCGCCTATGCAATTCAGTGCTTTCCGACCAAAAAACGGACTTTCAAAATTCGACTTTTTGAAATTCGAATTTTTGCAAATTCGACTTTTCTGCAATGATATAAGTGCTGCAATTCGACCAAAGCATATTCAATTCAAGTTTGGAAATTCGACAGCAGTGCTTTTAGACAGCAAATTCGTCATTTTCAATCCGCCACACTTTGGAGGGTGAAAACAAATAAAAAAAATTTAAACATGGTTTTTTTTGTGTTTTTTTTTTTGGGAATAGCAGATCTATTTATATTAGAAGGGATTAGGTACTTTTTTTTTTTTTTTTTTGGAGGCACAAATATTATTTATAATTTTTTTAAAATATAATTTATTTATTTTTTATTTTTTTGCTGGAACGGTACAATCCGAAAAAAAAATTGCGTGGGGTCCCCCCTCCAAAGCATAACCAGCCTCGGGCTCTTCGAGCTGGTCCTGGTTCTAAAAATGCGGGGAAAAAATTGACAGGGGATCCCCCGTATTTTTAAAACCAGCACCGGCTCTGCGCCTGGTGCTGGTGCCAAAAATACGGGGGACAAAAAGAGTAGGGGTCCCCCGTATTTTTAACACCAGCATCGGGCTCCACTAGCTGGACAGATAATGCCACAGCCGGGGGTCACTTTTATGCCGTGCCCTGCGACCGTGGCATTAAATATCCAACTAGTCACCCCTGGCCGGGGTACCCTGGGGGAGTGGGGACCCCTTCAATCAAGGGGTCCCCCCCCCAGCCACCCAAGGGCCAGGGGTGAAGCCCGAGGCTGTCCCCCCCCATCCAATGGGCTGCGGATGGGAGGGCTGATAGCCTTTTGTGATAATTAAAAGATATTGTTTTTTTCAGTAGTACTACAAGTCCCAGCAAGCCTCCCCCGCAAGCTGGTACTTGGAGAACCACAAGTACCAGCATGCGGGAGAAAAACGGGCCCGCTGGTACCTGTAGTACTACTGGAGAAAAAATACCCAAATAAAAACAGGACACACACACCGTGAAAGTAAAACTTTATTTCTTACGTCGACACACACATACTTACCTATGTTCACACGCCGACATCGGTCCTCTTCTCCATGTAGAATCCAGGGGTACCTGAAAAAAAAGATAAATATACTCACCTCAGCCATGGTCCAGAGATACATCCACGTACTTGTAGAAAATAACAAACCGCAAATACCCGACCAAACTGACTGAAAGGGGTCCCATGCTGACACATGGGACCCCTATCCCCGAATGCAGAGAGACCTGTCAGTGACAGCTGTCACAGAAAGGTCTCTATAGCCAATCAGGAAGCGCAACCGAATGCAGAGAGACCTGTCAGTGACAGCTGTCACAGAAAGGTCTCTATAGCCAATCAGGAAGCTCATCTGATTGGCTCTGTGCGTCTGAGCAGACAGCGCATCGCACAGCCCAGTCCATTATATTCAATGGTGGGAACTTAGCGGCTAGCGGTGAGGTCACCCGCCGGTCAGCGGCTGACCGGCGGGTGACCCCCCCGCTAGCCGCTAAGTTCCCACCATTGAAAGTAATGGAGCGGCTTTGCGATGCGCTGTCACATCACAGACAGCGCACAGCCAATCAGATGAGCGCCACGGAAGTAGCGCTTCCTGATTGGCTGAAGGGACTTCAGTGACAGGAGTCACGTGATGTCCCGGCATTCGGGAGAAAGGGGTCTGATGTGAAAGCATTGGACCCCTTTCTAGTCCGGTATGGATCGGTGTTCGTTTTTTTGTTTTGCCAAGTACGTGGATTATCTCTGGACCTGGATGTACCTCTGGACGCTGGAAGGTGAGTATAATTTTTTCACAGGTACCTCGGATCGTCGGAGACCGTGGCAGTCGGCGTGTCAACATAGGTAAGTATGTGTGTGTCGGCGTATGAAATAAAGTTTTACTTTCACGGTGTGTGTGTCCTGTTTTTATTTGGGTATTTTTTTTCCAGTAGTACTACAGGTACCAGCAAGCCCGTTTTTCTCCCGCATGCTGGTACTTGTGGTTCTCCAAGTACCAGCTTGCGGGGGAGGCTTGCTGGGACTTGTAGTACTAATGGAAAAAACAATATATTTTTATTATCACAAAAGGCTATCAGCCCCCCCCTCCGCAGCCCATTGGATGGGGGGGGACAGCCTCGGGCTTCACCCCTGGCCCTTGGGTGGCTGGGGGGGGGGACCCCTTGATTGTAGGGGTCCCCACTCCCCCAGGGTACCCCGGCCAGGGGTGACTAGTTGGGTAGTTAATGCCACGGCCGCAGGGCATGGCATAAAAGTGAGCCCCGGCTGTGGCATTATCTGTCCAGCTAGTGGAGCCCGATGCTGGTGTTAAAAATACGGGGGACCCCTACTCTTTTTGTCCCCCGTATTTTTGGCACCAGCACCAGGCGCAGAGCCCGGTGCTGGTTTTAAAAATACGGGGGATCCCTGCCCAATTTTTCCCCTGCATTTTTAGAACCAGGACCAGCTCGAAGAGCCCGAGGCTGGTTATGCTTTGGAGGGGGGACCCCACGCCATTTTTTTTTTCGGGTTTTTCCCGTTTTTTCCCGTTTTATAAAATCGCGGCAAAATCCGCCAAATCGGCCGATTTTCGCCCGCGATTCTGGCGAATCCGTTTTTCATTGAATATGGTGAATTCCGGAAGCCACCTTCCGGAATTCACCTGGCGAATTTAGTCGAATTAAAAAACGGCGAAAAATTGCCGCGATTCGCCGTGAATTGCATATACCCCATAGTATACTAACTTCACACAGGGAAATGCATTTAGTTGCATGTGTGAGTGTACTTTATGTGCAGATGGCATCTCTAGTACTCCTGTGACCCCTAGTACATGGCTGTATAATGTGCTGTACAGCTGGCAGATTAACATGCATACAGTAGAATAATGTATGTTGTTGTTCTGTTATTATTTGGCCTTGTAAAAGCATCATATTATTTCATATTAAGCATCATATTAACGTCATGTTGTCACGTTTCCGTAAATGTAAAGGTCTTCCTTACAGTTGGCAACAATATAGATCCTTGAGAGCTAACAATCTAGGAACACATTGTAGTTAATGTTGAACATTTTTATAATCCTGGCATTTTCAGCTGAGTCAGAAGTGAAATATGGTGAGGCTTTTTGTTTTCATTCAGTAACCATTTTCAGAATGCTTATTATAAACACACACACAACCTCTGACACGAATTTAGTCTTTTCCTTGTGTTCTAAGGTCATATGCAGAAAAGGTCTTTAGAACTGCCATTTATAATCAGAAAAAAAGATTTCACTTTCAAATGAAATGACTGTTTAATACTGCTAACACTAATGTGGCCACACCTTAGAATAATAACACAATGACTGCACGGAGCAAGGCTCTGGGCAGGGAAACCCCTAATACCAATAAATTGGTATGTATGTATGTGTGTATGTACCTTAGATGCTTTAATGTGGGTTTACATGAATCTATCAAAATTTTTGAAAACTGATTTTTTTTACTTTTTTTTTCCTAATGATGAGAAAATGCATCTTTTTAGTGATGAATGATCTGTTTATTTAATTTATTACGTTTCTTATATAGCACAGCATATCAGGTTGTACTTGCATTGTCTAATACAGCTTGTCGATTACTTTTAGAATAATCAATGTGCTTATTTTCTACAAACACGCAGAATGCTTTATGTACAGCAGGGCTGGCCAAACCGGTCCTCGAGATCTACCAACAGTTCATGTTTTTCAGGCCTCCTGGAGATCTGTAGAATTGTCAGTTAGGAATGAATGCAGCACATCTTAATTAGTAATGACTACGCCTGTGCACCAGCTAGGTGGTCTGGAAAATGTGAACTGTTGGTAGATCTCGAGGACTGGTTTGGCCAGCTCTGAGTTTTTGTTCTCAAAAATCTCACCAACCAGGTTTGTTTCTTGGTCCTCGCCAGCCATGTTTTGTTGTTTTATGGCTTTCTGTTGCACATGTGAATAATATGCAAGCATAAAGAAGAAAATATGATACTCACTGGGTTGAGGGCACTATTAAACATTTGCAATGTTGAGAACAAGTAGGTAAAATATCATGTATATTATATATAGAAACATATTTTAGGCCTTACTAGTATACAGACAAACAACATGTACCATGTAATGACAATACCACAGTGTGAAATAGTGAATTGTCGCAAAATCGTGTCTTACACAGAGGGAAGGCCACAGTTGGCACTATATGTGGTAAAGTATCTAAAAAAAAAAAAAAAAAGTATAAATATATATTCAGTAAAAATGACTTGTTACAGTTGAAGTAATGTACGTTTAATGTACTATAAATGTCCAAGCTTAAGTTTTCTCAGACAATCATTTTGAAGGTACAATGCCAAGCTAATTAAAGTATGTAAAAGGTATATGAATTTGGTGCTGTGAATCCTGCTGTCCCCAGTGTGTCTCCAGGACAGTGAACAGGGGATGAGATTGTCACAGGCACACACCTGAGGACAGAGAGTAATATAGTATGCAGAGTGGCTTCTGCTGTCCACCATTTACTAACCTGCAGTAGACTGAGAGTGCTCCAAGTGGTAAAGTACTTTCCTCTAGAAATGTAAAATAGAGAGGTAAAAATAGAGCTATAGAATTCATGTAAAGATCATTTGTCACTAATGCTAACCCCCATTTCTCAAAGCAGTGGTCGGTAGATGCTCATGTACGGTGAGTCAGAATCAATGGGTCTATTTACTAAGCCTAGGATGGAGATAAAGAGGATGGAGATAAAGTACCAGCAAATTAGCGTCTAAATGCCATGTCACAGGCTGGATTTCAAAAATGACGATTAGGAGCTCATTGGCTGGTACTTTATCTCCTTCCACTTTATCTCCATCCAAGGCTAAGTTCACAGGTTCTCAAACTCGGTCCTCAGGACCCCACACAGTGCATGTTTTGCAGGTCTCCTCTCAGAATCACAAATGAAATAGTTAACTCCACCTGTGGACCTTTTAAAATGTGTCAGTGAGTAATTAATACACCTGTGCACTTACTGGGTTACCTGAAAAATATGCACTGTGTGGGGACCTGAGGACCGAGTTTGAGAACCACTTGCTTAGTTAATAGACCCCTAAGTAAGGTAATTCTAGAGGAAGAGATGGTGCATCACATGTCCTAAGTGATGGTTAGTAAAATAGATTATTGTTGAGGAATCCATCTCTAAGTAGAGAACTGAAAATGTAAACCGTGATAAACGTTTCGAGGTAAAGCATATATTTTGTGGAAGTCCAATTGTAAAGCGCAACGGAATATGCTGCGCTGTATAAGAAACTGTTAATAATTATGTCCTTCAATGTATATTAAAACAAAGCAAAAACATAACTGTAGGAGAAACATGCAACCTTGATAGGTAGTAGTGGTATTGGAGATGTTGAGCTTGTATAACATATATTAGATATGTGTTGTGAATTATATGTTATAGGAACATACTGTAGCAAAGATAAACAAAGTACAATTTGGGCTCATAGAGCAAGAAAGAAACACTATGGGGTATATTCAATTAAAGTCGGATCCATTCCGACATGTATTTGTCGGAATGGATCCGACAATCCCTATTCAATCCCATCTAAAATTCGACTTTTTCAAGTCAAATTTAGATGGGACCCAGAGGAGGAGTGGGGGGTGGCAGCCGGCGCCAGCCAGAGGAGATCAGCGCTGCAGCAGGATGTCACTCAGCCGCCCGACCTCACGGCAGCTTCCACCCGATTCCAGCAGCGCTGATCTCCCTTTATGCCCGCCGGCTGTACCCCCGTCTCCCTGCGGCTCCCCCCCTCGCCTCCTCTGGGTCCATCTCATTCCGAAATCATTTTGATGTCGGATTGAGATGGTCGAAAAGGGGGCCAAAACTTGTCGTATTTGTCCCCGTTTTCGACATCAACACGTGGATCGGCAGCTATTCCGCCGATACACGTGCTATCCGACAAGTCGAATGCCTCGACTTGTCGAAAAGCTTTGAATAGGTCAAATCAGGATTCGACCTTAAAAAGTCGAAAACTGCTGTCTTTTCGACATTTACCCGTTTTTAAGAGTGCCCTCAACCCAGTGAGTACTTTCTCTTTTTTTATTTCTTCATGCTTGTATATTTTCTACTCTGAGGAGCGCCACCAATATCTCATACCAAATGTATATGGTATATATTCTTAGTATGCTAATTTATTTATACTGTACATTATTCTTTTGTGACATACTGGGAATCTAATTTGTCTATGCCTCATATAATAATAATAATTAAGGCCTCAAAAAAAAATTTTTTTTTGTGCTCTACATATATCTTACAAAATACAGCCATGACCTTTTAGTAATCTCATGTCATCTGGCCGAGAGACGAGCCTCCCACATGGGTAATGAGAAGCAGTCAGAGTAGTAGTGTTCTCAAATGTCATTGAGAGTGTTTAGAGGAACACACACACTCCCACAGTGTTTGTAAGCCGATGATAGTGCTCTCGATTTGGTACTGCCATTCAATGCATCCCATTATCTTTGGGATAGCGAACACTTTTGAGCGATATACTGTTGCTGTAAAGTGCGGCGAGTGCCACGCAGATTTGCCAGCAATTAAATTCCCCCCTCAGGGTAGATTGTTATGTTGCCCATGTATTTTAATAAAGAAAATAAATAACTCTGGAATTGACGAAATCCAGTCACCTGATGGACCGGAAGTGAGGATTGCAGAGTTATTTGTAGAAGCGATACATTAAACGTTGTACTTGTAACCTAAAAATGAATGGAGGGAAATTATATCAGGTGAGCTGTTAGAAAAAATGTTTTAAAGTTTTGAAGAATGATTAATAAGTGCTACTTTTATACCAAATATTTAGTTTTATGTGGGCTAACAGATTAAACATTCTACTGGACCACCTATGCAGTCAATCTTGTCATGGAGCTGGTATGTTCATAAAATAAAATATATGACTAGTATAATTAGATGAAAGGCTAAGTAATTTGATAAAATCCGAGGCCCCTGTCTGACCACTCAGAACAGAAGTACCCCGTTTCACAGCTGATACCCTGAAATGGTTTTACTGCTGTAACCACTACCCGCTGTCCTCCTCAACTGTTGTACACTTCTACACTTTTCTTTTGTACTACTATCTTTCCTATCTTTTTTCCGCTTTCAGTTTTCTTTTTTTTCCCCCTCCTTTTGCCATTAGAGAAGGCTACTATATAACGCTCAATTTCTTCCTCACAAAATTGGGTTATAGGCCCTACATACTGGGCGATAATACTCAAAGATATGAACGATCTTGTTCATTAATGAATGAGATCCTATTCATATCTTTGAGTGTGGAGGCACCAGCAATGAACGATGCGCGGCCCCGCGCTCTTTCATCGCTGGTGCCCTGTCGCCTGTGCATGCAGGCCAATATGGACGATCTCGTCCATATTTGCCTGCACTTCGGTGGAGCCGGGTGACGGGGGGAGTGAAGAAACTTCACTCCTCCCGTCACTGCCCCCCCCCCCCCCCCGCCGCCGGGTTGCCTATCGGCCGTAGCTCGGCGGCGGATCTATCAGTGTGTAGGGCCCATTAAACTCATGTGGTTGTATGTTTATAGCAGATGCATGCATTTAAGTCTACATGCAAATGGTTTTGCTATCTGTATGATGTGTATTTTCGTGATCTGTTTAATATAGAGTACTTTAAAAAAAAAAAAAAAAATTCTTCTGGAACTGTGATAATGAGTTTGATCCCTTGACATTCCTACATACTGTACTAAATTTTTTGGGTAAGAAAAGTATAAATATATTTAGTTCTTCTAAGCTCCTAGATCCTTGAAATATATGCTTGTGAATAATTTAAGGACATGTCCTTTAGCTTTAATGGCCCCTTTAATTGAACGTCAACACACAATATACCTATGTAATGAAGATTCAAGTTATGGCTTCATAAGATTTATACATGTACTAGCTCAGCCTACTGTACAATTTTAAGCATTGCAGGTATGTTTGATTGATGAACCGTTTTCAAGCATTCCTCAGGGCAATCCTGTGCAGTTCTGATAAATTAACAAACACCTTTTTTTTTTTTTCTTTCTTCCTGTTGTTCCTTCTCGCTGCTCATCAGAGAATGGGATTTGGATCTGAAGAAGCTGCCAAACATTAAAATGCGCAAATTTTCAGTCAGCGATTCGCTTCTTAAAAGTGAAATAGACATTTCAACAGAAGAGGCTAAACATGAAGACAATCTGGAGAGCGCTGACAGGTCTTCTCCCGAGTCTGTGGACAGTGAAAGTGACTGAGACGAACCAAGAGACTATTACATTTATCACGAAACAAGGAGACATTACATAACTTCTAAACTAAAAATTTTAAACAAAGCTTGTTTTGAATTTATTTTTTTAAATTGCGGAACTGCTATTCCTAATAGAATTAATTTCAAAAGCATAATCTTTTCAAGCTTATTTCATGTTAATAATTTAGTTTGATAGAAGCTATAGAGGCAAAAACATATTTCATGTTTTTTTTAAATCTGCCAAGTAGAACTGATTTGTATGTCTAGAGTGAAATGATTATAGACGAGTGAGAATATTTCAATAAGATTTAGCTGTACTTGATGTGCTCCAATTAATTATTGTTCTTGAATTCAGGCCTTTACGTGACTTTTAAAAGGAAGTGAGTTTTATTTATGATAAACAAGAACAAATGGTTTATTTTTGAAGAAATCTGTGACCTTTATTTGAAACAATTGGTAATTATTTTGAATATGCTTTCTGTAACTCACTAGTCATTACAGAATTCCACATACCGTATATACTCGAGTATAAGCAGAGTTTTTCAGCACATTTTTTGTGCTGAAAAAGTACCCCCTCGGCTTATACTCGAGTGATGCTCCCGGAGTCCTGTGCAGGAGCAGAGCGCAGGGAGCAGCCATGAGGAAAGGAGGAGGAGGAGGGAGGGGTACTCGGGAGCCGCAGCAGCGCACTGTAATTGGTGCATCAACCGGTGACGCTGCTGCAGCCATCCCTCTCCATGCTCGCTGAAGCACCGCCGCGCCGCCCGCCTCCTCAGCCGCTGCGTTCTGTCCCAAGGCCAGCCACCGCTGCCCGCACCGCCTGCTGTTGCCTGCACTCCCGTGCCCCGTCATTGATGGTGAGTAGAGGTGGGTGTGTCGGGGGGGGTAGTTGGGGGCTGGGCATATCTGGCACTATGAGGGCATACGGTATCTGGCACTGGGGGGGCATATGTAGCACTGTGGGTGCATATCTGGCACTATGAGGGCATATGTGGCACTGTGGGGGCATATGTAGCACTGTGGGGGCATATCTGGCGCTATGAGGGCATATGTGGCACTGTGGGGGATTATCTGGCAGTATGAGGGCATATCTGGCACTGAGGGCATATCTGGCACTGTGGGAGCATATCTGGCACCGTGGGGGAATATGTGTATCTGGCAATGTGGGGGCATATCTGGCACTATGAGGGCAAATATCTGGCACTGTGGGGGCATATCTAGCACTGTGGGGGCATATCTGGCACTGGGAGGCATATCTGGCAGTATGAGGGCTGTGTACGGCTAGAGCTGCATTTCCCACCCTAGGCTTATACTCGAGTCAATAAGTTTTCCCAGTTTTTTTGGGTGAGATTAGGTGCCTCGGCTTATATTCGGGTCGACTTATACTCGAGTATATACGGTAATACTGATGTGGTTAAAAAAAACACTTTTCCTTTGTGTGAATTTGATAATGAAAGGGTTATGATTTGTATATAAAGTATATATTTGTTTTCTCTTACGTCCTAGAGGATGCGGGGGTTCCATTTAGTACCATGGGGTATAGACGGGTCCTTTGGGAGCCACTGGCACTTTTAAGAGTTTAATAGTGTGGGCTGGCTCCTCCCTCTATGCCCCTGCTACCAGACTCAGTTTAGAAAATGTGCCCGGAGGAGCCGGTCACAGCTAGGGGAGCTCCTAGGAGTTTTCTTAGTTTTCTCATACGTCCTAGAGGATGCTGGGGTCACTTCAAGAACCATGGGGTATAGACGGGATCCGCAGGAGACATGGGCACTTTAAGACTTTCAAAGGGTGTGACCTGGCTCCTCCCTCTATGCCCCTCCTCCAGACTCCAGTTTAGAATCTGTGCCCAGGTAGACTGGATGCACTACAGGGGAGCTCTTCTGAGTTTCTCTGAAAAGACTTATGTTAGGTTTTTTATTTTCAGGGAGAACTGCTGGCAACAGTCTCCCTGCTTCGTGGGACTTAGGGGAGAGAAGTCAGACCTACGAGTTTCAAGGCTCTGCTTCTTTGGCTACAGGACACCATTAGCTCCTGAGGGTTTGATCACTAGGTACGCCTAGGGGCTCATTCCCAGAGCCGGCCGTCACCCCCCTTGCAGAGCCAGAAGTCAGAACAGAGGTGAGTAGAAGAAGCAAAGAAGACTTCAGTGATGGCTTCTGAGGTACCGCACAGCGATCGCACGCTGCGCGCCATGCTCCCACACACAGAGGCACTAAGGGTGCAGGGGGGGGGGGGGGGGAATGCACCCTGGGCAGCATTTATACCTCAATATAAGACTGTCAACAGGGGACATAGGTGCTGGGGCACTGTCCTAACCCCCGCCAGTATAAAGATTTTAACAAAAATAGCGGGACTGAAGCATGCCATTACGGGGGCGGGGCTTAGCTCACACAGCCAGCGCCATTTTCTCACAGAGACGCTGGTCCTTCCTCACACTGCTGAAATATCAGGGGGCAAAACGGGGGGGGGGGCAAAACGTGTGTCGGCATGTCTGAGGCAGAGTGCTTCCCACAAACAGCTGTGGGAGTGACCCTGTCGGCACCGCTGACCCCTGATGGTACTTGGTACATGTGTGTCAACATGTAGGTGGATGGATGTTTTTCCCAAGTGAAAACTATATTAGGGACATAGACGCGGGTGGGTGGACCTGTCGGCACCACCAATATATGACTGGGTAAAAAATTGCATGTTAATGTGATGCATATCTGAAAGGGCTATGTATGTGTGTGTGTGTGTGTGTGTATATATATATATATATATATATATATATATATATGTATAGTAAGGTTGAATAAATCGGTGTAATAGACACAGAAATATCTATGGATGTCTTGTACATAGCTATATTTTCCTCAGACCCCTTGGGGTCGCAAACATGTTATTTTGCCCAGTTACTACTACCTTATACCGACACAGATGCTAATTCCTGTGTCGACCATAATGTTTCCTGATGAGACCCGGAAAACAAAAAAAAGAGCATTTAGTACATGATTAGTGCATAATAAGGACGTATTAACGTCACTGTGGACTCTGCTGTTCCGAACAAAGGGGTCTATGTGTGTAGATAGATATATATATATATATATATATATATATATATATAGATATATATAGAACAGCAAATAGTCCGGCACTCAATCTAGAAGTGTAAATGGCCCAGGTGCCTTCGGCAGAAACGGTATGGATAGCAATGAGAAAAGACGGCGGCACTCCAGGACTTTGAATGGTCAAATATCGTGTATTTACAGCATCAAAAGATACAGCTCAAACCGACATTTCGGGGCACGTAGCCCCTTTTTCAAGGTGTATGTGCTGTGCAGTGTAAAAGTCTTACCTTAAATACCGTGAGGAGACCCGCCAACCGAGTGAGGAGAGACGTGCCCGGCCATTCCAACACCGCCGCGCGCCCTGGACTTCCGGGATCTGCTGCGTGTGACGTCACGCGTTGATGCGTCGGGTTGCTATGGTAGCAGCCGGCGCTTCCAAACGCGCTGGCCGGAGCTGTCAAAGAAATAACAAAGTGCATGGTGCTGCCCAATATGTACAGTGACAATACTGGTATAACTGGGATAATGTACATGCAAAAGAGAGATGAACTTAAAGGGTGTATAGTATTGTGACACAGATTCCCAAAGTGTGCAGGTAGTAAGAGCAGCAATGGCATCCACCCATATTGGGCGAAAAAGCATGTAAAATACTCAAGCATGCAAGAGGTGACATAATATAATATTACTGGGAATACACGTAGACTAAACAGAAGTGCAGAGTGCCACATGCACACAGACCCTGCCACTGAGGGTGAGGCATGCATGGGGCCCATCCATAAATACATAAAACATGCTAGTGGGGGACACCCCTGATTATCATTTGACATATGAACTGAGATTAAACATAACAGCCATATGGTGTTGAGAGAAACTACATGGGGAAACACAAATGGAACAAAAGGTACAGGGAAGGAAGGGCAGGGAAGGGAGGACAAACGAGGGTGGAAGGTAAGGGCAGGCAAGACAAGGGTAGTAGTTAATCCCGAATAAATTGAAAGAGAGTCCAAACTGTTGGGCATCACACTCTGTTGTTTAATGAAGGGAATTCCAAGAGATCTTTTCATTGAGTCCAGCTGGATTGATCGTGTTGAGTCTGAAAATCCATCTTGCTTCTAATGTGAGGAGTTTCGCTCCCCTGTCCCCACCACGGGTGGACTCTGGGATGTGATCTATGATGATGTGTCTAAAGGAACTCAACAGATGTTTCGCTTCTGCGAAGTGTCTGGCGACCGGCTGATCCGATTTTTTACCTGCTAGTGCTCGGTTAATGGCCGATCTGTGTAGAGCCATACGCTCTCTAACAGTTCTGGTGGTCTTGCCCACGTACCCCTTGTCGCAGGGGCACACTATCAAATAGATGATAAACTGGGAGGTGCAGGTTAATACGTGTCTGATGCGACCGACTTGATCCGAACCAGGAAATTTAAACGAAGGTCCCGTTAGCATATATGTGCACGTGGTGCATCCTAAGCATCTGTAGCATCCAGGTGCTTTTGTAAGAAAAGACTGGAATATTTCGGTTAAATCCAGTAATATCCGCATGGACTATACTGTCTTTTATGTTTCTTCCCCTCGTGAAGCAGGACATTGGTCTCTTGGATCCAAGGCTCTTCAAGTTATCGTCAGTAGCTACAATGGGCCACAAAGCCCTCACAGCTCGTTGGATCACGGGGCTAGACGTAGTATATTCAGTTTTCCATGGGAGAATCTGCTGGTTAGTGCTTTTCGCTTTTGGGGTCAATAGGGACCGCCTATCCATCGACATCACCTCCGCTTTCTGTTGTTTTAGCAAAGCCATATCATAGCCTCTCTGGGCAAATCTGTTGATAACCAGATCTAGTTGATCGCTCAAGGTTGACCGGTCGCAGCATATTCTGGCTGTCCTCAACATTTGGGATCTCGGGAGGCCTCTGATCAGTGGTTTGGGGTGATGGCTGTTAGCCCTCAACAGGTTGTTCCTGTCCGTCAGCTTAGTGTAGACTTTCGTGGAGATTTCTTGGTTCGTGAGTAGAATCTGCACATCCAAATAGTTGGCAGTTCTTTCATCACAGAAATAAGTAAATTTGATTGGTGAGTTGGATACATTGATGTGGTCCATCACTTGTATGAACTTTGTTTCCCCCCCTGTCCATAACATAAAGAGGTCGTCGATGAACCTAGTATACAGGAGTATGTGCTCTGATATCCCACTTTGGCTGAAGAAAAATTTCCTCTCCTCCTGGAACATGAAGATGTTCGCGTATGACGGGCAACCGAGCTCCCCATCGCACATCCGGACAGTTGCTCAAAGAAATGCCCATTGAATAGGAAGTAATTCCTCCGTAGGGTGAGCTCCAGTAGCTGCAGGAATAACGGGTGTTCAATGCATCCTACATCCTCTTGTACCAGGAATGCCTCCATTGCAGCCAGCCCCTCTACATGGGGGATGCTAGTATAGAGGTTACAAACGTCCATTACACACAATAAAGTGCCTGGTGGAATTGCTGGTATGTTGTTGAGAGCCAGCAAGAAATCAGACGTATCTTTGATGAATGTTGGTTGTTTATTCACCAATGGCTGTAAAATGGAGTCTAGGAACTGGGAGATAGGTTGATATAAGGAATCTCTGGCGGAGATTATAGGACGTCCAGGAGGGTTGACAAGATTTTTATGTATCTTGGGTGTAGTGAAGAGAATTGGTACCACCGGAAATTTTTGAGTGAGTGCCTGCAGAAGCTTATTGAAAATGTGACCAGCTTCTCTGGCTCTCTGTAGTACTCCGTCTAGTTCCATCTTATATTTACTGGTGGGATCCACTTCCTGTTTCTTGTAGGTGTGAATATCAGCCAATTGGTTATCTATCTCCTGGATGTAATCTGATAGGTTTAAGATCACGATCCCCCCGCCCTTGTCGGCTGAGCGAAAAATTACATCTGTGTAGCTGCTAAGATCTTTCAAGGCCGCCTTCTCTGCTCTCGACATATTATGGTGTATTACTTGGGATGCGTTTGAATATTTATCGACTGATGCATCCAAGAGCCGTGTGAAGGTCTTTATAGACGCGTTTGAGGAGGGGGGGTCAAAAGAAGATGTGGATCTCCGATGTAAAAAATCTGTGAAAACATCCGATGTTGGCTCAGGTGGTTTATTTTGATAATACTCCTGGAGCCGCAATTTGCGTGAAAATTTATGTAATTCGTGGTTCCATGTGAAGTTGTCGTGTGCATTCGTAGGGATAAAGGAAATACCTTTGTTGAGGACTGCCATTTCTGTATCACTAAAAATTCTGGATGAAAGGTTAAAGGTTACGTCTTGCTTTTTTTGAGATTTCTGTTGCCTCTTGTTTTGGCCGCCACGGCGAGTGGGGGCTTGTTTTGGTGGCTTGATGTAGATGCCACCTGGTCTTGCTCTAAAGGGACATTGGTGGTTTTGGTGGAATCTTCCGAGTCACCAGCCGCAAATTTACTGTCACTGGTGGTTGATGCATTTCTCAATTGTTGACCTTCCCTCCGTCTCCTCCAGCCTGGATTGAATCTGGGTGTTCAGTACCCTGCGGCAGAGGGTTCCCCGCCCACAAGCCACTTGTAGACCTTGTTCTCATCATAATCGGTTCTAACGATATCTTGTTTATTGCGCTTAAACCGGATGAGCTCTCTTCTGTATGTATCACATTGATTCTGTAATTTGACTATCCAGTCCTGGGAGAGATGTTGTTGGAGGGTTGGTAAGTTGATGCGTTCAAAATTCTCAATCTTTTCTCGTGTGACTTTCAACTCTCGGCCCACCTCTTCCACCACAAGAAGTATGAGATCCATACTGCACTTATTCAGTATCCCCACCCATTTGGCGCAGAAATCCAGATTATAACGCCCCAGCGTGGGGATATTTTTAACCCTAAACCCTCTGGGGGTCATGTGATTCCTATGGTAATCTGACAAAGAGATTCCATGCAATAGAAAGTCTGTCTCTTTTTTTCTGAGTTTTAATAATTGCTGGAATGCGTCCTTAGGATCCAGTTTAAGTTCCAAAGGAGGGAGGCTCTCTTTAAACAGCAGGCATTGGGAATCCTCATTATTGAAGCTGTGTTGGAATCCTTTGTCAATAACTACTCCTCTGCATCCCTTGGGTTCCATGTTGGTGTACAGGAAGTTAGGTACAAAGAAGTGATAAAGTGCACCGTGCAATAATAAAGTGCTGCAGTGTCCAGTGTGTTAAAAATCCAAATGAAGCGAGAGTCCACCTTGTATACTGATTAATCAAATAGATAATGTGGGGTGCCTTGACTCAGGAAAAACCAACCTTGCTTCTAAAGGTATAGAACAGCAAATAGTCCGGCACTCAATCTAGAAGTGTAAATGGCCCAGGTGCCTTCCGCAGAAACGGTATGGATAGCAATGAAAAAAGACGGCGGCACTCCAGGACTTTGAATGGTCAAATATCGTGTATTTACAGCATCAAAAGATACAGCTCAAACCGACGTTTCGGGGCACGTAGCCCCTTTTTCAAGGTGTATGTGCTGTGCAGTGTAAAACTCTTACCTTAACCTTTCATCCAGAATTTTTAGTGATACAGAAATGGCAGTCCTCAACAAAGGTCTTTCCTTCATCCCTACGAATGCACACGACAAATTCACATGGAACCACGAATTACGTTGATTTTCGCGCAAATTGCGGCTCCAGGAGTATTATCAAAATAAACCACCTGAACCAACATCGGATGTTTTCACAGATTTTTTACATCGGAGATCCACATCTTCTTTTGATCCCCCCCTCCTCAAACGCGTCTATAAAGACCTTCACACGGCTCTTGGATGCATCAGTCGATAAATATTCAAACGCATCCCAAGTAATACACAATAATATGTCGAGAGCAGAGAAGGCGGCCTTGAAAGATCTTAGCAGCTACACAGATGTAGTTTTTCGCTCAGCCGACAAGGGCGGGGGGATCGTGATCTTAAACCTATCAGATTACATCCAGGAGATAGATAACCAATTGACTGATATTCACACCTACAAGAAACTGGAAGTGGATCCCACCAGTAAATATAAGATGGAACTAGACGGAGTACTACAGAGAGCCAGAGAAGCTGGTC
Organism: Pseudophryne corroboree; assembly: GCF_028390025.1. Taxonomy (NCBI): domain Eukaryota; kingdom Metazoa; phylum Chordata; class Amphibia; order Anura; family Myobatrachidae; genus Pseudophryne; species Pseudophryne corroboree. The sequence continues at coordinate 955,901,395 of NC_086444.1, read as the reverse complement.
ACATTTCCAATAAGCTTCTGCAGGCACTCACTCAAAAATTTCCGGTGGTACCAATTCTCTTCACTACACCCAAGATACATAAAAATCTTGTCAACCCTCCTGGACGTCCTATAATCTCCGCCAGAGATTCCTTATATCAACCTATCTCCCAGTTCCTAGACTCCATTTTACAGCCATTGGTGAATAAACAACCAACATTCATCAAAGATACGTCTGATTTCTTGCTGGCTCTCAATAACATACCAGCAATTCCACCAGGCACTTTATTGTGTGTAATGGACGTTTGTAACCTCTATACTAGCATCCCCCATGTAGAGGGGCTGGCTGCAATGGAGGCATTCCTGGTACAAGAGGATGTAGGATGCAATGAACACCCGTTATTCCTGCAGCTACTGGAGCTCACCCTACGGAGGAATTACTTCCTATTCAATGGGCATTTCTTTGAGCAACTGTCCGGATGTGCGATGGGGAGCTCGGTTGCCCGTCATACGCGAACATCTTCATGTTCCAAGAGGAGAGGAAATTTTTCTTCAGCCAAAGTGGGATATCAGAGCACATACTCCTGTATACTAGGTTCATCGACGACATCTTTATGTTATGGACAGGGGGGGAAACAAAGTTCATACAAGTGATGGACCACATCAATGTATCCAACTCACCAATCAAATTTACTTATTCCTGTGATGAAAGAACTGCCAACTATTTGGATGTGCAGATTCTACTCAAGAACCAAGAAATCTCCACGAAAGTCTACACTAAGCCGACGGACAGGAACAACCTGTTGAGGGCTAACAGCCATCGCCCCAAACCACTGATCAGAGGCCTCCCGAGATCCCAAATGTTGAGGACAGCCAGAATATGCTGCGACCGGTCCACCTTGAGCGATCAACTAGATCTGGTTATCCACAGATTTGCCCAGAGAGGCTATGATATGGCTTTGCTAAAACAACAGAAAGCGGAGGTGATGTCGATGGATAGGCGGTCCCTATTGACCCCAAAAGCGAAAAGCACTAACCAGCAGATTCTCCCATGGAAAACTGAATATACTACGTCTAGCCCCGTGATCCAACGAGCTGAGAGGGCTTTGTGGCCCATTGTAGCTACTGACGATAACTTGAAGAGCCTTGGATCCAAGAGACCAATGTCCTGCTTCACGAGGGGAAGAAACATAAAAGACAGTATAGTCCATGCGGATATTACTGGATTTAACCGAAATATACCACTGACTTTTCTTACAAAAGCACCTGGATGCTACAGATGCTTAGGATGCACCACGTGCACATATATGCTAACGGGACCTTCGTTTAAATTTCCTGGTTCGGATCAAGTCGGTCGCATCAGACACGTATTAACCTGCACCTCCCAGTTTATCATCTATTTGATAGTGTGCCCCTGCGACAAGGGGTACGTGGGCAAGACCACCAGAACTGTTAGAGAGCGTATGGCTCTACACAGATCAGCCATTAACCAAGCACTAGCAGGTAAAAAATCAGATCAGCCGGTCGCCAGACACTTCGCAGAAGCGAAACATCCGTTGAGTTCCTTTAGACACATCATCATAGATCACATCCCAGAGTCCACCCATGGTGTGGACAGGGGAGCGAAACTCCTCACATTAGAAGCAAGATGTATTTTCAGACTCAACACGATCAATCCAGCTGGACTCAATGAAAAGATCTCTTGGAATTCCCTTCATTAAACAACAGAGTGTGATGCCCAACAGTTTGGAATCTCTTTCAATTTATTCGGGATTAACTACTACCCTTGTCTTGCCTGCCCTTAACTTCCACCCTCGTTTGTCCTCCCTCCCCTGCCCTTCCCTGTACCTTTTGTTCCATTTGTGTTTCCCCATGTAGTTTCTCTCAACACCATATGGCTGTCATGTTTAATCTCAGTTCATATGTCAAATGATAATCAGGGGTGTCCCCCACTAGCATGTTTTATGTATTTATGGAGGGGCCCCATGCATGCCTCACCCTCAGTGGCAGGGTCTGTGTGCATGTCGCACTCTGCACTTCTGATTAGTCTACGTGTATTCCCAGTAATATTATATTATGTCACCTCTTGCATGCTTGAGTATTTTACATGCTTTTTCGCCCAATATGGGTGGATGCCATTGCTGCTGCTACTACCTGCACACTTTGGGAATGTGTCACAATACTATACACCCTTTAAGTTCATCTCTCTTTTGCATGTACATATTATCCCAGTTACACCAGTATTGTCACTGTACATACTGGGCAGCCCCTTGCACTGTTTGTTATTTCTTTGACAGCTCCGGCCAGCGCGTTTGGAAGCGCCGGCTGCTACCATAGCAACCCGACGCATCAACGCGTGACGTCATACGCAGCAGATCCCGGAAGTCCAGGGCGCGAGGCGGTGTTGGAATGGCCGGGCACGTCTCTCCTCACTCGGTTGGCGGGTCTCCTCACGGTATTTAAGGTAAGACTTTTACACTGCACAGCACATACACCTTGAAAAAGGGGCTACGTGCCCCGAAATGTCGGTTTGAGCTGTATCTTTTGATGCTGTAAATACACAATATTTGACCATTCAAAGTCCTGGAGTGCCGCCGTCTTTTTTCAGTGCTCTATATATATATATATATATATATATCAGGGACGGGCAGTCAGGGGAGGCAGAGCCTCACCTGTCAAACTGCAATGAAAACAGCAGATTTTTCCACTGATCTGTGTTATAATACAGATCAGTGTAAACATCAGCTGTTTCCATTACAGTATGAAGTTGCTGCACTCACTGCTCGTTCACAGGTACAGAGGAGAGGCAGCAATAGCTCTGCCTCCCTTTGGTGTCCAAAAACTCATAGAGCTAGGGGGTGGAGCTGGGGGGCGGAGCCGCACATCAGGCTTTAACTCTGCATTGAAAACAATGCCAGAAGAGGCAGCTTTGACATGCGTGGTGTGAGAGGGGCTCAAGGAACGCCCCTTTTCCCCATGATGCAGTGTAACAGCTTCCTCCCCTGACTGGTACTATCCACCAGCACTCCCACTGGCTTGGGCTGGAGAGGTGTACACAACTGTGCTGCAGGAACGTGGCCATTGTAAGATTTTCCTCTCCCTACTGCCTGGTCTCACACTGATCCAGTGAACTGGGGAGGGGGGGGGGGGGTTACTCAAAGCATCTCTCTCATCTCCCCCAGCAGTGCCTGAGATCAAGTTATCTTTGCTAACAGCACATGATCTCAGGATTTTTTTTTAATGTGTAAAACGGGGTCTCTGTCTGCCGCAATGTGTAAAAAGGGGTCTCTGTCTGCTGCAATGTGTAAAAATGAGACGCTGTCTGCCGCAATGTGTAATAAGGGGACGCTGTCTGCCGTAATGTGTAATAAGGGGACGCTGTCTGCCGTAATGTGTAATAAGGGGACGCTGTCTGCCGTAATGTGTAATAAGGGGACGCTGTCTGCCGCAATGTGTAAAAAAGGGACGCTGTCTGCCGCAATGTGTAAAAATGGGGACGCTGTCTGCCATAATGTGTAAAAAGGGGACACTGTCTGCCGTAATGTGTAATAAGGGGACGCTGTCTGCCGTTAAGTGTAATAAGGGGACGCTGTCTGCTGTTATGTGTAAAAAAGGGGGACGCTGTCTGCCGTAATGTGTAATAAGGGGACGCTGTCTGTCGCAATGTGTAAAAATGGGGACGCTGTCTGCCGTAATGTGTAATAAGGGGACGCTGTCTGCCGCAATGTGTAAAAAAGGGACGCTGTCTGCCGCAATGTGTAAAAATGGGGACACTGTCTACCGTAATGTGTAATAAGGGGACGCTGTCTGCCGTAATGTGTAATAAGGGGACACTGTCTGCCGTAATGTGTAATAAGGGGACACTGTCTGCCGTAATGTGTAATAAGGGGACGCTGTCTGCCGTAATGTGTAATAAGGGGACGCTGTCTGCCGTAATGTGTAATAAGGGGACGCTGTCTGCCGTAATGTGTAAAAATGGGGACGCTGTCTGCCGTAATGTGTAATAAGGGGATGCTGTCTGCCGTAATGTGTAATAAGGGGATGCTGTCTGCCGTAATGTGTAATAAGGGGACACTGTCTGCCGTAATGTGTAATAAGGGGACGCTGTCTGCCGTAATGTGCAATAAGGGGACGCTGTCTGCCGTTATGTGTTAAAAAGGGGACTATCTGCAACAATGTGTAAAAATGGGGACGCTGTCTGCCGTAATGTGCAATAAGGGGACGCTGTCTGCCGTTATGTGTTAAAAAGGGGACTATCTGCAACAATGTGTAAAAATGGGGACGCTGTCTGCCGCAATGTGTAAAAATGGGGACGCTGTCTGCCGCAATGGGTAAAAAAATGGGAGCTGTCTGCCACAATGTGTAAAAAAGGGGACGCTGGCTGCCACAATGTGTAAAAATAGGGACGCTGTCTGCCGTAATGTGTAAAAATGGGAACGCAGTCTGCTGTAATGTGTACATAGGGGAATCTGTCCGCCATAATGTGTAAAAAGGTGGACTCTGTCTGCCGTAATGTGTAAAAAGGGGGCTTTGCCTGGTGTAGTGGCGCTACTTTGCGGTGTAAAAATGGAGACTACTGTGCACCATTATATGAATTGGTTTTATTTTGTGGCCACACCCCTTCCCCATGAAGCCATGCCCCTATATTTTAGTCACGCGCCTACGGCGCGCACTGCCCCTATTTTACATGAGGGGGGTGGGGGCGCCGCTGGTATTGTTCTGCACAAAATGTGTTTGGAACCACTCGGCTGCACAGGCCTTCGCACTCTTGCAAAGCGAAAATACACTCCCCCATGGGCGGCGACTATGTGTTTGTACGGCTGCTAAAAGTAGCTAGTGAGCAATCCAACTCAGAATGACCCCCCTAGTGCAGCCCTCCCTGACATGCTCCTCTATCAGGTTCATATGTGTGTGTACATCTGGCTCTGATACTGGCCAGTGCCTCCCCAGCCATTTACCTCACCGCACGTCACTGATATATATATATATATTTTTTTATATATATATATATATATATATATGGAAATAGAGGAAGAAACAACAGAGCGCCTATAGTGTAGTATCCTTTAAATTAGTTTTTGTCACACGCAAGAATAATACTGCGTACCGGATTACGGCTTGACTCAATGCTTATCGATCCCCTGGTCTTTTTAGTCCACGTCTCTGTCGAAATCTAGATAGAGTCAGGAGACAGGGAATCGCTATATAGCATAGTAATTACTCAGAAAATAGTATCAAATGTTTACATCTCACATTAAATTACATGCGTACCAGATAAAGTATTAATTTGTGCCTGTCAGTATAAATACTTGTATCCTGGTCCTCATCAGAGGGTGGTAGTCATATGGAAACAATTCAGCAACCTACAGGCACATGTGCATCCTTCACCAATATTCACTATTGGTGAAGGATGCACATGTGCCTGTAGGTTGCTTAATACTTTATCTGGTACGCATGTAATTTAATGTGAGACGTAAAAATTTGATACTATTTTCTGAGTAATTACTACGCTATATAGCGATTCCCTGTCTCCTGACTCTATCTAGATTTCTTTTTTTATACAAAGATAAACCAAGAGAGGTAAACAAGAACTCTCCTAAGGTGGGGCACTCGAATGGTATTTATATCTATGTGCTACACCATTGGATCAATAATAGGGAGGAAAATACCTGTACCTTTTATTTTGTTACATGTTGTACTGTATGTAGTGTGTTTATATTTCGCCTTTTTAGATTAAGAGAGTGCAATCTCTCAATTATTTTTTAATATTGATTCATTAAAAGTTAAGTTTTAGTAGCAAGTTTCTCTAATTCTATCCTTTTCTCATATTTTCCTCCCTATTATTGATCCAATGGTGTAGCACATAGATATAAATACCATTCGAGTGCCCCACCTTAGGAGAGTTCTTGTTTACCTCTCTTGGTTTATCTATGTATAAAAACTGAATCTAACTCTCAGGGAGCACCCCCCATCCTTTTCAATTAAAAATAAGACACATGAGTGCAAGACACAGAAATTTGGGGAAAGGGTACCATTGAACATTTTTTCGTATTGTCCTCTTGATTTTGATCAAATAATTGTCCTTAAGACTGTGCGGTCAGCAATTCTTTTTCTTACTTTCTATCTAGATTTCGACAGAGACGTGGACCAAAAAGACCAGGGGATCGATAAGCATTGAGTCAAGCCGTAATCCGGTACGCAGTATTATTCTTGCGTGTGACAAAAACTAATTTAAAGGATACTACACTATGGGGGTCATTCCAAGTTGTTCGCTCGCAAGCTGCTTTTAGCAGCTTTGCACACGCTAAGCCGCCGCCTACTGGGAGTGAATCTTAGCTTATCAAAATTGCGAACGAAAGATTCGCAATATTGCGAAAAGACTTCTCAGTGCAGTTTCTGAGTAGCTCGAGACTTACTCTGCCAGTGCGATCAGTTCAGTGCTTGTCGTTCCTGGTTTGACGTCACAAACACACCCAGTGTTCGCCCAGACACTCCTCCGTTTCTCCAGCCACTCCCGCGTTTTTCCCAGAAACGGTAGCGTTTTTTCACACACTCCCATAAAACGGCCAGTTTCCGCCCAGAAACACCCACTTCCTGTCAATCACATTACGATCACCAAAACGACGAAAAAACCTCTTAATGCCGTGAGTAAAATTCCTAACTGCATAGCAAATTTACATGGCGCAGTCGCACTGCGGACATTGCGCATGCGCATTAGCGACTAATCGCTCCGTTGCGAGAAAAAAATAACGAGCGAACAACTCGGAATGACCCCCTATAGGCGCTCTGTTGTTTCTTCCTCTATTTCCAGATTCCCCTTTGGGCTACGCATACCTAGTGGCACTTTTTGAAGAACTGAGCAGCCACCCGTTAAAACGGGGAAAGTGTGGACTGTTTGGCAATTAAACCAAACACAAATTTTGGAAGAACTCATTTATTGGATTGGTCATTTGACCGAATTTATTTGTGACTGTAGATTGCACTTTTACAGTAAGAAACTTCGCATAATTTGGACAAGCGCACTGATTTACTCATTGACAATATATATATATATATATATATATATATATATATATATAAAGTGAATAAAAGCTACTGCGGCATTCAGAGTCTTAGCAAAACAAACGTGTATTATAAAATCACGCCATACCAACGTTTCGGGGCAGGCACGCCCCTTTGTCAAGGTTATGAATAACATGCATGCAAAACAATCCTACCTTTATCCCCAAAGAAGCCCGCCAAAGTACCTTACGCCGCTCGGGATCCCATCCGTTGGTCCCGGCCTCGGTGCACACCAAGCGCGTCATTGGTTACGTGGCGCCGGGTTGTCATGGTTACACAGACGCCCGGCGCCTGACACCGCGCGCTGAAAGAAAAGAGTGAAATAGATTACAGGTTCCCAGACACCAGAATATGTAGTCTGTTACATGGAGTGGGGGCTGGGATGGCATTATATGATAAATATACGGTCCAAACTGTTTTTTTACAATAAGTAGGAACGAACTTGATTACCAGTGCGGCCGCCCGTATACCGGCGGTGATTCCCTCAGTGAGAATGTTGAAATGGTGAAGACCTGAGTGTGATGTGCCTAATGATAAACAACTGAAAAGCTTGCTATTGCGTGTGAATAAAACATGACTAAACTTAGATGCCGCTTAGGGTATCTGTGCAGTATAAGCTTGATTTAACCCCATATACGGAAATAGAAAAACCCCCGAGTTTGGAGTGCCGGTCCACGCACCACCAGTAGATATAGATATATAGCGAGCGGTGTGCAGGCTTCCGTGCATTGGCCAATTCACTAACTAAACCCCCATCATTTATTCATTTATTCCTAGATGTTGTGAGGATAAGTGAGCTTATTTTGGTGAGTGCTGAACTTTCTGTTTCTATATTTTTGAGTAGGTGGCCATGGGCTACATGCACCCCACCCTATTAGTGGCGAGTGCGGATACTGCACCCCACTTCTGGGGTGGCGAGTGCTGTGGTTTTCTATTTGTTTGTATATATATATCAATTATGAGAACTGTTCCAAATCAGGTCTAAAACCAGTTTCGAAGTATTATCCTTTGGAATCAAGAAGCAGTAATATTGATATATTTTATGATCTAGTCAAAAAGGACCTGTGCGAACAAGAGATGAAACCAGTGGTGGAAAAGAACTTGAACAATAAGGAATGTGAAGCCTTAAAGAAACTCCAATCCAATAAAGAAATAATTTTGAAACCTGCTGACAAAGGGGGGGGGGGTTAGTACTCATGGACCGAGAGAATTATGTAAGTGAGGCAAAGAGACTTCTAGGGGATAGTAAATCCTATCGAACTTTACCAAGTGACCCAAGAGATATGTTCGTGGAAGAACTCAGGAATTTACTTCTAAAAGGCCTCAGAACCGAAATAATCACTAAGGATGAGTACCAGTTTTTAATGCGCTCTAACCCCATCACCCCCGTGTTTTATTTCTTACCCAAGATTCATAAATCCCTTCTGAACCCACCAGGATGTCCGATAGTAGCGGGTATCGATTCCCTTACATCAGGACTGTCGGAATATGTCGATATATTCTTGAGCAAGTATGTGAAAGAACTGCCATCATATCTAAAAGACACTTCCGCAGTACTCAATCTAATGAAGGATGTTGAATGGAAGGAAGATTACCACTGGGTTACGATCGACGTACAATCGTTATATACGTGTATTGAACATTCCAAAGGTATTGAAGCATGTAAGAAGTTCCTGGAAAAAGACTCATCAATTTCACCCCAACACAGAGAATTCCTATGTGACATCATGCGGTTTATTTTAAGTCATAATTATTTTAAGTTCTTGGACAGTTTCTACCTCCAAAGCTGTGGCACAGCAATGGGAACTTCATTTGCACCCAGCTTTGCAAACCTTTTTATGGGGGACTGGGAGAACTCTTTTATATATGGTCAACACCGATTTAAGGAGCACATAATCTTTTATAGGAGGTACATCGACGATATTTTAATCATTTGGGATGGGTCTACGGATCTTTTTAATCAATTTTTTTGCTTTTTAAGTCAGAACGACCGAAATTTAACTTTCACCTCCTCTATTAACATCAGCTGCATTGAGTTCCTGGACCTGATACTAATGGGAAAAGAAGGAAGAGTCACCACCACAAATTATATAAAGAAAGTCGACCAGAATAATTACTTGCATTACCAGAGTAATCATCTGAAGAAATGGAAAAAGAATATTCCGTATTCACAATTCCACAGAATCAGGAGAAATTGCAGTGAATTAAAAGATTGTGAAGAACAACTGGGAATTTTTAAATCCAGATTTGAGGAGAAAGAATATCCGGCAACTGTTATTCAAGAGGCAATCACGAGGACCAAGGCATTGGAAAGAGAAAAACTGCTTGAATATAGAGTAAAAGACAAAAAGGGAGAAAGAGTCTCCTTTATTACCACCTACAACAGACATGAGAACGTGATCAAGAAATCTCTCAATGACCATTGGAAAATCCTGCTAATGGACCCAATTCTCAAAGAGATATTACCTCCACACCCGGATATTCTCTATAAGAAATCTAGGAATCTGAAGGACATTCTGGCACCAAGCATGCTTAAACCATTAATGGCAGACAACGGCGCAATGCCCAAATGCGTCGGATCTTACAAATGTGGCCGGTGCAACATCTGTAGATATCTTCATCCCAATAGAAGAACATTCAGCGATGTCTGCAATAATAAAGAGTACAAGATCAAGGACTTTATTAATTGCAACAGCTCATCAGTCATCTACCTTCTGGAGTGTACTTGCGGCAAGAAATTTGTTGGCAAAACCAAAAGAACTCTGAAATTAAGGATCCAGGAACATGTACGGAACATTAAAAATAAAGTGGACAGTCATACCATACCGAGACATTTTATGGCAGAACACAGCTCGAACCCAGATGAACTCACCTTCAAAGCAATTGAGGTGGTGAAACTAGGAGAAAGGGGTGGAGATTTAGCCACCAAGCTTTCCCAAAGAGAAATGTTTTGGATTTTCCACCTGAGAACCATGCATCCGTTGGGACTTAACGAGAACTATGAGATTGCACCATTTCTGTGAAGGTCCCCCATTCTTTCTTCCTTTTATCTTATAATCACAACACTGTAAATAGATTATATCACTGTTAATTAGCACATCACTAATAAAGGATATATTTTAAGAAAACATATGGCAATTTGGGTTTTCCTGCTGGATAAATACAGTCATTCCACACTGGGAAAGCCCAACCTCGTCCGATCTTGGAAGCAAAACAGTGTTGGGCCGGACCAGTACCAGGGGAGGTGACTACCTGGGAAGATTCGGTACTGTATAAGAAGAGCGAGGGGAAGCAAGGTATTCACCATATGTAGAATAACACCCACATAATATGCACTTAAAAATATTACTCACAGTATATATTTTAGAATATCATTTTAATATCACTGTAATATTAAAATATTAGAATACCACTCACGACATATTTTTAGTATCGTATATAGATTTTTAGAATCACTGTAATCTCATATGACACTGGCACTTAACGAATTTATCAGATGCTGATATATTATAAGGCGATCACTCAAGCACTATTCGCGTTTTAATATTAATCATGCTGGTTTTAATCACACATACCACAATAGCACAAGCACTTTTCCGCATTAAAGAATTTATTATCTTTATTGTCTGCAATCGATCAAAACAATGAGAATATTTGACTATACATAATACATTTATATATGATGTTGTTTATAAACAAATACTCATATACATAAATATATGGTTGCTCCTTGCATATTTTTTCCTTTCCTTATCTTTATCTGATAAAAGTAACCATTATATGATGACTGAAACTGTTTTTGTTTACATCCTATATATTTACTACGGAGCACAATGGCATCTGTGAACTGGCCTATCAGAGTGAACTATGCGTTCCACTATACATCAGAACTCAGAACAAGGCATGGACTATGAATGAAATTAGATTAGAAGTCATCTGTATACTGCACGTCCGCTTCCGGTATAAATGACGTCGAAGTTCGGGTCAATATGCGGTTCACGGCAGGATTTCCTTGGCAACAATACAACAGGCACCAGACGAAAACGGACTTCCGGTTCCGGGAGAAAGACGAGGACGCAACTGGAGTAAAAGGCCTTCTACGACACATGCGCATCCCATACGAGCACGATACTGGAAGTGGGGCGGAAACGTCACACTCCGGCATTAGAGGTACAGATGTACCCTGCACATGCGCAATAGAGACTTGATGTTACCGGAAGTGTGGCGGAAGTGCCGCACTCCGGTTTGATTACACGATTTTTAGATATTTCATTTCAAAACGTTTATGTACCTGAACATTTCACTATATATGTATTGTCCCCTATAGAGTAATGCACAATCTTCCATGTATTCTTAGCAAAAGGTTTTTTGACCTGTCCTGAAACAGGAAGTGACATCAGCAATTATAGACTGATTATAGAGGGTATATATAGAGATCCTATACCAGTACCCCTTGAAGAAGTCATCAGGACGAAACGCGTTGGGCTCTCCCTCTGTGACCCTCTACCTACAAGTTAAGACTCTCCTTTATTTATTCTGGTTTTTGAACAGTTAGTCACATTATTTATTTATTTTTTATGTAAAACTTGGTTTTAGAACCTTGTGTATGTGTTTTTATTACACAGTCCATCCCCTCTTCCCACTTTTTTAGTATTGCACATTTTTTACTGTCATACTAATTGTATTTTACCTGTACCAAATAAATTTGTATATTTTATTTTATTATATACATGGATTGAAACATATTTTTTATTACACCGGTGGTCGCCAGTACCCTTATACCATTTTGCCCATAAACCATTACCACAGTAACTCACCACTACTGCATACTTAAGGGACGGCAGACGCCCAAAATTATTGGGAGTGTTTTTAGTCGGGTGTATCTATAACATTTGTGGCGCTTGCACATTCTCTATTTTATTTTATTTATATATATATATATATATATATACACACTGCTCAAAAAAATAAAGGGAACACTAAAATAACACTTCCTAGATCTGAATGAATGAAATATTCTTATTAAATACTTTGTTCTTTACATAGTTGAATGCTGACAACAAAATCACACAAAAATTATCAATAGAAATCAAATTTATTAACCCATGGAGGTCTGGATTAGGAGTCCCACTCAAAATTAAAGTGGAAAAACACACTACAGGTTGATCCAACTTTGATGTAATGTCCTTAAAACAAGTAAAAATGAGGCTCAGTAGTGTGTGTGGCCTCCACGTGCCTGTATGACCTCCCTACAACCCACACAAATGGCTCAGGTCGTGCAGCTCATCCAGGATGGCACATCAATGCGAGCTGTGGCAAGGTTTGATGTGTCTGTCAGCGTAGTGTCCAGAGGCGCTACCAGGAGACAGGCCAGTACATCAGGAGACGTGGAGGAGCCCGTAGGAGGGCAACAACTCAGCAGCAGGACCGCTACCTCCGCCTTTGTGCAAGGAGGAACAGGAGGAGCACTGCCAGAGCCCTGCAAAATGACCTCCAGCAAGCCACAAATGTGCATGTGTCTACTCAAAAGATCAGAAACAGACTCCATGAGGGTGGTATGAGGGCCCGACGTCCACAGGTGGGGGTTGTGCTTACAGCCCAACACATTGCAGGACGTTTGGCATTTGCCAGAGAACACCAAGATTGGCAAATTCGCCACTGGCGCCCTGTGCTCTTCACAGATGAAAGCAGGTTCTCGCTGAGCACATGTGAAAGACGTGACAGAGTCTGGAGATGCCAAGGAGAATGTTCTGCTGCCTGCAACATCCTCCAGCATGACCGGTTTGGCAGTGGGTCAGTAATGGTGTGGGGTGGCATTTCTTTGGGGGGCCGCACAGCCCTCCATGTGCTCACCAGAGGTAGCCTGACTGCCATTCGGTACCGAGATGAGATCCTCAGACCCCTCGTGAGACCATATGCTGGTGCGGTTGGCCCTGGGTTCCTCCTAATGCAAGACAATGCTAGACCTCATGTGGCTGGAGTGTGTCAGCAGTTCGTGCAAGACAAAGGCATTGATGCTATGGACTGGCCCGCCCGTTCCCCAGACCTGAATCCAATTGAGCACATCTGGGACATCATGTCTCGCTCCATCCACCAATGCCACGTTGCACCACAGACTGTCCAGGAGTTGGCAGATGCTTTAGTCCAGGTCTGGGAGGAGATACCTCAGGAGACCATCCGCCACCTCTCAAAAGGAAGAGCGACCGGGCACTGGTGTGTGATAAATTGCAACAAATTGTGAAGAACCAAAGGTGGACAATTCTAATTGCTGGAAAGGAAATTGAAGCCTTTCAATTGTAGTCCCTATTGGTGGTGCGCCCAGAGCTAGAAAGTCCAAGTACCTACAAGGGGAGAGAGAGAAAGCTCTTGTGTGGGCGCACTCTTATGAAAAGAAGAAATATTCTTCAGTTATGAAAGTAAAATTAAAATGTATGTTTATTAATCAAAATTAAAAAGGTACCCCTCTGCGATCCAAAGAAAGGTGTGAAAATAGGAAAGATGTGAGAAATATTTAAAAATGTTCTGGTCTGTTAATCACACGAGAAGGATTAGAAAGGCTGCAGACACCTGATAGTCTGACACCAGTTTCCCCTGACCAGTACAGATATTCTGTATTAATGAGACCAACCAGGGAGGTCAGTATTGTGTCTTAGAGGACCACTTAAATTGGGTTAATACTAAGTAATTTGCTATTCACCCGTTAATCCATGTTGCACGAATTGGAGATGTCTATATTGGCGTGACCTGAACGCTGGTAAAAGTAAAGAAAAAGTTAGAAAGAAAAGAACAAATAGTGGTGATACTGCTGTTGGTGTCCACCCTTCACAGGAAGGGGAATAGTCCCTACTCTACAACACCGGGTATTCCCAGGGAGTCTCCTCTCAAGGTACTAACCCGGCCCAACGCTGTTTGGCTACCAAGATCGGACGAGATCGGGCATTAGCAGCGTGGTATGATAGTAGAGAGGCTATCTACCAATGAGAGTGCACCTATATAGGAATGGTAAAATAGGGAGATTAGAAAGATGAAGCCATATAATGTGTGGATCTGCTTTCCACGTTAGGCAAGGTGAAACAATTGCCACTCAGTGGCGTAGTACACCCTGGATCGTGGATGAGAGTCTACGGAAAGATAGTGAGCAATGGAAAAGAGAAGAAAAAATGTTCAAAAGGATTTTACACTAATTCGGATTCAGCTATTGGTTAGTGTCCCTAGGGAGAAACCAAGTCATAAAATATGGAGCGTCGGGTAGATTTGTAAATCCAAATATAAATCACATATACATTCCTTTTGTGCAAAAGACACTTGTGAGTACAGTAGCAGAAAATCATTACTTTGGGTAAGGGATGAAACCAACTTATAAAGTGTAACACACTGCGTAAATAATCAAAAATAGAGCAGTGTGCAAAGAATAGGTCTAACCTGCAATCTGTAGGATTACAAGGCTGTAATATGCACAGAAAATCCCAACTGCATAGTGTGCAGTATTAGTGTGCCCAATGCGATAAGCACATATAGCAGTGGTAATTCAAACCTTAATAAAAGATAAGAAAAAGTGATACTCAAAGTGTCAGGTTTAGGAGACAGGTGGTAGTAAACGATCCTCCAAGGAAAGGTCCCATTGTAAAGTCCGTGGAAAACGCGTTTCACCCGTTGGGCTTGTTCACTTCCGGGATCTCACAGCTGATACCGCATATGGGGTTTAAAAACCCTGCTAGCATAGGTAGTAGCCAATGGGCTGTTCGTGTCTAATTAGACATAGGGGCGGGAGTGTTGGAGGTTCCCATTGAGGCGCATGAGGCCAATGAGAAAGAGTGTGCGGCGCATCCCAGCCAATCAGAGCGTGGGTGCGCCTAATGACCGTGGCATGTGGGCGGACTGGAAGCAAGAGAGAGGGCGCTCGCGAGCATACGTAAGGGAGTTGCCCATGTGACCTAGGCAATGAGGGAAACCTGGTCACGGGGAAAAAAAAGGGTGGCGCCATGTTGGAAATGGGATTGCCAGGAGTGCCTCTTGTTGTAAAACATACGATAGTGGGAATAAGGTATATTTAAGTTAAATAAACTTATTGAGCACCCGAGTGCTGCTGTTAAGGACTGGACTTGCTGAAATGCAAAAACCGAGGTTACCGACTTTATACAAAAACTATGGGCGGAAGGTTTGAAAATACCCATAGGCGCTTGGGGCCAATGGGGACGTAAGTGCAGTGCGCCTTGGCCAATCAGTGCGTGGATGCGCCTGGACCAATTACCAGTGGGCAAAATGTGAAAAGTGGGGAGTGAGTGTGCTCCCGTGGTATATGGGTAATACACAAGCCCAATCAGGTACAGGAAACAGGGTCACGGAGCAGAATGCCGTGGCGCCATGTTGGAGAAGGGAATAGCTGCCAGGAGTTGTAGGAACAAAAATACGAAAACTAAGTTTATTGAGTTGGAGTGTACTTAGGTTGGACACCATTACTGTGCATCAGGGTGTAGATGATGTCAGGACTGAATATGGGATCCCAGTGATGCGTGGATTATAGCGCACCCAGGGGATAAAGTATTAAACAATATGGGATTAATGGCCGTTACGGCAGAGTGGGGAAACAAAACAAACACAAAACAAAAGGTTCTGCATATTAGGGGGCAAGGGAGTGAGGGAGAAAAAAATATAGAACAAGATATGAGAAGGATAGGGGAATGTAGTGACAGCATTAGGGACGGGGAAAGGTGTGTTTGACGAATAGTGATAAAATAATGCTACTTTTTAGGATAATATAGGGTTTTGGCACACACAAGGGTATGTGGAAAAATGACACGTCATCAGAGATAATCGATAGGTTAAAGAGGCCATGGGGATGCGGGCTGAAAAGAGAGCCCGAGTCCCATATTTGGAGTGTGTAAAAAAAACGGTAAAGGTGAAGAAAATAAATTATAAATTAAAAAGTTGGAATTACATGGAATAACTAGATGACTGGGGAGGAAACAGTGAAAAGTGAAGGTGTGAAATCACCATATGTATTGAAAGATGCTACCCTAAGAGTGAGCATGTGATGCAAATGGGAGTGAAGTCTCCAAAAGAGGATGAAGTACTCCATGAGATAAGGAAGGAGGACCTGATATTAGGTAAACAGTGAAAGTATGGGGTGACACGTACAGGAGTGAATACAGTTGGATGACGGGAAATGTGGGGAAATTGACGCTGGGGAACTCGGTATGGGAATGAGAAACCAACCAGTAGGAGGTGATCAATGTGTGACGTGAAACCCAAACAATGCGAATTCATGGGACATGACCAAAGTGGGGGCAGGAAGGGGAAAGTGACAATGGTTGGGTAGAAATGAAGTGGATATGAGAGAATGTGTGGGTGGTAACACCCTTTAAAATGAAGTGGTCAGATTATTGGGGCCAAGTGGTGACACAAAATATTGGAAAAGGAGTGAGAAAGAGGAAACAAAAAAAAATTAGTTAATTGGAGTGTAGAAGGTATTACCAACGAAATTGGAATATTATAGAAAAACACCATAATTTATGTTTTCATTCAGTCCGAGGGGTCTGAGACTCCCGAGGCGAAAGATCCATTTGCTCTCTTTTTTGTATAGTTCTTTGGTCATGTCGCCTCCTCGTATGCCCAGATGAATGCGATCTAAGCCAAAGGCTTTCAATTCCTTAGTGGATCCTTTGTGCTGAAAATGGAAATGTTTGGCGACCGTGGTAAGTTGTTTCATACGTGCAACCATCCGCCACCTCATCAGGAGCATGCCCAGGCGTTGTAGGGAGGTCATACAGGCATGTGGAGGCCACACACACTACTGAGCCTCATTTTGACTTGTTTTAAGGACATTACATCAAAGTTGGATCAGCCTGTAGTGTGTTTTTCCACTTTAATTTTGAGTGGGACTCCAAATCCAGACCTCCATGGGTTAATACATTTGATTTCCATTGATAATTTTTGTGTGATTTTGTTGTCAGCACATTCAACTATGTAAAGAACAAAGTATTTAATAAGAATATTTCATTCATTCAGATCTAGGATGTGTTATTTTAGTGTTCCCTTTATTTTTTGAGCAGTGTATATGTTTGTATGTATATATATGTATATGTATATATATATATATATATATATATTTATAATACTGCGGAAGTAACATTCTTCATTCTCATGTGCTCAGCGCTCTGTTTGAGAATGTCTGGGTCAGCCCTGACGAGATGATTTCAAATCCTCAAGAGGATTCCGATTGTTTATTCTTTTCCCGCCGCGGATAGAATAAAGTGGGTGTCACCCCCTGTTCTGCATGGGCCCTGTCACAAAGCCAGTGGATCATATGTAGGAAGCTACGTTATGTTCTAGTTATGTGTCCACGCGTACGTCAGCTAGACCTGCCATTACATACGCATGGGGGAGTAGTAGTATTCAAAAATGGTCGGTTGCCTGGTCATCCGTTATAGATACCCTGGGGAGAGATGGGATACTCCTTACGTTGGGTCATAACAAGGACGCTGCTGCATGCTTTCGTGTGACTGCAAGGGATAGAGGACTCTTGGGTTCGCGGGCCGATTTCATGGCGGTCTCGGCTAGGAGGGCGTTGTGGATTCACCAATGGAAGGCTGAGGCTGACTCCGAGAATATATGGAGTCTCTTCCCGATGAAGGTGAAGCCTGGTGTGGTGACGGCCTAGTTAATTTGATCTCGGCAGATGCCGCTGGTAAGTCTACCTTTTGAGCCTATGTTCCCTCACAACGGATGATGACGCATAATTGTCGGATACAGTCATGTCGGCCCAATAGTTACGGATTCCCCTTTTTTCTTTGCAGGTAGAGGAAAGAGAAAAGGGAAGAGGTCAGCAGCCTCTTCAAGGTCACAGGAGCAGAAATCATCCTCTGTTTCTGCCAGATCCACCGCATGACGCTGGGACTCTCTTGCGGGAGCCCACACCGGTGGGGCCACATCTAAAACTTTTCAGTCGGTCCTGGAACGGACTTGGACCCGTGGGTTTTACGAATAGTGTCCCAAGGGTGCATACTGGAGTTTCCAGGCGTTTTCCCTCACCAATTCTTCATCATTAACGATTCTCCTCCGGACGGGGAGGTAGTATGCGACGCAACACAAGAGTTGTGTCAGGATCAGGTCATGGTCCTGGTGTACCCTGTCACAATAGGGAGGAGGCTGTTATTCAGCCTCTTCGTGCTCCCAAAGCCAGACAGCTAGGTCAGACCAATCCTAAATCTGACATACCTTAATTTCTATTTAAAGAAATTCAAATCCAAGATGGAATCTCTCAGGGCAGTGAGATCCAATCTGAAAAAAGAATGAAGGAGGTCTAATTACATTTTCCTCCACATTAGATTTACCTGAAGTTTGCTATTCAGGATGGTCATTACCAATTTCACCAGGGTGATGGCGGTAATGATGGTTCTCCTTCTCTAGTATGGAGTCACATTTGTCCCGTACTGGGATAACAGCGAGATCAAGAAACCAGTTGGTGCAAAATGTTGCACTCTCCCTGACAGTTCTTCAACAACAGGGTTGGCTCCTGAACTTGCCAGAATCACTGATGGCCCATCGACGTGGTTGTCGGTTTTGGGAATAATACTAAATACTACAGAGAGTTTTTTCTTCCAGTGGGAAAGGCTCTGGAGATCCAGAGTCTGGTCATACAAATTCCAAGACCAGCTGGAGTGTCAATCCATCAATACATTAGGAAAGATGGTTGTGGCCTACAAGGCCATTCAGTTGGCAGATTCCTTGCCAAGGTGTTCTAGTGGTCCTGTTGAATGAGGGGTCCGGTTCCCACCTACGCATGCACTGGAAGATAATCCTGTTGTCGAAAGCCAGGATTTCGCTCCTGTGGTAGCTCCACACCTCGCACTTACTAGAGGGACGCAGGTTCAGGATTGGTTCAGGATTCACAGATGCAAGTCTCCGAGGCTGGTGAGCTGTCACTCAAGGGAAAAGCTTCCAAGAAAATGCTAAAGTCGGGAAGCCTGCCTTCGTATGAATATGCTGGAATTGAGAGCCATTTACAACGGCCTTCAACAGGCGGTACATCTTTTTCGAGATCACCCCGTGCAGATCCGGTTGGATAAGGTAACAGCAAGGCGGAACAAAAAGCAGAGCGGAAATGGCAGAGGTGATGAAGATCCTCCTTTGGGCAGAAAAATATGTAAGGGCTCTGTCGGCAATTATCATTCCGGTGGATAACTGGGAAGCATGCTTCCTCAGCAGACACGACCTCCACCAAGAAGTCTTCGCAGAGGTGACAAGTCTTTGGGGAGTTCCTCCAGTAGACAGGATGACTTCTCGTCTCAACGAGAAGCTTCAGAAAAAAATTTCCAGGTCAAGAGACCCTCAGCAATAGCAGTAGATGCTCTGGTGACCCAGTGGCTATTCCGGTCAGTGTATTCCTTCCACTTCCACTGATCCCAAATGTTCTTGGGATAATGAGAACAAGGGTTCGGGCAATTTTCACTGCCCCAGACTGGACAAGGAGGGCTTGGTGCCCAGATCTTCAGGAGTGGCTCATTAAAAGATCCTGGGCCTTTTCCTCTTCGCGAGGACCTACTACGGTAGGTACCGTGCGTGTACCTAGACTTGCCGTGGCTACATTTGATGGCATGACTGTTGAGCGCCGAATCCTACCCCGAAAGGGTATTCCCAAGGAAGTCATCCCCACTCTTATTCAGGCCAGGAAAGGAGTAACGTCTAAACATTACCACCATTTTTGGAGAAAATGTGTCGATGTGAATCCAAGAAAGTTTCAACGGAAGTGTTTCAGTTAGGTCGTTTTCCCCGTTTCCTACAGACTGGGGGAAATGCAAACTGCAGTTGGCATCCATTATGGTCCAGTTTTCAGCATTGGCAATTTTCTTTCTGAAACCATTAGCTTCCCTTCCGGAAGTTCAGTTTTGCGTGAAAGACGTGTTGCGCGTCCAACCTTCATTTGTGCCTCCAGGGGCACCTTGGGATCATAAAGTGGTGTTGCAGTTCCTTCAATCACATCGGTTTGAACCTTTCCGGAAAGTGGAGTTGAAATTCCTCACTTGGAAAGTGGTCATCCAATTGGCCTTGGCATCTGCAAGGCAGGTGCCTGAGTTAGCTGCCTTGTCTCACAAGAGCCCTTATTTGATCTTCCAGGAAGATAGAGCTGAATTGAGGACACGTCCGCAATTTCTACCGATGGTGGTTTCCGCGTTCCACATCAACCAACCTATTGTGGTGCCTGTGGCTACTGATGCCTTTGCTCAGTCAAAGTCTCTGGATGCAGTCAGAGCTTTGAAAATGTATGTCGCCAGAACGGCTCAGGTTGGGAAAACAGAGGCTCTGTCCTGTATGCTTCCAACAAGGTTAGGTGTCCTGCTTCCAAGCAGATCATTGCATGCTGGATCTGAAACACCACTAACAGAGCCAGATAGAAGAGTGGTGAGTACAGCGCCGGTGGGTATAGCGGCAGAAGGGTGGGAGTGCAGCTCTGACAGACTGCGCTCAAGGAAAGCTCAGCAACATGCACAATGTAGGCGCTATTGAGGGGCGTCCTGAGCCAGAGCGTGAACACCCCACACTTGTCACACAGCTAACAGGGGCTAATCCCGCTGTTAACACATTAAAACCTCAGGCCAGTATAAAGAATTAATGTGTGAAGCCGCGTGCCATTACAGGGTACGGGGCTTCCTCTCAGAGCGGATCCAGCACTCACCAGTGCCATTTTCTCTCTGCAGATCATAGAACAAGGACACTGACAGGGAGCACTGCTTTCCACATAACTCCAATGCTACCTCTGTGGTACCAGGGTGTTATAGACAGGGGGGAGTATGTTAACTGTACTAGCTACCCTATTAAGGTTATCTAGTTAGCGTCTGGCTTTTATCATAATAACAGCCTGCATGGGCACAGTGTGGCTGGTTCCTTATACTCTGTGACTCTCTGAAGGTATTCTGGGGGCAACTGTGTCTGACATTTTCCTGTGTGTGTAAGTGTGCATATCCCACATTACCATGTCTAAGGGCTCTGTGTCCTGTGCGGCAAAATGTTTATCTTCTCCTGAGGAGTTTATTCCATGTAATCAAGACTGCAATATAGTTTCTCAGCCTCCGGAATTTGAAACCGCATGGGTGGATTCTTTAAGGGGAATGATGTCCCAGATTTCAACAAGGATGTCACATACTGAAAAAGATATGCAGTTTTTGAGAAAATCTGTGGAGGATATGATGTATTCAGCTCCCACTGCTTTGACAAAAAAAACCACCTACATACCCACAAAAATTTACCCTTGCCCAGATAATGTAAGTTGACACTGATACCGACTCTGATACAGGGAATGGTGATGGGGATATGCAGGGGGGGTTGCAACCCTTGCTAAAGGGGTGCAATTAATGATTGAAGCCATTAGGGATGTTTTGCATATTACTGAGAAGGTACCTGGGCAGGCAGAGGAGTCTTATTTTACCCTAAATAAGAAATCCTCGCTGACCTTCCCTGCTTCTAAGGAGTTAAACTCCTTGTTTGAAACGTCCTGGGAAAACCCGGAGAAAAAATTGCAGATTCCTAAAAGAATTCTCACTGCTTTTCCTTTCCCTGAAGAGGATAGGAAGAAATGGGAAAACCGACCTATAGTGGACGCTTCTGTGTCTAGGTTGTCTAAAAAGGTTGTTTTACCTGTTCCTGGCTCAACCTCCTTAAAGGAGTCTGCTGACCGCAAGAGTGAGACCGCTCAAGTCTCTATACACTGCTACAGGAGTGGCTCTGAGACCCACCATTGCTTGTGCGTGAATTTCTGGAGCCATAGTGAAGTGGTCAGGCGTCTTGCTTGAGGAATTAGATTCTGTGGATCGGGGTGACTTTGACTTGTTTTTACGTCGCATACAGGATTCTGCGGGCTTCATGGTAGAGGCCATGAAAGACATTGGCCAGCTTAATGCAAGGGCTTCATCCATGGCAGTCTCGCCACGCAGAGGACTCTGGCTATGCCAATGGTCTGCGGATACAGAATTCAAGAAAAGTGTGGAGAACCTGCCCTACACAGGTCAGGCCTTGTTTGGGGATGTGCTAGATGCGTGGATTTCCACGACAACTGCGGGTATGTCGACTTTTCTTCCTTCCGCAGCTGCATCGGCTAAGAAATCATATCCTACAACTACACTGCAGTCCTTTCGGACCGCAAAAGCTAAGAGATCCAAAGGTTCCCCCACCTTCTTTAGAGGTGGTCGGGGAAAATCCCGAAAATCTGCACCAGCAGGTTCCCCGGAAAAGAAACCTGGTTCTGCTTCCTCAAAATCCTCAGCATGATGGTGGACCTCCCAGCCTGGAGATCAGGCAGGTGGGAGTGAGACTAAAAGATTTCAGTCACGTCTGGGCGTCATCCTGCCCAGACCCCTGGGTAAAAGATATTGTTGCCCAGGGGTACAAACTGGAGTTTCAGGTACTCCCTCCTCAAAGATTCTACAAATCGGGCTTACCAGCTTCGTTGACAGAAAGTACAATTCTGCAAGAGGCCATTCAAATATTGGTACAAACAATTGTCATTGTTCCAGTGCCATCTTGCTTAAAAAATGGGTTACTACTGTACTCAAATCTGTTTGTGGTGCCGAAACCGGACGGTATGGTAAGACCAATATTGAAGCTAAAGTCAATGAACCCCTACCTGAAAGTGTTCAAATTCAAGATGGAGTCTCTGAGAGCAGTGATCTCAGGTCTGGAGGAGGGAGAATTCCTTGTATCCCTGGATATCAAGGATGCATACCTTCACATTCCAATCTGGCCGCCTCACCAGGCCTATCTACGGTTTGCACTACAGGACTGTCACTATCAGTTCCAGGCATTGCCATTTGGCCTTTCCACAGCACCATGGGTTTTCACTAAAGTTATGGCAGAGATGATGCTCCTCCTCCGCAAGCAGGGAGTGAACGTAATTCCATATCTGGATGATCTACTGATAAAGGCATCTTCCAGGGAGAGGCTATTGCAGAGTATTGCTCTCTCAGCTCAAATACTCCGGGATCAAGGGTGGATCCTGAACCTTACAAAGTCACACTTGGAGCCGACAAGGAGACTGCCCTTCCTGGGGATGATACTAGACACGGAAGTGCAGTGGATGTTTCTACCAGTGGAGAAAGCGTTGGTGTTCCAATCAATGGTCCGGGATGTCTTGAAGCCAACCCGGGTATCGGTTCATCAGTGCATTCGCCTTCTGGGGAAGATGATAGCCTCCTAGGAGGCTCTGCAGTACGGAAGATTCCATGCGAGGGTCTTCAAGCTGGATCTCCTGGACAAGTGGTCGGGATCACATCCTCACATGCACCGGCGGATACGCCTGTCGCCGAAAGCCAGAATTTCCCTTCTCTGGTGGCTGCAAACTTCTCACCTGCACGAGGGCTGCAGGTTTGGGATTCAGAATTGGATCCTTCTAACCACAGATGCAGGTCTCAGTGGTTGGGTAGCAGTCACCCAGTGAGAAAACTTCCAAGGAAAGTGGTCAAGTCTGGAATCCATCCTTTTGATAAACATTCTGAAACTAAGGGCCATATACAACGGCCTTCTACAAGCGGCACATCTTCTGCAGGATCAATCCATTCCGGTTCAGTCGGACAATGTAACGGCAGTGGCCTACATAAACCGACAGGGCGGAACGAAGAGCAGAGCGGCAATGTCAGAGGTAACACGAATCCTCCACTGGGCAGAAAGACACGCGGTGGCGCTGTCAGTGAGCTTCATTCCGGGAGAGGACAATTGGGAAGCGGACTTCATCAGCAGACACGATCTCCATCCAGGAAAATGGGGCCTCCACCCGGAGGTGTTCGCAGAGGTAACAAGCCGGTGGGGTGTACCTCAGACATGATGGCCTCCCGCCTCAATAAGAAGCTTCGGAGGTACTGTTCCAGGTCGAGAGACCCTCTGCAGTACGGCAGGTTTCATGCTCGACCTTTTCAACTGGATCTCTTGGACCAGTGGTCGGGCTCTCACACATGCACAAGAGGATACGCCTGTCTCCGAAAGCCAGGATTTCACTCCTCTGGTGGCTGCAACTTCCACACCTTCTGGAAGGGCGAAGGTTCGGAATTCAAGACTGGATCCTTTTGACCACAGATGCAAGTCTAAGAGGTTGGGGAGCTGTCGCTCTGGGGGAAACCTTTCAAGGACGATGGTCTGATCAAGAGTCACTTCTCCCAATAAACATCCGGGAACTCAGGGCCGTTTACAACGCCCTTCTACAAGCAGCACACCTAACGGATCGGGCTGTTTAGGTGCAGTCGGACAATGTGACCACAGTGGCCTACATAAACTGAAAAGGTGGAACGAAGAGCAGAGCTGCCATGGCAGAGGTGTCAAAGATCCTCATCTGGGCAGAAATGCCCGAGGTGGCGATGTCGGCAATCTTCATTCTGGGCGTAGACAACTGGGAGGCGGACTTCCTCGGCAGACACGATCTCCATCCAGGGGAGTGGGGCCTCCATCCGGACGTGTTCGAGGAGGTAACCGGTTGGTGGGGGGTTCCTCACATAGACATGATGGCCTCCCGCCTCAACAAGAAGCTATGAACGTACTGTTCCAGGTCAAGAGACCCACAGGCAGTGGCGGTGGATGCATTGGTAACGCCTTGGGTGTTCAAGTCAGTGTATGTGTTCCCTCCATTCCCTCTGATAACAAGAGTTCTTCAACTCGTGAGAAGAACGAAGGTTCTGGCAATCCTCATTGCTCCGGACTGGCCAAGGAGGGCTTTGTACGCGGATCTGCTGGATCTTCTGCTGGAAGATCCACTGCCTTTACCTCTTCGGGAAGATCTGCTTCTGCAGGGGCCGTTCGCTTATCAAGACTTACCGCAGCTTCGTTTGACGGCATGGCGGTTGAACGCCAGATCTTAGCTTGGAATGGTATCCCTAGTGAGGTCATTCCTACCCTGATACAGGCCAGGAAGGGGGTAACGTCTAAGCATTACCATCGCATTTGGAAGAAATACGTTTCTTAGTGTGAGGCCAAGACGTTTCCGGCGGTGGAGTTTCAACTTGGTAGTTTTCTCCTTTTTCTGCAGGCAGGGGTGGATATGGGGCTGAGACTGGGCTCCATCAAGGTCCAGATCTCTGCTTTGTCCATCTTCTTCCAAAAGCAATTGGCTGTTCTTCCTGATGATCAGACCTTTTTGAAAGGGGTTCTGCACATCCAGCCTCCCTTTGTGGCGCCTACGGCTCCATGGGATTTTGATGTGGTGTTGCAGTTCCTACAATCTGATTGGTTTGAGCTTCTACAGGAGGCTGATCTCAAGTTTCTCACGTGGAAGGCGGTCACCTTGTTGGCCTTGGCTTCTGCACGATGCGTGTCGGAATTGGGGGCTTTATCTTGTAAAAGCCCCTATCTGATCTTCCATGAATACAGGGCAGAAATAAGGACTCGTCCACAGTTCCTACCTAAGGTTGTGTCGGCTTTCCACATCAACCAGCCTATTGTGGTGCCAGTGGCTACTGACTCCTCAATTACTTCAAAGGCCTTGGATGTAGTGAGGACTTTGAAGATTTACATGAAGAGGACGGCTCGTCATAGGAAAAGTGACTCTCTGTCCTCTATGATCCAAAGAAAATTGGATGTCCTGCTTCTAAGCAGTCGATTTCACGCTGGATCAGGTTCACTATCCAGCATGCTTATTCCACGGCAGGATTGCTGTGTCTGAAATCCATAAAGGCCCACTCTACTCGTAAAGTGGGTTCTTCCTGGGCGGCTGCCCAGGGTGTCTCGGCGATACAACTCTGCCGAGCAGCTGCTTGGTCTGGGTCGAACACATTTGCCAAGTTTTACACGTTCGATACTTTGGCCTCTGATGACCTCAAGTTTGGTCAGGCAGTGTTGCAGGAGCCTCCGCGCTCTCCCTCCCGTAGTGGGAGCTTTGGTACATCCCAATGGTACTAATATGGACCGCAGCATCCTCTAGGACGTTAGAGAAAATAGGATTTTGGTTACCTACTGGTAAATCCTTTTCTCGTAGTCCGTAGAGGATGCTGGGCGCCCACCCAGCGCTTCGTTTCCTGCATTGGTTTTATAGTTCAGTGTTACCTGGTTCCTAGGTAAGTTCTGTGTTATTTACGGTTTCAGCTGTTGCTGAGTTGTTCTGGCATGTTGGCCGGATTTTCATGTTTGTGTGAGCTGGTATGAATCTCGCCACTATCTGTGTAATTCCTTCTATCGAAGTATGTCGTCTCCTCGGGCACAGTTTCTAGACTGAGTCTGGTAGGAGGGGCATAGAGGGAGGAGCCAGCCCACACTATTAAACTCTTAAAGTGCCAATGGCTCCTGGTGGACCCGTCTATACCCCATGGTAGTAATATGGACCCCAGCATCCTCTACGGACTACGAGAAAAGGATTTACCAGTAGGTAGCCAAAATCCTATATTTTGTTCAAATGTGTTTTCAACGGTACTTGCAAGTGTACATTAAGGATCTGCATGTAGATGACTTTTTGTCTTAAGTATATATTTATTTTTATATCTGTTATAATGCTTGGGTCTGATTCTGAGTTGGGCATAAGTTAGGTGTAGACACATTTTGCGGATTTCCACACACTAGGCCTGATTCAGGTGTGGTTGTATTGAGCATAGCTGCTGCTTCCGTGGTAAAGCAGTAGGAGGTGTCTGGTTTAAGTTGACATGTCCTGCATGCATGTGTGATCCACTGCTGGGTCTGAGGTTGAGGTAATGGATCACATTGCGACAACGTCAGCTGGCTGAGTAATCCTGAAGATAATCAGGCTGGCCGGTGCAGTTCCATCGATGAGGCCAGGAAGTCTCCGTCAGAATATGATGAACTTAACCTCAGCACTCCCAAGATGGAGATGACATCATTCTCTTCTGTGAAACGAAAACCATTGCCATTTCCTCCCTGCCCCCAATTGGCAGCAGACTGTTAATCACTTGATGAAGGACCCCAACGTGCCAGACAGCGGAACATTGCGACTTTTCCAGTTTAGCGACCGGACCTGAATCAGGTCTTTATCTCATGAGATGTAGAAAGAAATCCATAAGTGCACATGTGCTTGATCAGGTATACACATACATATGGAGATGGAAAGAAGAATCTGATTAATTTGTCCGCAGAATAGTGGTTTCTGGGTGGTAACTGGCATGTGGATGCATGGGACTGTTCTGTCTAGTGGGAGTGTAATGAGCATGTAAGCCAACTTCTGTAATGTATTGACGGATAACAACCAAATCCACTGAGATTAATAGGCTCTATGTAGGAGGTATAGTTGGATCTCCTGATGTATAGCAAATGCTGTGACAGCATGTGGGATTCCAGCAGAAAACCATAAACCTTATCAGACCGGACACCGTTTTGCCTCTCATTGTAACCTTATTGGAACACAGCCCCAGATAATGAAATGTCATCTGATGACTGTTAAAGAAATAGACTTTTGGTAAGATAGGGACTGCAGCATAAAATGTATGGGGGATTTAGCAGGGACAGCACTTTCCAACTGTCCACAGAGTACATGTGGAAGCTGCAAGTATCTATATAACAGGTGCAATGGGAGATAAAATTCTAGACTCAATTGATCAAAAAAACGGAAACTCCCCATTCTGATAAAGATGCCCCACAGAATCCACCCCATGGGCCTGCATGAGGAGATTTCCC
This sequence comes from Pseudophryne corroboree, assembly GCF_028390025.1. Classification (NCBI taxonomy): domain Eukaryota; kingdom Metazoa; phylum Chordata; class Amphibia; order Anura; family Myobatrachidae; genus Pseudophryne; species Pseudophryne corroboree. The sequence continues at coordinate 955,873,763 of NC_086444.1, read as the reverse complement.
ACAAGAGTTCAAGGTTCAGGGAAGGAGGTACTGTACCAGAGTAGAGAAAAAGGATCAATCCCAGACTCCTCCAGTAACTTTTCTGCTGCTAGTCAAACTCTTTGTGCCTGAATCAGGCTAGGGGGTCAGCACGGAAGCAAAGACTTTGTCAAACACACTCCCAACAGAATCCTATGTGCCGCCCCTTTTTCTGGAGCAGAAGTGGTCCTGGAGGTGGAGCTAAGTATTATACTCTCATGTCTGGCGGAGGCAAACTCCCCTACCTCTAACCTGACAAAATGTTTTAGAGGCAATATAGGCATGCTTATGTCCCCTTAACAGACAATAGTAGAAAGGAGGAAAACAGAACCAAGGAGGTGATTCTGAGTTGTTCGCTCGTTAGCAGATTTTAGCAGCATTGCACACGCTAGGCCGCCGCCCTCTGGGAGTGTATCTTCGCTTAGCAGAATAGTGAACGAAAGATTAGCAGAATTGCGAATAGAAATTTCTTAGCAGTTTCTGAGTAGCTCTAGATCTACTCACAGATTGCGATCAGCTCAGGCCGTTTTGTTCCTGGTTTGACGTCACACACACGCCCAGCGTTCGGCCAGCCACTCCCCCGTTTCTCCAGACACTCACGCGTTTTTCCCTGACACGCTGCGTTTTTCCACACACTCCCTGAAAACGGCCAGTTTCCGCCCATAAACACCTACTTCCTGTCAATCACACTCCGATCACTTCAACAATGAAAATTCTTCGTTCGGACGTGAGTAAATCTGCTAAGTTTTGTGCTAAAATACTTGGCGCATGCACACTGCGTACCATGCGCATGCGCATGTTTGCCTTAATCGCTCCGTTGCAAAAATCGGCAATGAGCGAACAACTCAGAATGACCCCCCAAGAATGTTGTAAAATATAACTATATAACCACCAAGTTCACCCTTCCCATGACTGAAAAGGGATGCCGCTGGCAGACATGAGAGTTAACCTTCAAATACTCAATTTGGGGTTGCAGATTCAAAGACACATATTCTACCAAAGAATGAGTATTCTGAATATCCAAGTACTTACACTGCATGAACCATCCTAGAGGAAATCATAGGAGAATGTCTTAGAAACAGTGGGAAGTAGGGGGAAAAATACAGATTTATCCCAATTCTAATACAAAAAAAAAGGCCAAATAAATTCATCACTGCAAGTAGAGCTCCATACGAAACAAAAATAAAATGTCATACGTATATCAAGCTAGTTGCTCCTTACTAACCAATATCATTAATCATCTCTGATTTCTCTGTGACATCAGTGGTGTGCAAACTCAACGCGTTCCTCAGGAAGCTGGACACATACTATATACCAGCGAAACGCGTTGAGTTTGCACGCCACTGATTTCACAATTGTTGGAATCCACGCTCTCAAGCTATCCTGTGAACCAGGACTTCATTTGATATCCACTTTCAATCATTCATCACTCTGTATAAACTGCATCAGTATTTTAAAGGATACTCCAGCTGATTCACGAGAAGAGTGCCATCTCCTAAGGACCGCAATTCATCTATTTACAAGTGGGATCCATTCTCAGCACTAAAGGACATCCCAGCTGATGAGAACAAGGGACTGCCTATTCCCACCCATTCTGCTTCACTACCATATCAGCACTAAAAGGACACCCCAGCTGATTTACCAGGAGAGTGCTATCTCCCAAAGATTTTGCTTTTCTTTCAGAAGTTGGATTCTCTCTCAGCACTAAGGACAACACAGCTTATGAGAATAAGGGACTGCCTTTACCCACCAACTAATCTGGTAAAAAGAATACAGATTGTTCTATTTCTGTGAGACTGTGAATTAATCCAATTAAATTAGGTTTGTTGCCATCAGTGGCTTTTTTAAACTATCAGTATTCGTATAACATGTTTTATTGCTTTTAATTATTATTAAATGTTATGTATAATAATACAAGCCTAATTGTTTATCATTGACAAAACTGCCAGTGCTGGTATATCCTTTTTCTATTTAATTGCATTTATTTGGGGAATTTTGGACCACCCCAATACCAGCAGCTGTTGATAGCGCACCTGTACACATTTTTTCTTCTTTGTTCTATGTTGTCACTTAATTGTTGAAGGTAAAATACTATTTAATCACTTAACTGGCAAATATTTTTTCCAAAAAACGCTTGGAAATTGTTTTTAAGATTCAGTTAGGTCAAAACATATTTAAAACTTATCCCAAACAATTTTAGAAAGAAAAAAAAATTGTAAAATATTGTAAAATCGAAACCATGCCAACTTTGATTTCCCCTACAGCTGCACATCTGAGCAGCTGTCTGGTACACATTGGGGGAGCGGTTTAATTTACATTTCCTGGGCAGCTACTCCTCTGTGCAGCCGCTGGGTGGTGGGTCCTGTTCCTGGTTGTGATCTATCTATCGGAAATGGTTCCCTGGATCGAAACTGGCCTCTCCGTCCTCCTTGCAAAAGAAACCAGGTGGCACTCAACGATCTTTAAACGAGATATTATAGTGCAAAAAAGGCATAGTATGATACCAGTGCTTCAACGCTGCGCAGGGCATTTTTTTCAACATGCTATGCTGTGAACTATCTAGATAGGTGTAGATTTTATTTATTTATTTTTTTAAGATTTAGATTTCAGCCACATGAGACTTTAAAAAAAACTAGCAGAACATCAATTTGTTAGAGTTGTTCCCTGAGGAAATTACCACGTGGTAATTAAATGCATCCCACTGAAGATTTTTTTTGGTCTTACTTTTCTCTTACGTCCTAGTGGATACTGGAGATCTGTACTTTAGTACCATGGGGTATAGATCAGGTCCACTGAAGCCTGGCACTTTAGAAACCTTTAGTGTGTGTGCTGGCTCCTCACCTCTATGCCCCTCCTACCAGACTCAGTTTAGAAAAATGTGCCCAAGGAGCAGGGTACCTTTACCTGGAGCTCCAGAGAGTTTCCTTTATTTTTTATTTTAGTTCTTTATTTTCAGGTAGTACTGGTTGGCAACCAGTCTACCTGCTTCGTGGGACTTAAAGGGGGGGACCGAACCAACCTCCTGAGGGTTAATGTTTCGTAATCCCAGCTGACAGGACACTGTGCTCCTGAGGTGGTGTTTCACACACCATACTGTGCGTGCCCACGCCAGCAGCTTGCCGCCACCCACTAGCAGATGTCGAAAATAGTCAGGTGCGGTGAGTGTTAACACCGGGGTCCCGGTTAGCGGGTCCCCGGTGTGGTGTTGCAGTGGTCATGAGCTGCGGTGCCCGCCGCAGACTACACTGGCTCAGTGTTCTTAGGCTCCACAGTGCTCACTGTCATTTAGGCTTTGTGTGTACTGTTTCTAATATTTCATTTCATCCAGTATAAACTTTTTTGGGACCGCGTGCCATTACAGGGGCGGGGCGTCCCGAAGAGCGGGACCAGAGGCAGGAAGGCACCATTTCCTGCTGCTGCGGATCATCAAGGCTGCATGCACGCTGCTCCTCCACAGACCCACACTGTTGCAGACTCTGTACTAGTACCACGGGGTCATAGCAGGGGGGCAGCATTTTAGCGATCGCGCCACTGCACATCTATAAGGTGATACACATAGTTTCACACACTGCGCTGTTGTGTTCTTTGTGCTGGTCTCAGTTTCTCTGTGTCACTCCAGGGGCTCTCTAGGGTCTGTGGGGGGGGGGGGGGTTCAGTGAGCTGTGCTATATTGCAGTTTTGTACAATGTCTGTTGACATGGTTGTGTGTGCTACCTATAACTCTACCCCTTCAGTGGGGTCCCTCATGTGTGAACAGTGCTCCTTCTCTCCACAGACACTTGACTGGCTAGATACTTTTAAAAGCATGATTCAGAATGTGAATTCAGAATTAGCTGCCGCTAAAAAGGGGAGACCAGTGTTAAAACAGTCTATTGATTGTATGGCCAAAGCAGCAGATACCAGAAAGGCTTCTCAGCCCCCTCTGTTGGTTTCACATTAAGGCTCACTGCCACAGGTGCTCCAGTCTGATTCTGATTCCAGTCAGCCTGATGTGGATGATGATGATATGGATGAGGACAGCTCTCTGTCCCCCGGGGTGGAGGCCATAATTTATGCTGCAAGAGAGGTTCTTCACATACCAGATCAGGATGCAGAACCAGATGATGAGTTGCACTTTAATGTTAGACCCAAGACCTCAGCCACTTTTCCTATGTCTAAAGAATTAAACTCCCTGGCCAGGGAGGCATGGGTAAACCCTGACAAGAAATTTAAAACTTCTCAGAGGTTTTTATCTACTTTTCCCCACACAGCTGAGGACAGAAAGGTGTGGGAAAACCACCCCCATCAGTCGATACGTCTGTGTCCAGACTGTCTACGAAATTGGTACTACCGGTGCCAGGGGCTATATCCCTTAAAGACCCTGCTGACCGTAAAATTGTGACCACCCTCAAGGCAACATATACAGCAGTGGGCGTAGTACAGCACCCCACAATGCTTCATGGGTGGATTTCTAGGGCAGTAGTCATGTGGTCCGATAATATTATTAATGGATTAGACACTCTGTCCCAGGATGAGGTCATTACTCTGCTGCAACACATTCAGGATGCTGCAAATTTTATGAGCGAGGCTATAAAGGAATTGTGTAAGATAAATGGCCGCACTACGGCTATGGCAGTTTCGGCACGCAGAGTTTTGTGGTTACGTCAATGGTCAGCGGACGCTGATTCCAAAAAGGGTGTAGAAAATCTTCCCTGTACAGGTGATGCCTTGTTTGGGGACGAATTAAAAAAATGGATCTCCCAGGCAACGGCGGGTAAGGCTACCTATCTGCCGTCGGCTGCACCACTTGCTAGACATTCTTACACAGGACCCTCCTTGCAGTCCTTTCGTGTGGCAAGGTTCAGAGGGCTTCGCCCACGTGTGGGTGAAGCCCTGCCGGGATCTTTGGGTGAGGGACCTCATTTCCCAGGGATACCGGCTGGAATTGCAAGCACTTCCTCCTCACAGATTTTTCAAATCTGGCTTACCAGTTTTGCCCACAGCAAAAGTTACCTTGCAAGAAGCTATTCAAAAACTTTTGCGGACGGGTGGTAGTTCCAGTATCTCCTCCGTTACACAACAAAGGTTTTTACACCAGTCTTTTTGTCGTTACAAAACCAGACGGTTCGGTGCGGCCCATCTTAAACCTGAAGTCTCTAAACCCGTGTCTGTGGGTGTTCAAATTCAAGATGAAATCCCTGCAGACAGTGGTGTCCAGTCTGGATGAGGGTGAATTCCTGGAATCCCTGGATGCTTACCTACACATTCCCATGTGGCCCCCTCATCAGGCTTACCTCCAGTTCGTCATCTTGGATGACCATTTCCAGTTTCAGGCCTTGCCCTTTGGCCAGTCCACAGCTCTGAGCGTCTTCGCCAAAGTCATGGCAGAGATGATGCTGCAAGTGCGCATGATGGGAGTCAACATAGTCCCCTACTTGGACGTTCTCCTGATAAAGTCTATGCCCAGGGAGCGTTTATTGCACAGCATCGATCTGACGACTCGCCTACTTACGGATCATGGGTGGATCCTAAATTTTCAGAAATCTCACCTGCAACCGACCCAACGTCTTCAGTTCCTGGGAATGAAATGTCTCAAAAAGGTGTTTCTTCCGATGGACAAGGCCTTGGCTATCCAGGCTATGGTCCGCTCAGTGCTCCGTCCTCGCAGGGTATCCATACATATTTGCATACGCTTTCTGGGCAGGATGGTTGATGCTTACAAGGCAGTCCAATATAGCAGATTTTATGCCCGGCCATGTCAGCTGGACAAATGGTCGAGGTCTCACCTTCACATGCATCAGGAAGTGATCTTCTCCGAAAGCCCGGATTTCTCTATTATGGTGGCTACAAGTTCCTCACCTTGCAGAAGGCAGGAATTTCAATATCCACTCGTGGATTCTACTGACAATGGATGCCAGCCTCCGGGTTTGGGGGGCTGTAACCCAAGGGGCCCAGTTCCAGTGGATATCTGCTCTGCCAATAAACATCCTGGAACTCAGGGCAATTTACAATGCTCTTCTGCAAGCTTCCCATCTCCTGAAGGATCAGGCAATCCAGGTGCAATGGGACAGTGCCACAGCGGTGGCGTACATAAACAGACAAGGGGGAACAAGAAGCAGGGTGGCGATGCGAGAAGTGTCAAGAATACTTGTCTGGGCGGATGCCAATGCAAGGGTCATCTCAGCCATATTCATCCAGGAGTGGACAACTAGGAAGCGGACTTCCTCAGCAGACATGAGCTCCATCCGGGGGAATGGGGCCTACATCCCCAGGTGTTTCAACAGTCAATTCACCAGTGGGGCTGTCCGCAGATAGTTCTGATGGCTTCTCTTCTCAACAAGAAGCCAAGCCATTACTGTTCCAGAACGAGGGACCCGCAGGCTGTAGCAGTTGACACGCTGACGACACCATGGACGTACCAGTTTGTGTACCTGTTCCCTCCTCTACCGCTAATCCCAAGGTTTTAAAGGGATTAAGAAGGGAAGGCATTCAAGCAATTCTAATTGCCCTGGATTGGTCTCAACGGGCGTGGTACTCGGGCCTTTTAACCATGGCTCTGGAGGATCCCTGGCCTCTGCCGCTTCAAAAGGATCTTCTTCAACAAGGTCCGTTCATCTATCCAGACTTACAGCGGCTACATTTGGAGGCTTGGAAGTTAAGAGGGTTATTTCCACCATGGTCCAGACCAGGAAGATGGTTACTGCTAAACATTATCATCGTATCTGGGAAAAGTATGCTTCCTGGTGTGAAAGTAGAAAGGTTTCTCCCGTGGAAGTTAGAATTGGTCGTTTTCTGCTTTTCCTGCAAGCGAGAGTGGATATGGGCCTTTGTGTAGGCTCCATCAAAGCCGAGATATCGGCACTCTCTCTTTTCTTACAGAAACAACTTGCCATGTTGCCGGAGGTACAAACTTTCCTAAAAGGAGTTCCTCATATGCAACCGCCCTTCGTACCTTCCACGGCTCCGTGGGATCTCAATGTGGTTCTGTCCTTTCTTCAATCAGACTTGTTTGAACCCTTACATACTGTAGGCTGGAGTTGATATTTCTTACCTAGAAGACGGTGATGTTATTAGCATTGGCGTCTGCCAGACGTGTCTCTGAATTGGGGGCCTTATCTTGTAAGAGCCCTTATTTGATTTTTCATGAAGACAGGGCAGAACTAGGGACCCGACCTCGGTTTTTGCCAAAAGTGGTTTCGGCTTTTCATGTGAATCAACCTATTGTGGTTCTGGTGTTGTCCGACGCTTCCGTTGGTCCAGAGTCCTTGGATGTGGTGAGGGCTCTGAAGGTTTATGTCAAACGGACTGCTCATCATCGGAAATCTGATTCGCTGTTTGTTCTTTATGATGCCACCAAGATTGGTCGTCCAGCTTCTAAGCAATCAATTGCTCGTTGACTCAGGTTGACCATTCAACAAGCCTATACTTCGACGGTTCTGCCCTTGCCAACATCTATTCAGGCCCACTCAACGAGGTCTGTGGGCTCTTCCTGGGTGGCTGCCCGGGGTGTCTCGGCCTTACAGTTGTGCCGAGCAGCTACTTGGTGTGGTTCGAACACCTTTGTTAAGTTCCATCGGTTTGACACCTTGTCCAAGGATGACCTTCAGTTTGGTCAGTCGCTGTTACAGGGGTCTCAGCACTCTCCCACCCATTTGAGAGCTTTGGAAGTTCCCCACGGTACTAAAGTACAGATCCCCAGTATCCACTAGGATATAAAAGAGAGTCCGTAGTGGGTACTGGGCACCCTCCTCAGTGCTTTGATTCCTGCTTACATGAGTAAGTGTTTAGTTGGCCCGCCATTGCGGTCCCCTTATGTTGTTGGGATAGCTTTGCTATCCTCTGTTCTGATTAGCGCCCTCCTTTTTCGGTTGTGTGTTGGCTTAGTGCCTCACCGCTGTTGTACCTCTCTCGTGGTATGTCCATCTCCTCAGGCACAGTTTCCTAGACTGAGTCTGGTGGGAGGGGCATAGAGGGCAGGAGCCAGCACACACACACACACACACACACACACTAAAGGTTTTTAAAGTGCGAGGCTCCAGTGGACCTGATCTGTACCCCATGGCACTAAAGTACAGATCCCCAGTATCCACTACGGACTATTAAAAAAGGAATTACGGGTAGATATTAAATTCCTATTATTTTATTATAGTTTCAATGTTTTCATTTTTTTTTTTTTCTTGCCAGTGGATTCCAAACCACAGTGCTCAGCACAGGTGATTTCAACGCTGTTTTCGAACATGCTCAACATTGGGAAAGTTGCTTTCATGAATTGTTATGTTTGGAGCCGCAAGCATTGTAACTGTGTATCTTACTAACAGCTTCTATTCCTAAACTGTGAGATGTACTAGACGTGTTTGTGAAATGTTTCTACAGTATATTGCCTAACTTTCCTATAATTTCTACTGCAAAAAATGAAGTGCACCCTAAGATTAGTACACACTTGTTCAATACCTGACTGATCTAGTGAGGTGGGACAGTAGCAGCGGGTTAGCAGCTCCTGTATGGGGATTGGGAGGTCGCATGTGCATTATATAAAATGCGACCTCCTGATCCCGCCCATTGCAGGAGCACTATAAGATGTTTAGCAGCTTATGCTCCTGCATCGGCACTACATACACACTTATATAATCATCGGCCGTTTACCTGATATCAGGAGAACGGGACAACAATTGTATAGGTGTGTACCCACCTTTAGCTATAGGGGAACATTTTCTCAGGATATAATACAATATACTATTGGAAGATCATGCTTTTTGGTGCTAGACATTCACCAGTTAATTGCTGTGGATCTTTGTGTGGAGTCATCAGATTAATTTCTGTGTGGTGGACTTTTTAGATAGTATTTACTTGCAGTTAGCAACTAATTACATTTGTAATAAAGTAAGCTAATGCCTTATAGTTGTGCTGTTTGTTACTGTATCTTAAGAAGTGACTGTTTTTTTTTTGTTTTTTTGTATTTTTGAGAAAAACTATTTTCAAGGATCACTGCAGCAGTGGGTTTTTGTAGTTTGTGCCATTCATTCAACTTGGCCTGTGTAAGTTTTCATGTGTGGGCATCTAAAAAAAAATCTGACCCTATTATCTTTTTCACTGGCGTCACTAGGGTTCTTGTCACCAAGTGCAGACTTCTTGTGTACAACAGTGGCTTTGTGCCTGTGAAGCCACACCCCCTGGTGTGCGCACATCATCCATCACCGCTGGTCTGCTGTTTTATGGTCACCTCCTCGAAGTAGGTCACCCAGTGGAGTCCGCACACCCTAGTACTGCTGATCATCTAGTATTCGCCGGACCACTTACAGAGTTCTGTGAATTCAGGTTCGATGAAAACTAACCTGTAAGCGAGTGGTGGAAGATTCAAATGTTTTTCAGACAACTCTAAAACAAAGGTCTATATTAAAAAAAAAAAAAAAAATCTTCTCTGGCTATACTGTATCTGTGTAAGGATAGCAAAGAAATGTAAGTCCATAAAAATAAGTAGAGGAGAAGATGGGAGAAAAAAAAGAGTTGCAAGAGAAAAAAATTTAATAATATATGTAAATATTTTAAAACAAATGAGCATTTATATACTTCCTCACCAATCTACAGTAAGTGATTGTTACTGATTTAAATGTAATACTAATAGTTACAATGTTTTGTTTCCATCCATTGTCTCCTCAACAGTCAAACCTTTTCTCTAATTATTCCCTTTTGCAGATATTACTGAAATATTTGCAGAAACCCATACAGTATATATTCTGAGAATGCTAACAAGCCAGAATTTCTGAAAGTGTCTCCTGGGTCTTGGCTTAAGAATTTCTGAATAAATTTGACCCACAAGCAGAAGCAAAATCTAGAGATGAGCGGGTTCGGTTCCTCGGAATCCGAACCCCCCCGAACTTCAGCCTTTTTACACGGGTCCGAGGCAGACTCGGATCTTCCCGCCTTGCTCGGCTAACCCGAGCGCGCCCGAACGTCATCATCCCGCTGTCGGATTCTAGCGAGGCTCGTATTCTATCGCGAGACTCGGATTCTATATAAGGAGCCGCGCGTCGCCGACATTTTCACACGTGCATTGGCTGGCGTCCTCTCCGTTTAGATAGAGAGTGAGACACTTGATTTACTAGTAATTTAATTTTAGTAATTTTGGGGAGCATTAGGACTGGAGTACTCAGAGAGTGCAGAGTTTTGCTGATAGTTATACTAGTGACCACCAGTTTTATTTATTATTTAAAATCCGTTCTCTGCCTGAAAAAAAACGATACACAGTCACATACCATATCTGTGCTCAGCCTCAGTGTGCTGCATGATAATATCATCTATGTATATCTGACTGTGCTGAGTGCTCACTGCTCACACAGCTTAATTGTGGGGGAGACTGGGGAGCAGTTATAGCAGGAGTACATAACAGTGCACACTTTTGCTGCCAGTGTGACTGACCAGTGACCACCAGTATATTGTCTGCCTGAAAAAGTTAAACACTCGTGTGGTGTTTTTTTTTTTTTTTTATTCTATAAACGCATTCTGCTGACATTCATTATATTATAATATATACCTGCAGTAGTGATATATATATATTTTTTATATCATTATCATCCAGTCTATACTAGCAGACGCAGTACGGTAGTCCACGGCTGTAGCTACCTCTGTGTCAGCAGTGCTCGTCCATAATTGTATACCTACCTGTGGTGGTTTTTTTTTTTTCTATCTTCGTCATACTAGTAGTTTAGGAGTCTGCTGACAGTGTCCAGCAGGTCCGTCATTATATAATATATACCTGTCCTGCAGTAGTGATATATATATATTTTTTATATCATTATCATCCAGTCTATACTAGCAGACGCAGTACGGTAGTCCACGGCTGTAGCTACCTCTGTGTCGGCAGTCGCTCGTCCATAATTGTATACCTACCTGTGGTGGGGTTTTTTTTTCTATCTTCTTCATACTAGTAGTTTAGGAGTCTGCTGACAGTGTCCAGCAGGTCCGTCATTATATAATATATACCTGTCCTGCAGTAGTGATATATATATATTTTTTATATCATTATCATCCAGTCTATACTAGCAGACGCAGTACGGTAGTCCACGGCTGTAGCTACCTCTGTGTCGGCAGTGCTCGTCCATAATTGTATACCTACCTGTGGTGGGTTTTTTTTTTTTTCTATCTTCTTCATACTAGTAGTTTAGGAGTCTGCTGACAGTGTTCAGCAGGTCCGTCATTATATAATATATACCTGTCCTGCAGTAGTGATATATATATATTTTTTATATCATTATCATCCAGTCTATACTAGCAGACGCAGTACGGTAGTCCACGGCTGTAGCTACCTCTGTGTCGGCAGTCACTCGTCATCCATAAGTATACTAGTATCCATCCATCTCCATTGTTTACCTGAGGTGACTTTTAGTTGTGCCTATTAAAATATGGAGAACAAAAATGTTGAGGTTCCAAAAATAGGGAAAGATCAAGATCGACTTCCACCTCGTGCTGAAGCTGCTGCCACTAGTCATGGCCGAGACGATGAAATGCCATCAACGTCGTCTGCCAAGGCCGATGCCCAATGTCATAGTACAGAGCATGTAAAATCCAAAACACCAAATATCAGTAAAAAAAGGGCTCAAAAATCTAAAATAAAATCGTCGTCGGAGAAGCGTAAACTTGCCAATATGCCATTTACCACACGGAGTGGCAAGGAACGGCTGAGGCCCTGGCCTATGTTCATGGCTAGTGGTTCAGCTTCACATGAGGATGGAAGCACTCAGCCTCTCGCTAAAAAAATGAAAAGACTTAAGCTGGCAAAAGCACAGCAAAGAACTGTGCGTTCTTCGAAATCACAAATCCACAAGGAGAGTCCAATTGTGTCGGTTGCGATGCCTGACCTTCCCAACACTGGACGGGAAGAGCATGCGCCTTCCACCATTTGCACGCCCCCTGCAAGTGCTGGAAGGAGCACCCGCAGTCCAGTTCCTGATAGTCAGATTGAAGATGTCAGTGTTGAAGTACACCAGGATGAGGAGGATATGGGTGTTGCTGGCGCTGGGGAGGAAATTGACCAGGAGGATTCTGATGGTGAGGTGGTTTGTTTAAGTCAGGCACCTGGGGAGACACCTGTTGTCCGTGGGAGGAATATGGCCATTGACATGCCTGGTGAAAATACCAAAAAAATCAGCTCTTCTGTGTGGAAGTATTTTAACAGAAATGCGGACAACATTTGTCAAGCCGTGTGTTGCCTTTGTCAAGCTGTAATAAGTAGGGGTAAGGACGTTAACCACCTCAGAACATCCTCCCTTATACGTCACCTGCAGCTCATTCATCATAAGTCAGTGACAAGTTCAAAAACTTTGGGCGACAGCGGAAGCAGTCCACTGACCAGTAAATCCCTTCCTCTTGTAACCAAGCTCACGCAAACCACCCCACCAACTCCCTCAGTGTCAATTTCCTCCTTCCCCAGGAATGCCAATAGTCCTGCAGGCCATGTCACTGGCAATTCTGACGAGTCCTCTCCTGCCTGGGATTCCTCCAATGCATCCTTGCGTGTAACGCCTACTGCTGCTGGCGCTGCTGTTGTTGCTGCTGGGAGTCGATGGTCATCCCAGAGGGGAAGTCGTAAGACGACTTTTACTACTTCCACCAAGCAATTGACTGTCCAACAGTCCTTTGCGAGGAAGATGAAATTTCACAGCAGTCATCCTGCTGCAAAGCGGATAACTGAGGCCTTGGCATCCTGGGCGGTGAGAAACGTGGTTCCGGTATCCATCATTACTGCAGAGCCAACTATAGACTTGATTGAGGTACTGTGTCCCCGGTACCAAATACCATCTAGGTTCCATTTCTCTAGGCAGGCGATACCGAAAATGTACACAGACCTCAGAAAAAGACTCACCAGTGTCCTAAAAAATGCAGTTGTACCCAATGTCCACTTAACCACGGACATGTGGACAAGTGGAGCAGGGCAGACTCAGGACTATATGACTGTGACAGCCCACTGGGTAGATGTATTGACTCCCGCCGCAAGAACAGCAGCGGCGGCACCAGTAGCAGCATCTCGCAAACGCCAACTCTTTCCTAGGCAGGCTACGCTTTGTATCACCGCTTTCCAGAATACGCACACAGCTAAAAACCTCTTACGGCAACTGAGGAAGATCATCGCAGAATGGCTTACTTCAATTGGACTCTCCTGTGGATTTGTGGCATCGGACAACGCCAGCAATATTGTGTGTGCATTAAATATGGGCAAATTCCAGCACGTCCCATGTTTTGCACATATCTTGAATTTGGTGGTGCAGAATTATTTAAAAAACGAGAGGGGCGTGCAAGAGATGCTGTCGGTGGCCAGAAGAATTGCGGGACACTTTCGGCGTACAGGCACCACATACAGAAGACTGGAGCACCACCAAAAACGCCTGAACCTGCCCTGCCATCATCTGAAGCAAGAAATGGTAACGAGGTGGAATTCAACCCTCTATATGCTTCAGAGGTTGGAGGAGCAGCAAAAGGCCATTCAAGCCTATACAACTGAGCACGATATAGGAGGTGGAATGCACCTGTCTCAAGCGCAGTGGAGAATGATTTCAACGTTGCGCAAGGTTCTGCAACCTTTTGAACTTGCCACACGTGAAGTCAGTTCAGACACTGCCAGCCTGAGTCAGGTCATTCCCCTCAGGCTTTTGCAGAAGAAGCTGGAGACATTGAAGGAGGAGCTAACACTGAGCGATTCCGCTAGGCATGTGGGACTTGTGGATGGAGCCCTTAATTCGCTTAACAAGGATTCACGGGTGGTCAATCTGTTGAAATCAGAGCACTACATTTTGGCCACCGTGCTCGATCCTAGATTTAAAACCTACGTTGTATCTCTCTTTCCGGCAGACACAAGTCTGCAGGGGTTCAAAGAACTGCTGGTGAGAAAATTGTCAAGTCAAGCGGAACGCGACCTGTCAACATCTCCTCCTTCACATTCTCCCGCAACTGGGGGTGCGAGGAAAAGGCTCAGAATTCCGAGCCCACCCGCTGGCGGTGATGCAGGGCAGTCTGGAGCGACTGCTGATGCTGACATCTGGTCCGGACTGAAGGACCTGACAACGATTACGGACATGTCGTCTACTGTCACTGCATATGATTCTCTCACCATTGAAAGAATGGTGGAGGATTATATGAGTGACCGCATCCAAGTAGGCACGTCAGACAGTCCGTACGTATACTGGCAGGAAAAAGAGGCAATTTGGAGGCCCTTGCACAAACTGGCTTTATTCTACCTAAGTTGCCCTCCCACTAGTGTGTACTCCGAAAGAGTGTTTAGTGCCGCCGCTCACCTTGTCAGCAATCGGCGTACGAGGTTACTTCCAGAAAATGTGGAGAAGATGATGTTCATTAAAATAAATTATAATCAATTCCTCCATGGAGACATTCACCAGCAGCAATTGCCTCCACAAAGTACACAGGGAGCTGTGATGGTGGATTCCAGTGGGGACGAATTGATAATCTGTGATGAGGGGGATGTACACGGTGATGAATCGGAGGATGATGATGAGGTGGACATCTTGCCTCTGTAGAGCCAGTTTGTGCAAGGAGAGATTAATTGCTTCTTTTTTGGTGGGGGTCCAAACCAACCCGTCATTTCAGTCACTGTCGTGTGGCAGACCCTGTCACTGAAATGATGGGTTGGTTAAAGTGTGCATGTCCTGTTTATACAACATAAGGGTGGGTGGGAGGGCCCAAGGACAATTCCATCTTGCACCTCTTTTTTTCTTTCATTTTTCTTTGCGTCATGTGCTGTTTGGGGAGTGTTTTTTGGAAGGGCCAGCCTGCGTGACACTGCAGTGCCACTCCTAGATGGGCCAGGTGTTTGTGTCGGCCACTAGGGTCGCTTAGCTTACTCACACAGCTACCTCATTGCGCCTCTTTTTTTCTTTGCGTCATGTGCTGTTTGGGGAGTATTTTTTGGAAGGGCCATCCTGCGTGACACTGCAGTGCCACTCCTAGATGGGCCAGGTGTTTGTGTCGGCCACTTGGGTCGCTGAGCTTAGTCACACAGCTACCTCATTGCGCCTCTTTTTTTCTTTGCGTCATGTGCTGTTTGGGGAGTGTTTTTTGGAAGGGCAATCCTGCGTGACACTGCAGTGCCACTCCTAGATGGGCCAGGTGTTTGTGTCGGCCACTTGGGTCGCTGAGCTTAGTCATCCAGCGATCTCGGTGCAAATTTTAGGACTAAAAATAATATTGTGAGGTGTGAGGTGTTCAGAATAGACTGAAA
Source organism: Pseudophryne corroboree (assembly GCF_028390025.1). NCBI lineage: Eukaryota > Metazoa > Chordata > Amphibia > Anura > Myobatrachidae > Pseudophryne > Pseudophryne corroboree. Next base: position 955,858,540 of record NC_086444.1, on the reverse strand, counting down.
ATGAGTGGAAATTATGGTTATTGAGGTTAATAATACTTTGGGATCAAAATGACCCCCAAATTCTATGATTTAAGCTGTCTTTTAGGGTTTTTTGAAAAAAACACCCGAATCCAAAACACACCCGAATCCGACAAAAAAAATTCGGTGAGGTTTAACCCAAAACACGGCCGCGGAACCGAACCCAAAACCAAAACACAAAACCCGAAAAATTTCCGGTGCACATCTCTAGCAAAATCACAACTGGGGTTATAGGCAATTGAAATAGAAATTTTCCTGACATACTCTTGATTTTTATTCTGTAAGAGTCAATGTTCAAAGGTTATCACCAGTTTGAAATATAAATGATAAAGAAAACAAATTTTCAGGCTTGCCATCACAGTATAAGACTGTATCTTTTGTGTATATCAGCTATTAAAGGAAGTACCCTGTAGCACTGAATACATTTTTTTGTATGCATGACTCAAAAGAGATTATGAAGTCTGTTTATCTTGTTCTGTTTGGTTGTCCTATGATAAATTCTATAATTTAAAGTTTTGGGGGAATTCTGTTTACTCTCACCAACTGAATGTGCAAACAAAGGCTTTAGGATGTAACTTTGACCCTTTTCTACAGCCAGAAAGTTTTATAAACCCCATCCTATACCCCTTTCACATCGCCAATGCCGGATCCCACCCGGTAATTGGAAATGGGTCCTTCCCGGGTGGGACCCGGCATCGGATCCTAACGGCAGGCTTCCCGAACCGGCAATTTTCCGAGTTGGTTGCCATAGCGGTGGGGGCGGAGCCGGCGCTAGGAGATGAGCTCATCTCCGCGCCGCCTCTCCCTATCTAGTGAATGGGTCCCGAGTCGCAGCGACCCAGGAACCCTTTCACACTGCTACTGACCCGGTATTTAACATGGGAATAACGCTACTTTATTCCCGGGTTAAATTGCCAGGTCAGGCGACCCGGGAATTTGACCATGGCCCTTTCACACCAACCCGTTTCGACTCAATATGCTGGGTCGATACTGGGTTATTTGTGCGGTGTGTAAGGGGTACTATTTGTATCTGTAACACAGGAATTCTACATATTCAAAAAAATATTTTGATGCTTATTTTTTCTCTTACGTCCTAGAGGATGCTGGGGACTCCGTAAGGACCATGGGGAATAGAGGGGCTCCGCAGGAGACATGGGCACTAAAAAAGAACTTTAGATATGGGTGTGCTCTGGCTCCTCCCTCTATGCCCCTCCTCCAGACCTCAGTTTAAGACTGTGCCCAGAGGAGACTGGGTGCACTACAGGGAGCTCTCCTGAGCTTCCTGAAAGAAAGTATTTTTTAGGTTTTTTATTTTCAGGGAGACCTGCTAGCAACAGGCTCCCTGCACCGTGGGACTGAGGAGAGACAAGCAAGCCTACTTAAGTGATAGGCTCTGCTTCTTAGGCTATTGGACACCATTAGCTCCAGAGGGAGTCAGAACGCAGGTCTCCCCTAGCGGTTCGACCCGGAGCCGCACCGATGTCCTCCTCGCAGAGCCGGAAGATAGAAGCCGGGTGAGTATAGGAAGACAGAAGACTTCAAAGGCGGCAGAAGACTTCAGAGCTTCACTGAGGTAACGCGTGGCGGTAACGCTGTGCGCCATTGCTCCCTCACAGAACACACACAGCGCACACTGTTGGGTGCAGGGCATGGGGGGGGGCGCCCTGGGCAGCAATGTATACCTCTAAGATTGGCTATACATATATATACACTTTTTTGTGGTATTTACAGTGAATCCCCGCCAGTTGTTTTAAAGAGCGGGACCGAAGCCCGCCACTGAGGGGGCGGGGCTTCTCCCTCAGCACTCACCAGCGCCATTTTCTCCACAGCACACGCTGAGAAGCTGGCTCCCCCGACTCTCCCCTGCTGATCACCGGTGACGGAGGGTTTTAAAGAAGGGGGGGGCACATAATTTGGCGCAGTACATATATAAAGAAGCTGTATCTGGGTAATTTTTTCCAGGGTTATTGGCGCTGCGTGTGTGCTGGCATACTCTCTCTTTGTCTCTCCAAAGGGCCTTGTGGGGGAACTGTCTCCAGATTAGAGCTTTCCCTGAGTGTGTGGTGTGTCGGTACGTGCGTGTCGGCATGTCTGAAGCGGAAGGCTCTCCTAGGGATGAGGTGGAGCGCATGAGTGTGGTGTCTCCCTGTCGGCAACGCCGACACATGACTGGATGGATATGTGGAATATTTTAAATGCAAATGTGAATTTATTGCACAAACGATTGGACAAAGCAGAGTCTAGGGACTGTACAGGGGGTCATGCCCTGCCTTTCCCTATGTCACAGGGGCCTTCTGGGTCTCAAAAACGCCCACTTTCTCCGGTAGTCGACACAGATACCGACACGGATTCTGAATCCAGTGTCGAATATGATGATGCCAGGTTGCAGCCAAAATTGGCAAAGAGTATTCATTATATGAATATTGCTATAAAGGATGTGCTGCATATTATAGATGACCCCGCTGTACCTAATCCAAAGATCCACGTGTTCAAAGAAAAGAAGCCTGAGGTTACTTTTCCACCTTCTTTTGAATTAAATGAGTTATTTGAAAGTGCTTGGGAAACTCCAGACAAGAAACTGCAGATTCCCAAAAGTATTCTTATGGCGTATCCTTTCCCGATAAAGGACAGGATACGGTGGGAATCCTCCCCAAGGGTGGACAAAGCGTTGACGCGCCTTTTCAAAAAGGTGGCGCTGCCATCTCAGGATACCGCTGCCCTCAGGGATCCTGCTGATCGCAAGCAGGAAACTACCTTGAAGTCGATTTACACACATACCGGTACATTACTCAGGCCGGCAATAGCGTCGGCTTGGGTTTGTAGCGCTGTAATAGTGTGGACCGATACCTTATCTGCTGATATGGATACAATGGATAAGAAAACTATTTTATTGACCCTGGGCCATATTAAGGATGCGGTCCTTTATATTAGAGAGGCTCAGAGGGATGTGGGCATACTGGGGTCCAGAGCGAACGCTATGGCGATTTCTGCCAGGCGAGCACTGTGGACCCGACAGTGGTCGGGTGATGCCGACTCGAAACGGCATATGGAGGTTTTGCCTTACAAGGGTGAGGAATTGTTTGGGGAAGGTCTCGCAGACCTAGTTTCCACAGCTACTACAGGTAAATCAACCATTTTACCTTATGTTTCCTCACAGCCTAAGAAAGCGCCACATTATCAGATGCAGTCCTTTCGGTTGCATAAATCCAAGAGAGCTCGGGGATCTTCCTTTCTTGCCAGAGGTAAGGGCAAAGTGAAAAAGCTGCCAGCTACAGCCAGTTCCCAGGAACAAAAGTCCTCCCCGGCTTCTACTAAATCCACCGCATGACGCTGGGGCTCCGTGGGGGGAGTCCGCTCCTGTGGGGGCACATCTTCGTCTTTTCAGCCAAGTCTGGGTTCACTCTCAGGTGGATCCCTGGGCAATAGACATTGTTTCCCAGGGGTACAAGCTGGAATTCGAAGAGGTGCCTCCTCGCCGGTTTTTCAAATCAGCACTGCCGACTTCTTCCCCAGAGAGGGAGGTAGTTTTGGCAGCAATTCAAAAGTTGTGCCTTCAACAAGTGGTGGTCAAAGTTCCCCTGCTGCAGCAGGGGATGGGCTATTACTCAACCCTGTTTGTAGTCCCGAAACCGGACGGTTCGGTCAGACCCATTCTGAATTTAAAATCCTTAAACCTATACTTAAAGAGGTTCAAGTTCAAGATGGAATCGCTCAGAGCGGTCATCGCAAGTCTGGAAGGGGGAGATTATATGGTGTCCCTAGACATAAAGGATGCATACCTTCATGTCCCCATATATCAACCTCATCAGGCGTTCCTGAGATTTGTGGTGCAGGATTGTCATTACCAATTTCAGACGTTGCCGTTTGGGCTTTCCACGGCCCCGAGGATTTTTACCAAATTAATGGCAGAGATGATGGTGCTCCTGCGCAAGCAAGGTGTCACAATTATCCCATACTTGGACGATCTCCTGATAAAAGCGAGATCGAGAGAACAGTTGCTGGACAGCGTATCTCTTTCCCTGAGGGTGTTGCAACAATACGGTTGGATTCATCAGATGATCCGCCTGTCCCCCAGGGCCAGGGTATCTCTCTTATGGTGGCTGCAGAGTGCTCACCTTCTAGAGGGTCGCAGGTTCGGCATTCAGGACTGGGTTCTGGTGACCACGGACACGAGCCTCCGAGGATGGGGAGCAGTCACACAGGGAAGAAACTTCCAAGGTCTGTGGTCAAGCCAGGAGACTTGTCTACACATCAACGTACTGGACTTAAGGGCTATATACAACGGCCTTTGTCAAGCGGAGACCTTACTTCGAGGTCTACCGGTTCTGATTCAGTCAGACAACATTACAGCAGTGGCTCATGTAAACCGCCAAGGCGGCACAAGGAGCAGAGTGGCAATGGCAGAAGCCTCAAAGATTCTTCGATGGGCAGAGAGTCATGTAAGCGCTCTGTCAGCAGTGTTCATTCCGGGAGTGGACAACTGGGAGGCAGACCTAAGCAGACACGATCTGCATCCAGGAGAGTGGGGACTTCATCAGGAAGTCTTCGCAGAGATTGCAAGTCAGTGAGGACTGCCTCAAATAGACATGATGGCTTCACGCCTCAACAAGAAACTTCTGCGATATTGCACCAGGTAAAGGGACCCTTAGGCGGTAGCAGTGGACGCCCTGGTGACACCATGGGTGTTCCAGTCAGTCTATGTGTTTCCTCCTCTTCCTCTCATCTCAAAGATACTGAGAATCATAAGACGAAGAGGGATTCAGACAATTCTCATTGTTCCAGATTGGCCTCGAAGGGCCTGGTATCTGGATCTGCAGGAAATGCTCACAGAAGATCCGTGGCCTCTTCCTCTCAGGGAAGACCTGTTACAACAAGGGCCCTGTCTGTTCCAGGACTTACCGCGACTGCGTTTGATTGCATGGAGGTTGAACGCAGGATCCTAGCGAAAAAGGGCATTCCAGATGAGGTCATTCCTACTCTGATAAAGGCTAGGAAGGAGGTGACATCAAAACATTATCACCGTATCTGGAGGAAGTATGTATCTTGGTGCGAAGCCAGGACTGCTCCTCCGGAAGGATTCCATCTGGGCCGTTTTCTCCACTTCCTGCAAACTGGAGTGAATTTGGGCCTAAAGTTAGGCTCCATTAAGGTTCAGATTTCGGCCCTATCCATTTTCTTTCAAAAGGAATTGGCTTCTCTTCTAGAAGTCCAGACTTTCGTGAAAGGGGTGCTGCATATTCAGCCTCTTTTTGTGCCTCCGGTGGCACCATGGGACCTTAATGTGGTGTTGCGGTTTCTTAAGTCTCACTAGTTTAAACCTCTTCAAACTGTTGAATTGAAGTATCTTACTTGGAAAGTTGTCATGTTATTGGCTTTGGCTTCGGCGCGGCGAGTGTCGGAGTTGGCGGCTTTGTCTCACAAAAGCCCTTATCTGATTTTTCATGTGGATAGAGCTGAGTGGCGGACTCATCCTCAGTTTCTGCCTAAGGTGGTTTCTTTTTTTCATATGAACCAACCTATTGTGGTGCCGGTGGCTACTAGGGACGTGGAGGACTCCGAGTCCCTGGATGTGGTCAGGTCATTGAAAATTTATGTGACCAGAATGGCTTAAGTTAGGAAAACAGAGGCCCTGTTTATCCTGTATGCAGCCAACAAAGTTCGCGCTCCTGCGTCTAAGCAGACTATGGCTCGCTGGATCTGTAACACTATTCAGCAGGCTCATTCTACGGCTGGATTGCCGTTACCGAATTCGGTAAAGGCCCATTCCACTAGGAAGGTGGACACTTCTTGGGCGGCTGCCCGAGGCGTCTCGGCTTTACAACTTTGCCGAGCGGCGACTTGGTCGGGTTCAAACACATTTGCAAAATTCTACAAGTTTGATACCCTGGCTGATGAGGACCTAATGTTTGCTCATTTGGTGCTGCAGAGTCATCCGCACTCTCCCGCCCGTTTTGGAGCTTTGGTATAATCCCCATGGTCCTTACGGAGTCCCCAGCATCCTCTAGGACGTAAGAGAAAATAAGATTTTAAACCTGCCGGTAAATCTTTTTCTCCTAGTCCTCCGTAGAGGATGCTGGGCGCCCGTCCCAGTGCGGACAACATCCTGCAAGACTTGTATATAGTTGTTGCTTACATAAGGGTTATGTTTTCAGTTTGGATCAGTTTTGGACTGATACTGGTTTTGTTTCATACTGTTAACTGGTTCGTGTATCCCATGTTATATGGTGTGGCTGGTATGAATCTTGCCCTTGTATTTCCAAAATCCTTTCCTCGTACTGTCCGTCACCTCTGGGCACAGTTTCTCTAACTGAGGTCTGGAGGAGGGGCATAGAGAGAGGAGCCAGTGCACACCCATACCTAAAGTTCTTTTTTAGTGCACATGTCTCCGGCGGAGCCCATCTATTCCCCATGGTCCTTACGGAGTCCCCAGCATCCTCTACGGACTAGGAGAAAAAGATTTACCGGTAGGTTTAAAATCTTATTTTTTGTCATTGTTCAATAGATTATATGCAAACTTTCTATCTTTGTCAGAACTATGCCTAAACGTTAGTATTACATGTTAATTAAATGTTACATATTAATAAAATCTAAGCCAGGTAAACCTATTAAATTATAAAAAAAACATATATAGACATGTTTACTCCCAAGTTTTATATGATTCTGTCATGTCCCCCCTCATATGGAACTTACTCTTTTGCAAAGTAAGACTTTCTACCTGCCTCAATAGTTTTAAATGTACACATATGGGTATATTCAATAAGAGTCGGATCCATTCCAACATGCATTTGTCGGAATGGATCCGACAACCCCTATTCCAAGACTGTCGGATTTGGCCAGTGCCTGTGCAGCTGTCAGCAGATACCCGTGTGTGAGAACACAGGGAGCTGCTGGAGCCGCACAACATACCCAGTGCTGCGCTGCAGGGAGAGAGGTACCTGGCCGGGGGACGGCCGTCAAAGTACCTCTCAACCACGCTCCTCCTAGCGGCCTCACCAATCGCCATAGGCCGCCGCTCCGCTCACCTCAGTCCGACTTTTTTAAAAGTCGGATTGAGGTTGTCGGAAACGGGGCCAAATCCTGTCGGATTTGGCCTTGTTTCCAACAAAAGCACGTGGATCCGTGGCTATTCCGCCGATCCACATGTTTTCCGACATGTCGGAATTTCCGACTTGTCGGGGAAAAAACTGCCTCTAATGAATAGGTCGGAACCCCTTCTGACCTATTTCTGTCGGAAGCTTCCGTCTTTCCCACAAGACGGCAGCTTTCCGACACTTATTGAATTCCCCCATAAAATACATATCCTTTAAAACCAGCCAAGCTTCCTACTAATCTACACTAACCTCTCCACCATTGGCCTGTTCTTCTACTTTCTGACTTTTCACTCCTCTACTTAATATGTCAGCTTTCACAGCCAAAGCCCTCTTTCCACATGTTCTCACATTAGCAATACATATGGCATTTGTGCTCCTTGTCTGGTTTCTCAAAGTCAACTTCAGTGACTTTGATACTGCTCAACTTTAAATTGGGTAAAGATACATAGGGGTCATTCCAACCCGTTCGCACGCTGCTTTTTTTTCACAGCCATGCAAACAGACCCGGCATGCGCAGTGGCCGCAATGGGCAGGCGCATCGCTACCTGGCGACGGGGAATGCCAGGCAGCAACTGAATTAAAGAAGAAAACGATCGCTGCCACGATCGCACCGTGATTGACAGGAGGAAAACGTTTTGGGGTGTCAACTGACCGTTTTTGGGGAGTGGAGATCCGAACGCAGGCATGTCGAGGCGTTTGGTGGGCGGATGTCTGACGTTAATTCCGGGACATGAGAAGCTGAAGTCATCACAGTTGGTAAGTAAGTCCAGACCTACTTAGAAACTGCACAAAATGTTTTTGCATAGCTCGGCTGCACAAGCAATCGCAGCCTTGCTATGCAAAAATACTCCCCCATAGACGGCCTCTAGTTGATCGCACGGGCTGCAAAAAGTTGCAGCGTGCAATCAACTCAGAATGACCCCTAGAGAGTGCTGAAATGCCTCTCACACTGTCATGGTCACCCCTTGTCCTTGTTGAAATGTATCTTCAAATTCATATCAACCTTTAGCCTATGATGCAATGGGTGTTTGGCAGTACGGTTGTGGTGTGGCCAAAAACAACATATTGTCAGACTCACAGGCATAATACTGTGTAGTTGGGCTAAATGAAGGAGGGCTCAAGTTAAACTGAGCACTTCGAAATTCAAAATGGCTGCTATTTTAGGGGGCATATCTGTTTGCAGGGGTCAAACCTGTATATAAAAATAGAAAAAGGTGCTAAAAATAATTTAGTATGTGGTTGCATATGTCAGGTATATTCAACAATATATAAATGGCTGTGCATGGAAAAGAAAAATCAATAATGGGCGTATCTCCGTTAATGTTGTCATTGGATCTCTATGAGTTGGTTTTGGGAAAGTATCCTGCTAGTTTTAATAGTGCTTGCGCTTCAGAGCTAAGCTTACTCAATTATTGGCAATGCACAGTCATCACTACTTGCAGTTAAAGGGGAGTAACTATAGTAAGTGGTGTCAGGGCAACCACACACATAATGTTGATGACATTGATACAGAGGTGCTGGACGCAATCAAGGATGCATTTGGTTGCCAATATTTATTTTTCCATTTTTAGCTCCTCTGTGGCATTATGACATGGTGTCATTGACTGTACAGAGGCTGTATGAAGCAAAACAGCTGAAATATAACAGTTTACAACTAAGAAAAATAATGGGTATGGAAGGTGTCTGAGGAAAAAATGGTACCAAGAAAAGATGCAGTGATTGTTCCGGTGGTGGGTCTCTTCTCTTAATTATTTATTTATTTATTGAAAGCAATTGCTTTAATGCACAATTAAGTTAATGATTACAGTTTTATACAACTGAAAAGACTTAATGATGAAGAGTTTTCTTTTTTTTTTTCAAAAGTTTTTATTGACAGGACAAATCAATAACAAACAGTATATGTATACAGTACAAATATACACGGTAGAAACAGGATGTTTCAACAGTACCTAACATCAGTCAAGATGTACAAATCATATAGGATCCAAATGTACATAAAGTAGTATAGTAAGGGGAGAGCCTATGCAGAGATGCAGGTATAACATGCAGGTATATTCCTGACCAGACGCAATTCAAACGGGAGCCCCAGAGTCAAGGACTTCTAATTAACGGGGACAGGGTGTGAACATATGGGAGCCATATATTAAAATACTTTTCTGTTAACTTTTCTTTTTTTCTCTACACTATTTAAGGTAAGATTGTTGTTGTATTTTTGATCAAATTTAAAATATTAAAATGAAACGTTGACCATTTATATTTCCGCATCATGAAGTGTCCAGCTAGGATGTGAATGTCAAGCTGTTAATAACCGATATTGTGACTAAGTCCTGTGAGTGCCACTATCTTCCATTTACTATATCTTGATGAAATTTTATGTTATTAAGATGAAACGTTGATCAGATCAAACTGCATCATGGAGTGTGCTGCTAGGATGTGGTCATAACCTCTGAATACCGTGAAGTCCCGTGAATGCCACAAAACTTTGCACCTGCTTTGTAAATTATTGCCCCTGTGTAAATGATTGCTATGCCATGCCATGTAAATGATTGCTGCTTTAAAAAGCCTGAGTTTGGCCAGTATCCCACACAGCCAGCGAACTTGTACTTCATTATATCCCGGCCATGGTGTGTATAAGACATAAAAAATTGTATTTTCTGAAAACGCCAAGTGTTTTTAAAAAAGAAATAGCAGGATGTGATACTGGCGCTGACAATACCCAACAACCAACCAATACCCAAATGAACTGCTCACCACAAAGTGGCGGGCCAGCCCCTGCAAAATGTAGATGCAAAAAAGAAAATAAGTGGGAGCGCTGAAAGGGTACAAAAATATTTGAATAAAACAACAAAATGCTAATTAGCATCACATATACAAATTCTACATTACAATGTAAAACTATAATTCTAAAATATTGAAATTACAGAAGGCTAATGTAGCAAACTTTGGAAAAAAGTAGAGTTCATTAGAATGTTTACAGTATAATATTAAAAGCTGCAGCTCAACAGTCTAACAATAGTAGTTGTTTTGAAAAAAAGAATAATATGTGTGAGTACCATATAAAAAAAAAATCAGTGATACTGATATTGGAATGTGACTAGGTCTAACATCATACTTTCTTCTGCCCAGAGGATGAAACACAGCAGAGACTCTACCCACCTGCATGTACAGCCGCACTGAATTGGACCCCATTGGTACCTCTACAGCAGTGGTTCACAAACTTGGTCCTCAAGGACCCCCAACAGTTCACATTGTACAGGACTCCTCACAGAATCGCAACTGAAATAATTATCTTCACCTGTGGCTCTTTTAAAATATGTCAGTGAGTAATGAATATACCTGTCAATCATGCTGCAGTTGACAAGGGCTGTGAGTGATGCAAGACCAATTCTGCACATGCGCTGAACGGATCTTGCACCTGCTCAGACCCACAACCATCTTGGGCCTCTCTTACACAATTATTTGGTACCCTGGTGGACAGACTTACACCAGCCATGGGTCCCCCAATGTCAGTACCAGCCCCAGATACACATCCACCCTGGGTGAAAACTCTGGCAAGTTCAGTTCAAAGTCTGGCACAGACATCTATAGCTTTTCAAAAGATATTTCCAGGGAACAAACAGCATTCCAGATTAACTAGAAATACTACATCTACCTCTCACTCCACTATTATATCAGACTCAAACAAGTCATCTGAGAAGGAAAAGAAAGTTTTTAGGATAATCCCTAGGTGGCGCAAATAATAAATGGTACAAAGAAATTACCAGTGTGGGCTAAAGTCCGTTATTTTTCATACAGGCAAGTTCATACGTGAGTCCGTCGTCCAGGAGATAATGTATGAAAAAAAACACAATGCAAACACAAATGTTCAATAACACTCTTTGTAGATGCTCAAGGGGTAAGGTATCCACCCAGGCTCCTTCGGCTATTCCAGTATTTGGGATGTGCAGTTCTACTCGTAAGGTTCACCTCAGTGATTCACATAAAAGTGCTGCTTACATGTGCTTACTTCTAAAAAAAAATGGCATAAATCCCATCAAGGTTTCTTTCACCCATATAAACATATAGTCCTCTTATAGTATACTTGAATACGTCGAAAGAAACCTTTATGTGAAAGTACACTGCATCTTGAAGTAAGCACACACGTGAGCATCCTATACATCTAGAGATAGATTCATGGGTGCTTGACTGTTTTGGATACCACGTTTATATGGGTGAAAGAAACCTTGATGGGATTTATGCCATTTTTTTTAGAAGTAAGCACATGTAAGCAGCACTTGTAAGGTTCACCTCAGTGATTCACATAAGAGTAGAACTGCACATCCCAAATACTGGAATAGCCGAAGGAGCCTGGGTGGATACCTTACCCCTTGAGCATCTACAAAGAGTGTTATTGAACATTTGTGTTTGCATTGTGTTTTTTTTCATACATTATCTCCTGGACGACGGACTCACGTATGAACTTGCCTGTATGAAAAAGAACGGACTTTAGCCCACACGGGTAATTTCTTTGTACCATTTATTATTTGCGCCACCTAGGGATTATCCTAAAAACTTTCTTTAACATTTATTAATGTGTTAGGTGACACACTTGGATAGACCTTGGGTTGGCTGCATTTGTGCGCAGGGATATATCTTAAATGTTTGTCTTTAGTCATCTGAGAAGGAAATTGAAGAGAATACTCCCTCTGTCACTGATTCATGTGTAGCAGAGGAGGAGGCTTCTATTGCTGTAGATGTACCTGCATTAATAGATGCAATTAAATATCTCCTTCAGCTATTCGAAGATGAACCTGCGGCTGTTGCTAGGAAAAATTATGTATTTAAATGACAAAAAATAATCAGATCAGAATTTCCACATTCTGACCATTTGATGGAAATTAGACAGGAACCTTCGAATACCCCTGGTAAAAAGTTTCCTCTATCTATACGACTCTCATCTCACTATACTATCTCTTTGGAGGATAGTGCATGGTTAAAGACTCCTCCAGTGGATTCTTATGTCACACGATTGGTTAAAACAGCTACCTTACTTATCACAAGCATTTCATTATTAACCCTTAGTATACCAAGGGGGGTCTTCTAAGGACCCCAGAATGTTTTTTTTTTGTGATCCTGCCGTATCTATAACAACAATTTTACTCCTGATTTTTCTGTATGTCCCGCTACCGATTAAGATAAATATTGTGTAATTAGGCTTATAAAATGTTCTTTCAAAAAAAAACATAAATAAAAAAACACTATACTACATTACAAATGCAGAACATTTTATATGTGAGAAACACAGGAAAACAACCACTTCTGTGACATGTGCTAAAGACTGTAGCTATGGCAACACATGAATAGTGATGTATTATTTACCGTAGTAAAATGATATAACCTTTTACAAGAATATACAGTATCAAATGTACACACTAATGAAGAAGAATATATGGCTTTTATTGGCTAACTACTCTAGAAATAAATAAACAAAATATTTTATGCCAACTGTCGTACCCTTACTAAAACGTATCCCTTCAGAAACCCAAAAAACATAATTTTAGTAATTTACTGCATCAAACAGTTGAGAATTTAGACAAAAAACTGTGGGGTCTTCTGAAGACCCCAGCTTGGAAAAGTACGTTGATGAGGTAGGCTTGGTATATTAAGAGTTAAAGGAACCCAGAGATAGATGCTTTGAAAATTTCCTCAAGTCTATCTTTTCACTGACGTGGGCTGTAAATAGGTCTACAATAGGAGCCCCATGGGCAGCAAAAGCTATTGAATCTTGGTTGCAGGCAATAAAGGAGGAATTGCCTCTAGTTACAGTATATTAGAAGAGTGCAGAATATATTTGGATTGTATCAAGAAAATGACTTGTTACATTGGGGAAGCACTATTTAATGCTGGTCTGTTGGCAGCAAAAGCGTCGGCAACATCTGTGCTTGCAAGATGCATTATTTGGTTACGGTCTTGGAAAGTGGATTTATACTTCAAGAAAACTCTGGAAGTTCTCCCCTTTACCTCCCCTTTACGGGAGATGTTCTGTTTGGAGAAGAACTAGAAAAAATAGTGGCATCCTCCAAATGCCTCAAAGTCTACTAAGCCCAAGACTAAGCAGCCATGGGCAGCAAGACAACCCCCCGCAAAACCCACAGCCTGATGGGACGAGCCTCCCCCTGGGGGACCTCAGGGTGGAAGGCGCACTTCTTCACTTCACACAAGTGTAGATCAAGACCACTTGAAATGCTTGGGTGCAAGAGGTCTCAGTGTAAACTCAGTGTCCTAAAGATAACACTCGTAATTTGAATAGCCACACTTGTATATTTGTGTACTAAGTAGCACCTACGGTTTTTTTTCTAATTATGATTTTATATGTGTGTGCGCATGTCTGAGACTGTATACAAAGTATGACAGAACTTCTATTGGTAAAATTAGAAAAAAAACTGGATGCTAATTTTTACACAGATATATAATACATGTGTGTCCTTTGCGGGAATCGAACCCTACCTCACGGGCATGGTAACCATTGCATATACCACTATGCAAAGAGAACTATGGAGACAGGTGACTGACACCTGCAGTGACACCGTGATGTTGCACATTGTAATATTTTTTTATAGTGCTGTGTCCCAACTCTATTGCTGATTGTAATGATTTTTTTTCTTTGAGAGCTGTGTAGAATTCTTAACTGTGCTTTTCTTTGTGTGCATTGGAGACACTGAGCCAATCTACAGATGTGTCCTCTTCATTTTTGCTGCAGTCATTCTAAACAGCCCTTGAAGTCACACCATGCTGGCGGCGGGACTTGGTAGTGCCGAACGTCTTTTTTTGTCTTTTTTCCCCACAAAAATGCATCTTAGACACAAAGTAATGTAATAGGACGAACAAGCAGCCTCTGCTGATTAAAATGATATGCAGCATGCCTATATTCTGTGTGTAATAGCGGCTCTATCTGCATACAAAATAAAACGTTAGTGTTTTCCAGGGTATTTTGTATGCAAATATATTCGCAGTCACACACAGAACATAGGCATGCTGCATATCATTTTAATCAGCAGAAGCTGCTTGTGCTTTCTATTACATTATTTTGCGTTTACAACGCATTTTCACAGGAACAAAAAAATACAAACAGCCAGTGCCGTAACTAGAAATTTTAGCTTTGTGTGCAAGAAACGACATCGGCGCCCCCCCCCCCCACTTAACGTAGACCGGTGGCAGTGCGCGTTGTAGGCGCGCGCAAAAAATATAGGGGCATGGCTTCACGGGAAAGGGGTGTGACCACAAAATAATACCAATTCATAATGGTGCACAGTAGTCTCCATTATTCAAATTACGCCGCACAGTAGCGCCACGACACCAGGTAGAGCCCCTTTTTCCACATTACGGCAGACAGTGTCCCCTTTTTACACATTACGGCAGACAGCGCCTCCTTTTTACACATTACGGCAGACAGCGCCTCCTTTTTTACACATTACGGCAGACAGCGCCTCCTTTTTTACACATTACGGCAGACAGCGCCTCCTTTTACACATTGGAGAGTAGGCGGCACTCATGAGGCTTGAAGCGGTAAAATATAATCAAACAGTGCTTTTTATTCAAGTCCCCTCCCTCAGAACAGATTTTATATATACGGCGTGACACGAGTCCTACTGATATAAGGTACATTTGCACTGCCATGTCTTTTTTGATTTCTGTCCCACAGCATATCGCCTTGAAAAAAGCGTCCTGCGCGGCGCTGAAATGTTGGCCACAATATGCCACTCAGTTGATTTATTGCTTGGAATACAAACTTTTTTCACAAGACCCTTGGAGTGCCGCCTGTTCCTTCATTACTGGGAGTGGTTGCATCCCTCTCTACAAGGACATTGCTTTCTCTATATATACATATATACACTAGGTGCTTCATCGCGCCCTACGGGCGCTCTTCACACCGTCGCAAGGGGCTACGCCCCCTTAACCCTTGCATGCCTTTCTGGGGTTCAATATTTTTATTATATGGAGTATTACCTGCATTCCTTTGTTAGTGGTTAAATATTGCACAATGAAAGGGCGTGCGATGGTGAAGGATGCGCAGCCCCTTGCGACGGCGTGAACAGCACCTGCAGGGCACGATGTACAGAATGTAGCGGGTGGGGGGGGGGGCTGCGGATGGGGGAGGGTGTCTGTAGATGCTGCGGATGGAGGGGGGCGGAAGCGCGGGGGGGGGGGCCCGGATGGGGAAGGGTCGGGAGGTGCTGCGGGTGGGGGAGGGGCAGAGGTGTGGGGGCTGCAGATGGAGGAGGGGTCTGGAGGCACTATAGGTGGGGGAGTGGCAGGGGTGCCACGGGTGGGAGAGGGGCAGGTGCGGGGATGTTGCGTATGGGTGAAGGGTTCCGTAGGTTCTGTGGGATGGGAAGTGGCGGGGGGTGGGGTAGGGGGTCCGGAGGTGCCTTGGGTAGGGGAGGGGCAGGTACGGGTGGTGCGGCAGATGGGGAAGGGGGTCCGGAGGCGCTGCAGGTGGTGGAGGGGCAGGTGCGGGGTTGCCATGGCTGGGGGAGGGGTGGGTGAGGCGGGGACCGCAGATGG
The DNA here is from genome assembly GCF_028390025.1 of Pseudophryne corroboree. Taxonomy (NCBI): domain Eukaryota; kingdom Metazoa; phylum Chordata; class Amphibia; order Anura; family Myobatrachidae; genus Pseudophryne; species Pseudophryne corroboree. The sequence continues at coordinate 955,842,887 of NC_086444.1, read as the reverse complement.
AGGAGGGTGTCTGCAGATGCTGTGGGTGGAGAGGGGCAGGTGTAGGGGGAGACATATATGGGGGTGGTTGGTGGAGGGGGTCTGGAGGTGCTGTGGGTGGTGGAGGGGCGGAGGAGTGGGAGCCATGGGTGGTGTAGGGGGTCTGGAGGCACAGCGTGTGGGGGAGGGGTGGAGTGCCGCAAGTGGTGGAGGGGAAGGTGCGGAGGTGTGGTGCATTGAGTAGGGGTCTGGAGGCACTGCGGGTACTGTACCTGCCAAAAAGGTAGTTGGAGGGCATGCAGTAACAGGGCCAGGACAGGAGTGACAGGGTCAGAACAGGGGTGACGGGGTCAGGACAGGGGCTAGGACAGAAATGACAGGGTCAGGGTAGGGGCGGCAGGACCAGGACAGAGGTGAGAGGGCCAGTGTAGGGTTGACAGGGCAAGCACAGGGGTGACAGGGCCAGGATAGGGGTAACAGCGCCAGGATAGGGGTAACAGCGCCAGGATAATGGTGAAAGGGCCATTATAAGGGTGACAGGGCAAGGCCAGGGGTGACAGGGACATGACAGAACACAGGGCGCGGTAGAGATTGGTATTAGGGACAAAACAGTGGTGACAGACAGATGTCTCTTACCGGAGTCACTGCTGCTGCTGTTCCACTCCAACCTGTTGGGATCTGCTGCTGGTGGGGACTTGGCATGGCTGACTCTCTCAGGCTGGAGTCCTGCTTCCTCTGCCCGTCAGCATCCCTCCCCCCCTCCTCAGTCACACACCGCAGACCTCGCGCAGCTGCCGGGCACTGTGGTAAGGGAAGACTGGGAGTGACTGGTTAGCCCCCAGGAGACGCTGCGACTGGAGGAAGGAGGGGGTCATAGCATGCACACAGCGCGGACCTCGCGGCTGCTGGGCACTGTGGTAAGGGGAGACTGGGAGTGACTGGTTAGCTCCCAGGAGACGCTGCGGCTGGAGGGAGGAGGGGGTCGGAGCCTACAAGCAGCGCAGACTTCTGCAGCGCTACCCGCTGGCTAAAGTGTGGGAAGGAGCTGGGCGCACCTCAATGTGGGCGGCAGTACTGCAGCTAGCGGTGGGGTTGCCGGGGCTGGAGATAACAGAGGCAGTACGGAACCTGCACAGCGGCAGGTGCCCCACAAAACTACAGCTAAGAAGCGTGGAGTGTGCTAGAAAGTGACGCTCCTCCGCGCCAGAGAGACCCTGCTGAGTATGCTGATGTGGGGGGTCAAGCACACAGTGAGCCGGTGCCCGTCTGTCTGTACGGCATACCCCCTCACACACCCCTATACCTCCCAACTATCCCGGGGTTCCGGCAGCAGAGCAGGTTGTACATACCGTGGGCCCCACAGTTTTAGGGGGCCCCCCGGCTGGAGAAGCTCTGTTCCAGCTCAGAAGCACCCCCGTCCTGCCAGCAACAGCGGCAGCATTGTGCTACAGTCAGCACACGCTGCTGCGTGTTGGCAGGCATAGGCGTGTGCAGAGACTGACTGGCGGGTGCCGCTCCGGACTTCCCCCCCCTCCACGGCATTATAGTGTTCTCTCACCTCCCCTGTCCTGGATATAGACTGGTCTGGGGAAAATATATGGTTCTTGTGAAGTACAAGAGCCAAAAGAAAAAGAAAGACTATATGTCTTTTCTGGGGCACACTTTTATTGTAAATTCGGTAGTCTTATAATGTTTAAAATGTAACTTTTATTATTGATCCTCTAAAAAAATGGCTATAAGGCAAAGGGCAAAGTAACAGTAATAATTAGCTGGCAATTATCATGGGATTAAGTCTACCCAAATTGTGAATTCATTAATTAGAGTTTAGGTGATATAAATCAAACTTAATAGCTCCTTTGGGCGAAATTATATATGTGTCTCTAATGTTGGAACGGATAAATACTATAGGGCATGTAGATTACCTTCTTCCGAAAAAATATATTATTAGCATACAATTTACTGGTATTGAGAATCCCAATGTAACGGAAGGAAGGGATATTATTGAGTCTGATAAAACGGGCTCCACACTGATAATGGGTAAATGATGATTATCACAAACTGAAATAGAGAATGATACTTTGGCTCCAGGTCCCGTGTCCAGAATTTGGATATAAATACCTGCAGTACCAAGTATTCCCTGGTGGTCTCCCAACCAGGTACTGACCTGGCCCACAGTGCTTGGCTTCCAAGATCAGACGAGGTTAGGCATACTCAGTGTGGTTTGACCGCAGGTGGGTATATCCTGCTTGGATGGTACTTGGAACCGAGTATCGCACTCTGAGAGATCCCCAAGTGCTGTATTGAAATAACTGGATGCTCTTAAATCCAGACACTGGCGGCCTCTGATATTCCCTGATGGTTTCCAAATCCAGAGGCTTCAACGGCCCCCTGGACTGAACTTCAAAAAGTTAGAGTAGTCCACATGTGCAAGTTCTTCTTCAATATTATTGACCTTGAATAAACAATTAGGTAGGTAGCACTGGTGGCTAATAGAGAACAATGGTAAAACCAAAGAAAGTCCAAAAAAAAGAGACCCGCTGAGGGCTGGTTGAATTGGTCTGAGGTGTGTATATATAGCCTCTCTAGGTTTGACCAGGGGTACTGAGTAGATAATTTTATAATTCTGGTGTACAGGAATTATTGGTGCTCTAAACATAGGTAGACACAAAAGGGACTCAGGTCTATGTTAAACACCACTTCTGCTTTTTTATCATCTGTATACCCATCGAATGACAAAATGAGAGGGTGGTGAGAAACGACATTGAGACCGAAGGAAGGTAGTGGAACTCTTCTACTGTCCTGTCTTATAACAAAGTGGTGCCCTGTTTACATTTTGCATTGCAGAGCCACTCAGATTGTTTAGACAGGATGAGAGGGAGTACCGAAAAATAAATATAACTGGGAATGTCAAATAAATATAGCTATGTGAATGAAAAATGCCTATACTGGTGACTAGTCATGCGTTTGATCCACCATTATGAGCAAAACAAATGTATGTGGTTAGTCGGATACTAAATTACCGGCTACACATTATGGTTACCAAAAAGAGAGGATAACAAACTAAATATGGGGGGGGGGGGGGGGGGAAGAAAAAATGTTTTTCTTTTTGTAAATTCAATTATTTTGAAGTATATCAAAAAGATGTAAGTATTCCTTTAAGAATTAATAACCACCTGTTCAAAAGAGCAGGACTGAACCTTTTTGAGGAACCATGAATTGTTAGTAACAGAATGTGAAAAAAAGTGGTACATGGACAATAAGTCCCAGACCTTAGTGCGGCTTCTTATTCTGCCAAGTGTGTGCCTGTTGTGGCCAAATAGGCCCGGGATATTGCGTCCGATAGCCTCAGAGAAAAAGTGTCCTGTGACCTACTGTTAGGTGGAGGGGTATGATACCCCCCTTGTTTCTGGGAAGCCGCCGCTGAAGGTCCGTGGTGGAGGGTGAGCCCGGCCGCGAGACGCCGGCGTCCGCGGTCCGTTGACCGGAAGTTCGGAGCACCGGAAGTGGACGTACGTTTCGCTCAGGAGAGCTTGATCACCTGTTGCCTGCTCCCTGTCTCTCTTGCAATGGTTTATAAGGACATGGGAAGTCCTATTGATTGGATAATTGATGACTATATTGGTTGATTAAATACTGAGTATTGAATTGGGAGGAAAAACAGTAGTATGTAGTAATAAAATACGATCCAATTGTTTGTAAAATCGAGTAAAGTTAAATAAAGGTACACTATATATGATGAAAAACGTGAGGACTGAATTCAGATAAAAAATCGGACTTAATAAGGCTTGTTAGAGCCATAAGTACATCCTTAGGCTGAATCATAAAGGCTGTTTGAAAGCCGTTAGAGGCTGATAGTGGTTCTGTATTGATTAAAACAGTGTAACTATTATGGAGAGTATTGGGTTTTATTGTTACATATCCTGGGGCAGGGAAATATTCTTGAAGGGGGTTGGGAAACTTGAAAGATAATGGCCCAAAATGGGAAAAAAATAATGCAATGTAAATCAGGGTGAGTAAAATTGGAAATGGTAAAAATGAAATTGATACCTATGAAAATTCTAATGAAATGAAAAATAATAAAAAATTAATTAATTAATAATGATGTAAAAATTAGAAAGAAAGAATTTTTTATTTTTAATTTTGGATTGAAATGGAGGTTGAATATGGGTAATTAAGACTGAGGAAAAGAGGTTTATTAGTAAATTAAGCTAAATAAATATATCATATATGAGATAGATATAATCAGAATCACCGAACATAAGCTGGGACGTGGGGGGAAGGGGGGGGGATAGGAGAAATTGGTGTGACTGGAAGGTGAATGGATGCATGGCTACTGGGAGAGAAAGATGTGGTAAGTGCTGTGAGCAGGGTCAGCGGGACTTAGACTGTCCCATGGGCAGAAAGTGTGAACGGAGATGGCAGGGATAGGTGAGGGTGGGGGAGTGAAAATGAGCGTGACATAGGGAAGGACAGCAAGCAGTTGAAGTGAGTGAGGGAACAATGGGGGGAAAAAAGGGAGACCGTGTCTGCACTAAGGGGGGTGGAGATGGAGTGAGGGAGAGATTGAAAGGGGAAAGGGAAAATGGAAGCGAGGGGGAGGGGGGTGGGAAAGGACTGTGAGACTGCCGGGACAGCTGTGTGGTTATGGAAACTAAAATGTTGGTGGAAGTGTTCTAGGCTTAAGGGAATAAAAGGAGGAAGATAGAGACTTTATAAGAAAACACTGTAACTGATATATTCATTGAGACCATTTGGGGCTAAAGTGTTCAATCGAAAAGTCCATTCACTTTCTTTTTTAAGGAGTGTGGTCATGATATCTCCGCCTCTGATCCCCATTTTGACTTGTTCTAAGCCACATATTTTTAGGTCTTGCGGGGAGCAGGAATGTTTTTGCAGAAAGTGTCTGGAGACAGTGGTGAGTTGCTTCATTCTTTGTTGGTCTCTACTGGCATTTCTAATATTGCTCATGTGTTCAAAAGCCCTATGCTTCAACATACGTGTGGTGATTCCTATATACTTAAGATTGCATGGGCACGATATGCAATAAATTACATTAGTACTTTTGCAATTAAAGAAATCCTTAATTTTAATGGTATCCCCATATCTGTCAGTTGTGGTTTGGAGATTGACAATATGCTCACAGATTTTGCAATTTCCACATGGATAGGTTCCTATTGCAATAGGGTCTCGTGCTGGCCTTGATATGAAATGACTTTTCACAAGATGGTCTCTCAGATTTGGAGAACGTCTCCAGCTAAGATCTATTGTATCATTGAGTTTCTGTGATAGGTCATTGTCAGACAAGAGAATAGACCAATGTCGTTGTAGAATGGATTTGATTTCTTTCCATTCATCACAGAAGTCACCTACGAATCGAATTGTCGTATTGTCATTCGTGGTTTTGGACTCATGGAAAATGAATGACTCTCTTGGTGTATGAACACAGATTTTTTTAGCTTTTTTGATGGATCTGGAACTGTATCCTCGTTCTTTCAGTCTTTGTGCCAGTTCTTTGCTGCGGGTGGCAAATATCTTATCGTTGGAACAGTTTCTCCGTAGGCGTAAGAATTCCCCTTTGGGGATATTGGTAATTGTGGGGGGAAAATGGGAGCTGGTCTGATGTAGTAGAGTATTTGTGGAGGTACTTTTACGGTAGATTTCTGTTGCAAGAAGGTTATGCTCGTCTCTATAGATTCTGAGATCCAAAAAGGATATACTGTTTGAGTTGCATTCAAAAGTAAACTTGAGGTTTAGGTTGTTATTATTGAGATGATTTATAAACATACCAAGTTCCTCCGGTGTTCCACTCCAAATCAGGAGAATGTCGTCTATGTAACGAGTCCATAGAGCGACATGTTGAATATATTCCTCCATACTGTCTGTGAAGACAAACTCCCTCTCCCACCACCCCAGGAAGAGGTTCGCATATGTCGGGGCACAGGCTGCCCCCATAGCTGTCCCTCTTACCTGGGTGTAGAAGAGGTTGTTGAAAGTAAAATAATTTTGATGTAGTACAAAATGTAAAAGTTGGAGCAAAAAGTGATGAAATTCAGTCATTTCTTCCATTTTGAGAAAGTATTCAACAGCTCGTATACCCAAATCATGTCGTATACTTGTATATAAGGCCTCCACATCCAGGCTCACCAGTAGATGTGTTTCTTCTAATTCAATGGTGTTAATTTTACGAAGGACATCGGTGGTGTCCTTGGTATACGATGGGAGGCTCATTACATGATCTCTCAAGTGTGTGTCTATAAAGATACAGGCTTTTTCAAGTAAGCCTCCATTGCCCGATACGATTGGTCGGCCTGGAGGGTTGTCAAGGTTCTTATGTACCTTCGGTAGAAGGTAAAATGTTGGGGTTCTGGAGTTGGTCACCGATAGGAATTCATGTTCACTTTTGGTTATAGTGCCTGAATTGACAGCATGATCCACAATCCTCATATATTGTTGTGTATAATTGGCAGTGGGGTCAAACAAGCTTTTTTTATAGCAAGATTGATCATCAAGTTGTTTGTTTGCTTCAATCAAATACATTTCCACTGGCCATATTACCACATTCCCCCCTTTATCAGAGGGTTTGATCAAAATGTCAGTCCAAGATTGGATTTCTCTGATTGCTTTCCGTTCCTTTTTTGATAGATTGCCTACTGGTTTAGAAAATTTTCTTTTTAGGTATAATTTATCCAGGTCCCGGGAAACCAAGTTGGTAAACACCTTAACCTCCGGACAGGTGTTGTCATTTGGAAAAAAGGTTGATTTTTTCTTAAGAGTTGTCCTTTTTGATTGTGTTGGTACCGTGGTATCCATGAGTTCTTCCAGGGCTTCTAATGCTTCTTCTTCTAAAGAGGATAAACCGGCTATGGGTGGTAGTTCCGAAGCAGGGTCTGCTGAAGATGTTTGATTGGAAAAATATTTAGCAAGTAATAATTTGCGTCCAAAAAGCTGTAGATTCACCTGCCATTGGAATCGATTAAATTTGGTTGTGGGTGAGAAACTAAGGCCCATTCCCAGTACCCGTTGTTGATCTTCCGTCAGGATATGTTTAGATAAGTTAACAATCTGTAATAGGTTTGAATCAAGGTTTATTTCTGTTTTCTGCGGTTCGGATATCTGCTGGGAGATGGGAACCCCCATTTTTCCCGGCCTCTTCTTCTTACTCCTCCTTGTTTTTCTTTTCCTCTGGTGTTGAAATCCCGTGCACCTCGGGTTTGTTCTAAAAAACCGGATACCAATTTGTTTTCTCGTCTGGAGGTCGTGGAGTTCCTTGGATCTCGCGTCTGATGATCGAATTCTTCTATACTTGAGAGTTCTATTTCCGAAGATGATGGAGTTTGGGGGTGTCCAGTAAGACGCCCCTTCCTGATTGGTCTAGTCCAGTAGAAAACCTTATTATTGATAAAATCCCTTTTGTCCCTAGAGAATTTGCTCTTTTTGCGATCTATTATGATCTGTTCATAGATCTGCAGATCTTTCTTAATGTTCTCAAATTTGCTCTGGAACTTGGAATTTTGTTCCCACTGTACCAAATTTTTGCCTAAATTCTCAATTTCTTTTGAGCAATCATCTAGGACAAAATTGTTATGTTTAATAAGGATGCAGATTAGGTCCTGTGAGCATTTCAACAAAGTTGTTTCCCACTCCTGTTTTAAATTCTCTGTAAACAGTTCATATGAAGGAAAGAGTTTAGGTCTAAGTCCTCTTGGTACTATTTTTTGTTTGTGATAATTTTCTAAACTTGTTAGGTCCCAATTGACTCTAGTTTGACGTTGTAGTAAGTATTTGAGTTTTTGACAGTCTTCTTCCCAATTCTGTTCCACAGTATCGGGGTTTATATCGATAGGAAAAATGTTTTCCAAGTCATCTGTTCTGCGTTTAGTACTCAGTTCATTTTTGAGACTGAAGCTGGTCATGTTATATAAGAGAGAGTTACAGAGGGTAAAAAGAAAGAAGAGGAAACAGATTTTTGATCACAGTGGATCCGTGCCAGACTCTAGGAAGCCGAGCAGAACTCAGTATACACAGTACTCTAGAAAAGGGTTGGTGGAGTCTGCACAGGATCTCTCAGTATGAATGCTTGGTGCTATATATAATGTAAGTTAAAGCTATAGCTCTAAATACCAACATATGGCCATAATGCAAAACAAATAATTAGTATTTGGCGCTAGGTTGGCGGTGCTCCCAGAGATAGTTCAGTAAACTGGTCTGGGGAAAATATATGGTTCTTGTGAAGTACAAGAGCCAAAAGAAAAAGAAAGACTATATGTCTTTTCTGGGGCACACTTTTATTGTAAATTCGGTAGTCTTATAATGTTTAAAATGTAACTTTTATTATTGATCCTCTAAAAAAAATGGCTATAAGGCAAAGGGCAAAGTAACAGTAATAATTAGCTGGCAATTATCATGGGATTAAGTCTACCCAAATTGTGAATTCATTAAGTAGAGTTTAGGTGATATAAATCAAACTTAATAGCTCCTTTGGGCGAAATTATATATGTGTCTCTAATGTTGGAACGGATAAATACTATAGGGCATGTAGATTACCTTCTTCCGAAAAAATATATTATTAGCATACAATTTACTGGTATTGAGAATCCCAATGTAACGGAAGGAAGGGATATTATTGAGTCTGATAAAACGGGCTCCACACTGATAATGGGTAAATGATGATTATCACAAACTGAAATAGAGAATGATACTTTGGCTCCAGGTCCCGTGTCCTGAATTTGGATATAAATACCTGCAGTACCAAGTATTCCCTGGTGGTCTCCCAACCAGGTACTGACCTGGCCCACAGTGCTTGGCTTCCAAGATCAGACGAGGTTAGGCATACTCAGTGTGGTTTGACCGCAGGTGGGTATATCCTGCTTGGATGGTACTTGGAACCGAGTATCGCACTCTGAGAGATCCCCAAGTGCTGTATTGAAATAACTGGATGCTCTTAAATCCAGACACTGGTGGCCTCTGATATTCCCTGATGGTTTCCAAATCCAGAGGCTTCAACGGCCTCCTGGACTGAACTTCAAAAAGTTAGAGTAGTCCACATGTGCAAGTTCTTCTTCAATATTATTGACCTTGAATAAACAATTAGGTAGGTAGCACTGGTGGCTAATAGAGAACAATGGTAAAACCAAAGAAAGTCCAAAAAAAAGAGGACTTTCTTTGGTTTTACCATTGTTCTCTATTAGCCACCAGTGCTACCTACCTAATTGTTTATTCTAGGTCAATAATATTGAAGAAGAACTTGCACATGTGGACTACTCTAACTTTTTGAAGTTCAGTCCAGGGGGCCGTTGAAGCCTCTGGATTTGGAAACCATCAGGGAATATCAGAGGCCGCCAGTGTCTGGATTTAAGAGCATCCAGTTATTTCAATACAGCACTTGGGGATCTCTCAGAGTGCGATACTCGGTTCCAAGTACCATCCAAGCAGGATATACCCACCTGCGGTCAAACCACACTGAGTATGCCTAACCTCGTCTGATCTTGGTAGCCAAGCACTGTGGGCCAGGTCAGTACCTGGTTGGGAGACCACCAGGGAATACTTGGTACTGCGGGTATTTATATCCAAATTCAGGACACGGGACCTGGAGCCAAAGTATCATTCTCTATTTCAGTTTGTGATAATCATCATTTACCCATTATCAGTGTGGAGCCCGTTTAATCAGACTCAATAATATCCCTTCCTTCCGTTACATTGGGATTCTCAATACCAGTAAATTGTATGCTAATAATATATTTTTTCGGAAGAAGGTAATCTACATGCCCTATAGTATTTATCCGTTCCAACATTAGAGACACATATAATTTCGCCCAAAGGAGCTATTAAGTTTGATTTATATCACCTAAACTCTAATTAATGAATTCACAATTTGGGTAGACTTAATCCCATGATAATTGCCAGCTAATTATTACTGTTACTTTGCCCTTTGCTTTATAGCCATTTTTTTAGAGGATCAATAATAAAAGTTACATTTTAAACATTATAAGACTACCGAATTTACAATAAAAGTGTGCCCCAGAAAAGACATATAGTCTTTCTTTTTCTTTTGGCTCTTGTACTTCACAAGAACCATATATTTTCCCCAGACCAGTTTACTGAACTATCTCTGGGAGCACCGCCAACCTAGCGCCAAATACTAATTATTTGTTTTGCATTATGGCCATATGTTGGTATTTAGAGCTATAGCTTTAACTTACATTATATATAGCACCAAGCATTCATACTGAGAGATCCTGTGCAGACTCCACCAACCCTTTTCTAGAGTACTGGATATAGACTGCTCACCTGGGCCGCCCAGGTGTGCAGTCTATGGGCCGCCCAGATGAGCAGTCTATATCCAGGATAGGGGAGGTGAGAGAACACTATAATGTCTTGGAGGGGGGGAAGTCCGGAGCGGCACCCGCCAGTCAGTCTCTGCGCATGCCTATGTTGGCAGGTCTGTGGTGTTGCAAGGAGGCAGCAGTCTCCCTGCTTTCTTCTGCCTGTGCGGGTGTGTAGGGGGGAGCGACCACCTCCTCTGGATTTAGCCCTAGCTGAGGGGCCAAAATGCAATATAAAAAAAAATACCGTAATTTGCATAAGGGGGCTGTGATCACGTGTCCCGCGATTAGGCCACGCCCCCAGCCCCACAGCAGGAACAGCATTGAGATAGGGCTCCCCTGTCTCAAGTGCCTTGGCCCCCCCAGACTCATAATCCGCCCCTGGAGGCATGCCAGCAGCTCACAGAGCGCTGGGCATGCCCCCTCACTGACTAAAACGGGGACCCTCCCGTGAAGCCACGCCCCATTTTCGTTGGTCACGCCCCATTTTCGCCACGCATGTGTCCCTCCTTCTGCCTGAAGAAAGTTTGGAGGTATGCACCCCTATCTGCCCGAAGAAAGCTGGGAGGTATGCACCCCTGCCTGTGCCATGCCCATACTATCTGCTTCTGCTCCTAGTCTCCTATAGATTTGCCCAGATCTGTGACTCATTTGACTAACTCCGCCCAGGGTTGTGACTCCGCCCAGCGTTAGCAAATGAGTCACAAAGTCACAGATCTGGGCTATTATATAGGAGATATATATAGATATATATACACACACAAATTATATATATATATATATATATGCAATCAAAAGGTGCGGCACTCCAGTCGAGAAGAATTTCACATACAAGCAAGTGGATTTGCAATGTTTCAATGCCTTTATTATGGCATTTTCATCAGGCTTAATACACCTTTTGATTGCATCTATCTTATCCTGTGAGGGCAACCAGCAAAGTAATCATTTCAGCTATAATGAGGAGTGCCGGTAATATGAACCTATATATATATATATATATATATATACAGGTTGAGTATCCCTTATCCAAAATGCTTGGGACCAGAGGTATTTTGGATATCGGATTTTTACGTATTTTGGAATAATTGCATACCATAATGAGATATCATGGTGATGGGACCTAAATCTAAGCACAGAATTAATTTATGTTTCATATACACCTTATACACACAGCCTGAAGGTAATTTTAGCCAATATTTTTTATAACTTTGAGCATTAAACAAAGTGTGTCTACATTCACACAATTAATTTGTTTCATATATACCTTATACACACAGCCTGAAGGCCATTTAATGCAATATTTTTAATAACTTTGTGTATTAAACACAGTTTGTGCACATTGAGCTATCAAAAAACAAAAGTTTCACTATCTCACTCTCACTCAAAAAAGTCCGTATTTCGGAATATTCCGTATTTCGGAATATTTGGATATGGGATACTCAACCTGTATATATATATATAATTTCTTTGAAAGTCCGCACTCACATCAGAAAAATCCATATATAGGGGTGCTCCTCAAAAAACCCCAAGGAGAGTTTCACATATACCAGGTATCCGAGACCAAAGAGATCTCAAAAGAGGGCACTCACCAGTGCATATGATGCACTTCCGGTATTTCCGGGTGTGCACTGTGCCTCCCCGGCTGATGGTGGTTAGGAACAGGTGTGTATAATTGAACCTGCTGATATGTATGGTGTAACAGACCTTTGTGTTAGTGCTATCTTGTGATATACTTTATGCAGTGTTGGGGCGCCAGCATTGTCAGGTGTGATCATTGATTACTGATGATTGTCTAATTAATGTTTGCTGTGTTGCTATATAAGGGGACCCGGTAGGCATAGTCAGTATGCTGTTAGCTGGCATGCTGACTGGATGTCTGCGGTGACTGTCTTGAAAAAGACCTTATAGGTCGAAACGTCGACTATCTATTGATGACTGCGATGAACTAATAAAAGCCTTTTAATTTATTGGACTGGTGAGTGCCCTCTTTTGAGATCTCTTTGGTCTCGGATACCTGGTATATATATATATATATATATATATATATATGCACATATACATATTAGCTGAGCCAAGCAATTAGTAGTTTACTGAGTGCACCTATAGACTATAGGTGCACTCAGGAAACTCCTGAATGTGTGGCTCGGCTAATATATATATATATATATATATATATATATATATATAAAATCTCTCTCTCATAAGGTAACCCTACTTCTCTTTTTTTTCTTCTACAGAATTCCCCCCCCTCCTCCGGCTAGCCTGAACACCTCACATGCCCCTGCAGTAAACAGTGAGTGGTCAAGTCTACTGTCTCACTCACTCTGACCAGTATACCACTGTCCTGCTCCAGCAGTGGCTCAGAGACTAGTCCTACAGCTCCTGGCATGTGTCAGCGATGGCAGGGCAAGGAACACACGTGGAGAGACTGAGCGCTCGCGGCCAGCGCAGGGCGGGCGGTGAGGAAGGTGCGCGTCGGAGCGTGATGATGGGTGGGCTGTGCGGCCAGCCGCCCACACGTCTGTGAGTCTGACTGGTTGGCTGGCGCAGCGGGAGAGGGTGTGAGTGACAGTAGGGGAACTTGAAGATAGCAGCTAGCGCCAGTGACAGCCCAGGTAGCGCAGTAGACGATCCGATCATCGTTATCTGTGTGCACGGGGGGGTGCCTGTGTGCGCACCAGGCACCCCCCGTGCGCACGCCTATGACCCACACTAGCAGTTCTCTCCACTCAAGCAGTGCCGTAACTAGCTATGCGGCAGGTGCAGGCGGAGATTTTTTCCGCCTCACAGCGCATTGCGCTGTGTGCAATGCCCCTCTCGCAGATAGCTAATTACGGCACTGCAAACAGCACTACCAAGTTCCACTGCGGCATGGTGTGACTTCAAGCGCTGTTTAGTGTGATTGCAGCGCCAGCAAGGATGTAAGAGGACACATCTGTAAGATGCATTTACGGCAAGAAAGGACACCCGACATTAAGCAGATCTCCCCGGCAAATGACTGCTCACCCAGAAGCCACATTAATTTGTAAAGCATGTTAGCATTGTGCATGCACCTAGCGATCGAGAGATGCCTGGAGTGAGTGAGTCATCATTGTTGGGCAGCTCTGCTAACCTCATGCCCGCGCATTGGTGATTTTCAAAAGTGACACCTGGTGGATGATCACTGCTATTACACTCACTGGTAACGTCATACGCCTAGCTAAGCTCTATGTGCCACCCTGCGACATGATGCGCTGCCTTGCAACCAGGCACACTGCAACTCCGTGATCAGGACAAACGCCATAGATGGTATAGATGAGTGAGGATCCATCTGTACCTGAGGTTTACTATCCTAATCCATCATTATCAGTTCCAGGCATTGCCGTTTAGCCTGGCTACAGTGCCCAGAATATTTACAAAAGTCATGGCAGCACACCTACTTCTTTGGGGTAGCTGGAGACTTCCTTTTCTGGGCGACATACTGCTCCTGGCCAGTTCACAGAGGTATTGCACAGCAAATTACAAACGATAGCCTTCTTATAAAGTCGCGTTTGGATTATCGACTGGAAAAAGTCCTCACTCATACCGTCCCAAAAGATAGTACATATGAGAGCCCTGATAGACTCCCAAAATCAACAACTGTTTCTATCAGTGAACAAAATATTGAAACTAAGGGACAAAATACAGCGATTCCTTCACCATCCTCAGGTGTCAATTCACTTGGCCTGATGATATCTACATTTGACATGGTAGAATTTGCCTATTTTGACTCTTGCCCTTTATAAAGATTGATTCTAGCCAAATGTCATGGCCAGCCTCATCATATCAAATGGCAGATAATAACTCTGACTCTGGAGGTTCGCCTATCAGAATATTGGCGGCTCCACAGCAATCACCTAGATAGGGGTCACCCCTTCCGATCCCAAATTGGGTGCTTCTTTCTACAGATTCCAGCCTTTGCAGTTGGGGAACTGTAACCTAGCAACACTCGTTTCAAGGGAGCCTGGCAGAGTCGGTTACCAATCAGTAAACTGGAATGGAGGGCAGTATACAAAGCACTGACACTTGCACACCGCATTCTCCAAGGCAGGCCTGTGCAAATTCAATCCAACACCACAACAGTGGCATATATCAATCATCAAGGTGGCACTCGCAGCAAAAGGGCAATACAAGAGGTAGCCAAAATACTAAAGTGGCCCGAACATCATCTTCCGGCCATATCAGCAGTGTTCATACCAGGCCTCCTCAACTGGGAAGTAGACTTCCTCAGTCATCAGGATGTGCACATAGGCGAAGTGTTCCAACTACTAGTGGACAGATGGGGATGAACAGACGTGGATCTGATGGCATCATGTCACAACCACAATGTTCCAGTATACAGATCCAGGTCACGGGATCTGCAAACAGCATTTTTGACGGTGTGGCTCTGGAATCATCCATTTTAACAGCAAAGGGATTTTTAATCTCTGCAATTCAAAAAATGCTTAAGGTACGCAAGCCTGCTTCAGCACGTATATATTATAGAATATGGCATACCTATTTCACATGGTGCACTTCTAAGCGCTATGATACAACTATATTTAAAGTATCAAGAATACTGGCTTTAATTCAAAGAAGATTGAATGTAGGTTTACGCCTTGCTTTTCTGAAAGTACACATTGCTGCCCTATCAGTATGGTTTCAGAGAAAAATTGCTAAACTACCGGATATACATACTTTTTTTTCAAGGGGTCATACGTGTACAACATCCATATGAATCCCTATTAGCTCCATGCAATCTCTGTAGTATTAATGGTGCTTCAAGAGCCCACTTTTGAACCCTTAGAGTCAGTAGACCTTAAATGGTTGATGGCTAAGACAATATTTTTGCTGGCTATTACTTCTGCCAGGAGGATGTCAGACTTAGGAGCTCTCTCCTGTCATCCACCATTCCTGATTTTTCATCATGACAGGGCTATACTATGGACTAGGCCTGGGTACCTTCCTAAGTGGTCTCTAGGTTTCACCTTAATCAGGAACTTATAGTCCTGGCATTTGTCTCACCAGATCTTTCAGCAAAAGAACAGTCTTTGGATGCAGTACGTACCCTATGTAGCTACATAGACCAAACCAGTTCTATTAGAAGATCCGACTCTCTATTCATACTTTATGGATTTCACAAACGTGGCTAGCCAACTAACAGACAGGCACTGGCCAAATGGATTATAATGGTTATTGCACAAGCATAACATCAAGCTGATTTGCCTGTCCCAACATCAATTTCTACCCATTCTACTAGATCTGTAGGTCCCTCATGGGCAGCATGCCGTGGGGCATCTCCTGAGCAATTATGTAAGGCCGCTGTGTGGTCTTCCATTCACACTTTCTAAAATTCTACTCATTTGATACCTTTGCATCCCAGGATGCTTCCTTTGGATGCAGGATTCTGTTATCCTCTCAGGTGCATACCCTCTCTTAAAAATTCTACTTTAGGACATCCCCGATGTTCTCCCTGTGCAGCCCTATGAATCCTGAAGAAAAAAATTAGAGTTGTGGTAAACTTACTTTTGTTAACTCACTTTCTTCGAGGTTGGTACCCAGACTCTCATCCACCACCTACAACCCAGATGTTCTCCCTGTGGACCCTATGAACCTCGAAGAAAGAGCGTTAACAAAGGTAAGTCTACCGTAACTCTCTATTATTTTTAGTATATAAAGATATACATCTGCATATGTGAAAACTTATTGTGATTCTGATTATATATGAATACTAAAAGAATCTGTGAACGCCTAGAAAACTCAAAAGTGTTACTAATACGAGTTTCTCCATATTACCTTGCATAACTCATTTTTCCAGGGAGGAATCTGCAACATAATTAACACATTTGACAGTTATTTCTCTAGATTACAAATGTTACAAACTGTGGGAAGCTTACAATAAATAATATATGAATTCAACTGATATATTTGTTTGGTATGTTCCTATGTGGAAGATAACGCTACAGATCAAGAAGCAACCTACAGCAGATCCTTCAAAATTATCTAAAGGAAACATTCTTTCTGGGGATACTTAACTCTGCCTTATATTATACAAGATTAGGAGACCATTCCAGACCATTTCCAATATACATATTAAAATGTACAACAGCTACTGCCAATAACTACAAAGATATACAAACATTAGAAATATATACACACCTACAGTGAACAGTATTTATTCATATAATAAGTAGAGTTATGGTATACTTACCATTGTTAACTCTCTTTCTGCGAGATATATTGGGTTCCAAAGGGAAACATTGGGGTGTAGAGTGGATCTTGATCCAGAGGCACCAACAGGCTAAAGCTTTAGGCTGTCCCAGGATGCATTGGGGCCTCCTCTATAACCCCACCTCCAGACACTGTGAGCTCAGTTTCATTAACCAGTCCAATGCAGGAGCAGGTAATGGTGCCCATACACTTGTGCGATGCCCCGCAACGCGACATCACAGGGAATCGCACCAGCAGTTCAGGTGCGATGGGAGCGCCGGCGGGTGCCCATCGTGCATCGCAGTGCGATATATTGCATGTGTTTTTAAAAACACATGCGATCGCACTGCAATGTGATAAATATTAAGTGCAGCACATACTATCATTAAACGTAATATTTAAGCGTCGTGCCCATGCATCGCGTCACATGGTACCTTAAATGTGCATACAATCCTTCGATTTCTCTCACAGATGCGGTCGAAATCGAAGGATTGTATGCCATATCTCACAAGTGTATGGGCTACATAAGAGAGAATGTAGATATTAGTCACATAGAATCAAATACTCACGACATTAGAAGGGACCAGCGGCTAATGCCATACAACCCCATAGAAGCTAGTTGCGTCAGGGTGGGTGCCCTGTGGAACCCAATGTACCTCACAGAAAGAGAGTTAACAACTCCTTTTCTCTGACGTCCTAGTGGATGCTGGGAACTCCGTAAGGACCATGGGGAATAGACGGGCTCCGCAGGAGACTGGGCACTCTAAAAAAAGATTAGGTACTATCTGGTGTGCACTGGCTCCTCCCTCTATGCCCCTCCTCCAGACCTCAGTTAGAATCTGTGCCCGGCCAGAGCTGGGTGCTCCTAGTGGGCTCTCCTGAGCTTACTAGAAAAGAAAGTATTTATTAGGTTTTTTATTTTCAGTGAGCTTCTGCTGGCAACAGCCTCACTGCTACGTGGGACTAAGGGGAGCGAAGCAAACCTACCTGCTTGCAGCTAGCTTGTGCTTCTTAGGCTACTGGACACCATTAGCTCCAGAGGGTTCGAACACAGGCACCTGTCCTCGATCGTCCGTTCCCGGAGCCGCACCGCCGTCCCCCTTGCAGAGCCAGAAGAACAGAAGCTGGAAGACGATGAAATCGGCGGCTGAAGACTCCTGTCTTCATTAAGGTAGCGCACAGCACCGCAGCTTTGCGCCATTGCTCCCAGCACACTTACACACTCCGGTCACTGTAGGGTGCAGGGCGCTGGGGGGGGGGGGGGCGCCCTGGGCTGCAATTGAGGCACCTTTGGCACAAAAACATACATATATACAGTCTAGCACTGTATATATGTAAAAAACCCCGCCATTTTTTACATGAAATGCGGGACAGAAGCCCGCCACTGAGGGGGCGGGGCCTTCTTCCTCAGCACACCAGCGCCATTTTCCCTTCACAGCTCCGCTGGAAGCAGCTCCCCAGGCTCTCCCCTGCAGTATCCAGGTACAAGACGGGTTAAAAAGAGAGGGGGGGCACATAAATTTAGGCGCAAATCAATGCAAAAAAGCAGCTATTGGGAAAATCACTTATTAGCAGTGAAAATCCCTGTGTTATATAGCGCTGTGGTGTGTGCTGGCATACTCTCTCTCTGTCTCCCCAAAGGACTTTGTGGGGTCCTGTCCTCAGTCTGAGCATTCCCTGTGTGTGTGCGGTGTGTCGGTACGGCTGTGTCGACATGTTTGATGAGGAAGGTTACGTGGAGGCGGAGCAAGGGCAGATAAGTGTGGTATCGCCCCCGTCGGGGCCGACACCTGATTGGATGGATATGTGGAAGGTCTTAAATGACAATGTAAACTCCTTACATAAAAGGTTTGATGATGCTGCAGCCTTGGGACAGCCGGGGTCTCAGCCCGCGCCTGCCCAGGCGTCTCAGAAGCCGTCAGGGGCTCATAAACGCCCTCTATCTCAGATGGTTGACACAGATGCCGACACGGAGTCCGACTCCAGTGTCGACGATGATGAGGCACATTTACAGTCTAAAATGACCAAGGCCATCCGATACATGATTATTGCAATGAAAGATGTATTACACATTTCTGAGAGTAACCCGGTAAAAACCAAGAGGGTTTATATGTTTGGGGAGAAAAAGCAGCCATTGACTTTTCCCCCATCTGATGAATTAAATGAATTGTGTGAAGAAGCGTGGAGTTCCCCTGATAAGAAATTAGTGATTTCTAAGAGGTTACTGATGGCATACCCTTTCCCGCCAATGGACAGGTTACGTTGGGAAACATCCCCTAGGGTGGACAAGGCGCTGACACGCTTATCTAAAAAGGTGGCCCTGCCGTCTCAGGATACGGCCGCCTTAAAGGAGCCTGCGGATAGAAAGCAGGAAGCTATCCTGAAGTCAGTGTATACACACTCTGGTACTCTACTGAGACCTGCTATTGCTTCAGCCTGGATGTGTAGTGCTGTAGCAGCGTGGACAGATACTCTGTTAGACGACATAGATTCCCTTGACAGAGATACTGTTTTGCTAACCCTGGGCCATATCAAAGACGTCGTCTTATATATGCGAGATGCTCAGAGGGACATTTGCCTGCTGGGCTCTAGAATTAATGCTATGTCCATTTCTGCCAGGAGGGTCTTATGGACTCGGCAATGGACAGGAGATGCTGATTCTAAAAAACACATGGAGGTTTTGCCTTATAAGGGTGAGGAGTTGTTTGGGTACGGTCTGTCGGACCTCGTGTCTACAGCGACAGCTGGAAAGTCCACTTTCTTGCCTCAGGTTTCCTCACAGCCTAAGAAAGCACCGTATTATCAAATGCAGTCCTTTCGTTCCCAAAAAGGCAAGAGGGTCAGGGGTGCATCCTTTCTTGCCAGAGGCAGGGGTAGAGGTAAGAAGCTGCACCATGCAGCAAGTTCCCAGGAACAAAAGTCCTCCCTGCTTCCACTAAGTCCACCGCATGACGTTGGGGCTCCACAGGCGGAGCCAGGTGCGGTGGGGGCGCGTCTCCGAAACTTCAGCAGCCAGTGGATTCGTTCACAGATGGATCTCTGGGCTATACAAATTGTATCTCAGGGATACAAGCTGGAATTCGAAGTGACTCCCCCCCCCCCCCCCCCCCCCCCCGCCGTTACCTCAAATCAGCCTTGCCAGCTTCCCCCATGGAAAGGGAGGTAGTGCTGGCGGCAATTCACAAGCTGTACCTCCAGCACGTGATTGTCAGGGTCCCCCTCCTTCAACAGGGAAGGGGTTACTATTCCACAATGTTTGTGGTACCGAAACCGGACGGTTCGGTGAGACCCATTCTGAATCTAAAGTCCTTGAACACTTATATAAAGAAATTCAAGTTCAAAATGGAATCGCTCAGAGCGGTTATTGCAAGCCTGGAAGAGGGGGATTTTATGGTGTCGCTGGACATCAAAGATGCTTACTTGCATGTCCCCATTTACCCACCTCACCAGGAGTACCTCAGATTTGTGGTACAGGACTGTCATTACCAGTTCCAGACGTTGCCGTTTGGCCTGTCCACGGCACAGAGAATATTTACCAAGGTAATGGCCGAAATGATGATACTCCTTCGGCAGAAGGGAGTTATAATTATCCCGTACTTGGACGATCTCCTCATAAAGGCGAGGTCCAGGGAGCAGTTGTTGATCAGCGTAACACTCTCTCAGGAAGTGTTACTACAGCACGGCTGGATTCTGAATGTTCCAAAGTCGCAGCTGATTCCTACGACGCGTCTGCTTTTCCTGGGCATGATTCTGGACACAGAACAGAAGAAGGTGTTTCTCCCGGTGGAGAAGGCCCAGGAATTAGCATCTCTGGTCAGGGACCTCCTGAAACCAAAACAGGTATCGGTGCATCACTGCACGCGAGTCCTGGGAAAGATGGTGGCTTCATACGAAGCCATTCCCTTCGGCAGGTTCCATGCAAGGATCTTTCAGTGGGATCTGTTGGACAAGTGGTCCGGATCGCATCTTCAGATGCATCGGCTGATCACCCTGTCCCCCAGGGCCAGGGTGTCTCTTCTGTGGTGGCTGCAGAGTGCTCACCTTCTCGAGGGCCGCAGGTTCGGCATACAGGACTGGGTCCTGGTGACCATGGATGCAAGCCTCCGAGGGTGGGGTGCAGTCACTCAGGGAAGAAACTTCCAAGGACTGTGGTCTAGTCTGGAGACTTCTCTACACATAAATATACTGGAATTAACGCCCTGAGTCAAGCAGAGCCCCTGCTTCGAAACCGGCCAGTGCTGATTCAGTCAGACAACCTCACGGCGGTCGCCCATGTAAACCGCCAGGGCGGCACAAGAAGCAGGATGGCAATGGCGGAAGCCACAAAGATTCTTCAATGGGCGGAGAATCACGTGCAAGCACTGTCGGCAGTGTTCATTCCGGAAGTGGACAACTGGGAAGCAGACTTCCTCAGCAGACACGACCTCCACCCGGGAGAGTGGGGACTTCATCAGGAAGTCTTCCAACTGATTGCAAACCGATGGGAACTGCCACAGGTAGACATGATGGCGTCCCGCCTCAACAAAAAGCTAAAAAGATATTGCGCCAGGTCAAGGGACCCTCAGGCGATAGCTGTGGACGCCCTAGTGACACCGTGGGTGTACCAGTCGGTATATGTGTTTCCTCCTCTTCCTCTCATACCAAAAGTACTGAGAATAGTACTGCAAGAAATGCGCACAGAGGACCCATGGCCACTGCCTCTCAGACAGGACTTGCTGCAACAAGGGCCCTGTCTGTTCCAAGACTTACCGTGGCTGCGTTTGACGGCATGGCGGTTGAACGCCGGATCCTAGCGGAAAAAGGCATTCCGGATGAAGTTATTCCTACGCTGATAAAAGCTAGGAAAGACGTGACAGCAAAACATTATCACCGTATATGGCGGAAGTATGTTGCTTGGTGTGAGGCCAGGAAGGCCCCTACAGAGGAATTCCAGCTGGGTCGATTCCTGCACTTTCTACAATCAGGGGTGACTATGGGCCTAAAATTGGGGTCCATAAAGGTCCAGATTTCGGCCCTATCCATTTTCTTTCAAAGAGAACTGGCTTCACTGCCTGAGGTTCAGACATTTGTTAAGGGAGTGCTGCATGTTCAGCCCCCTTTTGTGCCACCAGTGGCACCCTGGGATCTTAACGTTGTGTTGGATTTCCTGAAATCCCACTGGTTTGAGCCACTTAAGATCGTGGAACTAAAGTATCTCACGTGGAAAGTGGTCATGCTGTTGGCCTTAGCGTCGGCTAGGCGTGTGTCGGAATTGGCGGCTTTGTCATGTAAAAGCCCTTATCTGATCTTCCATATGGACAGGGCAGAATTGAGGACTCGTCCCCAATTTCTCCCAAAGGTGGTGTCATCGTTTCATTTGAACCAACCTATTGTGGTGCCTGCGGCTACTCGGGACTTGGAGGACTCCAAGTTGCTGGACGTAGTCAGGGCTTTGAAAATATATGTTTCCAGAACGGCTGGAGTCAGGAAGACTGACTCGCTGTTTATCTTGCATGCACCCAACAAGCTGGGTGCTCCTGCTTCAAAGCAAACTATTGCTCGCTGGATCTGTAGCACGATTCAGCAGGCTCATTCTGCGGCTGGATTGCCGCATCCAAAATCGGTAAAAGCCCATTCCACAAGGAAGGTGGGCTCTTCTTGGGCGTCTGCCCGAGGGGTCTCGGCATTACAGCTTTGCCGAGCTGCTACTTGGTCGGGTTCAAACACATTTGCAAAGTTCTACAAGTTTGATACCCTGGCTGAGGAGGACCTTGTGTTTGCTCATTCGGTGCTGCAGAGTCATCCGCACTCTCCCGCCCGTTTGGGAGCTTTGGTATAATCCCCATGGTCCTTACGGAGTTCCCAGCATCCACTAGGACGTCAGAGAAAATAAGAATTTACTCACCGGTAATTCTATTTCTCGTAGTCCGTAGTGGATGCTGGGCGCCCGTCCCAAGTGCAGACTCTCTGCAATACGTGTATATAGTTATTGCTTAAATAAGGGTTATTGTTATGAGCCATCCGTTGAGTGAGGCTCAGTTGTTGTTCATACTGTTAACTGGGTAAGGTTATCACAAGTTGTACGGTGTGATTGGTGTGGCTGGTATGGGTCTTACCCTGGATTCAAAATTTCCTTTCCTTGTAATGTCAGCTCTTCCGGGCACAGTTTCCATAACTGAGGTCTGGAGGAGGGGCATAGAGGGAGGAGCCAGTGCACACCAGATAGTACCTAATCTTTTTTTAGAGTGCCCAGTCTCCTGCGGAGCCCGTCTATTCCCCATGGTCCTTACGGAGTTCCCAGCATCCACTACGAACTACGAGAAATAGAATTACTGGTGAGTAAATTCTTATTTTCTGTAGCAGGTTACATTGGTTTCCACATGGAAACATCGGGGATGTCCTAAAGCAGTTCCTCAAGGGAGGGGACGCGCTTTAGCAGGTATGAGAACCCGGCATCCAAAGGAAGCATCCTGGGAGGCAGAAGTATCAAAGGCATAGAACCACTTAGCTGCCTTGCACAATTGTTCTGCAGACTCGCCATGGCAGGCCACCCACGAAGGTTCAACAGACCATGTAGAATGCGCATTAATAGGAGCAGGAAGGCCTCCGTATAAGTTTGTGCATCACCATTCTAATCCACCATCTGGCCAATGTTTGCTTATTCGCAGGCCAGCCACGTTTGTGAAAAACAAAACAAAACAAAAAGGGAATCTGACCTCCTGATAGAGGCAGTCTCTACATATATATGGAGAAACCGTGCCAAATCCAAAGACCGCTCTTTGGAGGACAAATCAGAAGAGATAAAGGAGGTCATTCCGAGATGATCGTAGCTGTGCTAAATTTAGCACAGCTAAGATCATTCACACTGACATGCGTGGGGACGCCCAACACAGGGTTATCCCACCCCGCATGTCAGTGCCCCCCCCCCCCCCCGTAGAAGTGCAAAGACATCGCACAGCGGCGATGCCTTTGCACTTCAAGAGTAGCTCTCGACCAGTGCAGCTTTAACGTGCTGGCCGGGAGCTACTCATCGCTCCACAGCCCGCAGCGGCTGCGTGTGACGTCATGCAGCCGCTGCAGCCCGCCCCCTGTTCGGTCCGGTCACGCCTGCATTGGCCAGACCGTGCCTATGAAACGGCGGCCAAATGCCGCCGTTCCACCCCCCCCCCCCTGCCCAGCGACCGCCTCTGCCTGCCTGGCAATCATGCAGAGGCGATCATAGCGGTCTGACTGCCATCGGCCGTCTTGCATGCCACTGCAATAAACCAGCGTGCGATCAGGTCAGAATGACCCCCAAAGGCCAGAACCACAATCTCTTGGTTAAGGTGAAAAGATGACACCACCTTAGGTAAATAACCTGGGCAAGTTCTAAGAACTGCCCTGTCATGATGAAATATTAGAAAGGGTGGACGACAGGACAATGCGCCTAAGTCCTACACCCTTCTTGCAGAGGCAATAACCAGTAAAAACAAGACCTTGGGCGTGAGCCATTTAAGGTCCACCGTCTCAAGAGGTTCAAATGGAGACTCTTATAGGGCATTCAGGACAACAGACAGATCCCATGGAGTCAAACGAGGGACATAGGGAGGCTGAATCCATAAGACACCCTGAGTGAATGTATGAACTTCAGGTATAGATGCAATTTTTCTCTGAAACCATACCGACAAGGCAGATATGTGAACCTTGAGGGAGGCCAGATGAAGGCCTAAGTCCAGGCCTCTTTGCAAAAAAGGCAGAATTCTGGAAGTTCTGAATCTGTATGCATCATAATTCTGATCAGCACACCAGGTGAAGTAAGAATTCCAGACCCTGTAATAAATCCGAGCTGAAGCCAGTTTACGGGCTTTTAACATAGTTTGGATGACCGCCTCAGAGAATCCTTTGGTTCTCAGGAGTGATGCTTCGAAGGCCACGATGTCAAAGCCAGCCTGGCCAGGTCTGGATAAAGACAAGGGTCCTGTACGAGGAGGTCTAGGTGCTGAGGAAGTAGAAGAGGACGCTCTGTCGATAGACCCTGCAGGTCTGAGAACCAATTCCGCCTGGGCCACGCTGGAGCGACTAGAAGTAGAAATTCTCCTTCTTGTCTGAATTTCCGCAGGATCCTGGGCAGGAGTGACACTGGAGGGAACATGAAGGGCAGCCGAAAGTTCAATGGAATTGCCAGTGGGCCCACGAATGCTGCTTAAGGATCCTTGATCAATTGCTGGTCTTGTAGCCACCAGGTTAGCAACAGATGAACCTCCGGAGTCAAAGTAATCATGTGTGATCTGATCCGATGAGGTAGGCCATCCCACTTCTAAAGGATTAACCCAGAGGCGGAACTTGCGGCAGTGCAAGGGGTGCAGTGCACTGGGGCCCAGCGCTGTGAAGGGGCCCATAGCCGGAAGCAGTATAATGAGTCAGACTGACTCATTACACGCTGCCACCGCTGAGCTGCTGCTGCGGGTCCTGAGGAAGCCTGTTTGCGGTCCCCGGCACCAGTGATGTGAGAAGGGTGATCACATCACCCTTCATCTCGGCTGCAGCTCTCAGCTTCCTGGACTGTGAGTCACTGCATACTGGACAGGGGGGGAGAGGGAGGGAGGAGGAGGGAGAGGGGAGTCACGGCAGCAGTGTGTCTATACAGAAGAGTGAGGAGACATCACGTCAGTACACTCAGCCCCTGCACAGTGAGGAGCCTTGCCGGAGCCAGAGCTAGCCTAGGAGGTGGAAAGTGAAAACATATGTAAAGTAAAGAGTTTGTGTTTTGCTGGCAATGTGTGTGTTTAGCTATGGGTGTGTGTGTGTTTCAGTGTATACTCTATATGTATTTTCCTATGTCTGTGTAGCTGTGTGTGTGTGTGTGTGTTTACCTATGGGTGTGTGTGTTTCTGTGTATATACTGTATATGTATTTTGCTATGTGTGTTTAGCTGTATTTATGTGTTGTGTGTTTTCTGTGGATGTGTCTGTGTATATGTGTCTTGCTTTGCGTACGTTTTACTATGTGTGTGTGTGTATATCCATATCTATAGATGTAGCCACACTCATCCAACCCGCGATGAGTTCGCATCACGGCATGGATGGCGCGACTAGTGTGCCCATGTCTATGAAGCGTGTGTGTGTAAACGCATGCAAGCCATAGACATCTATGGAGTGAACGGAGGCAGCGACTAGCCACAGTACGGCTTTCACTGCAGCTTGCTGTGATGCGTACGCCAGTTTCAACACATCGCGGCAACGATAAGGCTGTCTTCATCTGTATCTGTCTCACATTGCTGGTTGTAAATGTTGACGTGTGCGTCGCTCTACTGTGTGGCATACCATGTATAAGCCTCTCTGCTGCGTGGCGTACCATGTATACGGCTCTCTACTGTGTGGCGTACCGTGTATAAGCCTCTCTACTGTGTGGTGTACCATGTATAAGCCTCTCTACTGTGTGGCGTACCATGTATAAGCCTCTCTGCTGTGTGGCGTACCATGTATAAGCCTCTCTACTGTGTGGCGTACCGTGTATAAGCCTCTCTACTGTGTGGAGTACCATGTATAAGCCTCTCTGCTGTGTGACGTACCATGTATACGGCTCTCTACTGTGTGGTGTACCATGTATAAGCCTCTCTACTGTGTGGAGTACCATGTATAAGGCTCTCTACTGTGTGGCGTACCATGTATACGGCTCTCTACTGTGTGGCGTACCGTGTATAAGCCTCTCTACTGTGTAGCGTACCATGTATTAGGCTCTCTACTGTGTGGCGTACCGTGTATAAGCCTCTCTACTGTGTAGCGTACCATGTATAATGCTCTCTACTGTGTGGCGTACCATGTATAATGCTCTCTACTGTGTGGCGTACCGTGTATAAGGCTCTCTACTGTGTGGCGTACCGTGTATAAGGCTCTCTACTGTGTGGCGTACCGTGTATAAGGCTCTCTACTGTGTGGCGTACCGTGTATAAGGCTCTCTACTGTGTAGCGTACCATGTATAATGCTCTCTACTGTGTGGCGTACCGTGTATAAGGCTCTCTACTGTGTAGCGTACCATGTATAAGGCTCTCTACTGTGTGGCGCAACGTGTATAAGGCTCTCTACTGTGTGGCGTACCATGTATAAGGATCTCTACTGTGTGGCGTACCGTGTATAAGGATCTCTACTGTGTGGCGCAACGTGTATAAGGCTCTCTACTGTGTGGCGTACCATGTATAAGGATCTCTACTGTGTGACGTACCATGTATAAGGCTCTCTACTGTGTGGCGCAACGTGTATAAGGCTCTCTACTGTGTGGCGTACCATGTATAAGGATCTCTACTGTGTGGCGTACCATGTATAAGGATCTCTACTGTGTGGCGTACCATGTATAAGGATCTCTACTGTGTGGTGTACTGTGTATAAGGATCTCTACTGTGTTGCGTACCATGTATAAGGCTCTCTACTGTGTGGTGTACCGTGTATAAGGATCTCTACTGTGTGGCGTACTGTGTATAAGGCTCTCTACTGTGTGGCGTACCGTGTATAAGGCTCTCTACTGTGTGGCGTACCGTGTATAAGGCTCTCTACTGTGTGGCGTACCATGTATAAGGCTCTCTACTGTGTGGCATAACGTGTATAAGCTTCTCTATTATGTGGGGTATTCAATTTCGACTAGCCGAAAAAACTGTATAATTCGACCATGGGTATTTAATTGCGGGTTTTTCGACCATTTTTGAATCCCTTTTCGCCCACAACGTTTCACTTTTTTTGTCGAATTGGCATGGGAGAAATCGGACCCAAAAAACGGGCGAAAATGCCTGCAAATTCGTCAAAACACATGGCTCACCAGGAAATTCACAGATCCACGTGGTTTTCGTTAGTGCTGGATTTTTTGACCAGTTGAAAAATCCTGCACATGCATTGAATAGGGGGAATGTCATTCGCCCTAAAAATGACCAATAATTGACGATTTTTAGACTGGATGAAAAATCTGGCAATAACTGAATACCCCCCTATGTGTTGTAACATGTATAAGCTTCTCTACTGTGTGGCGCACCCTGTATAAGGATCTCTACTGTGTGGCGCACCCTGTATAAGGCTCTCTACTGTGTGGCGAACCCTGTATAAGGCTCTCTACTGTGTGACGTACCGTGTATAAGCTTCTCTACTGTGTGGCGCAACGTGTATAAGGCACTCTACTGTGTGGCGCAACGTGTATAAGGCTCTCTACTGTGTGGCGTACCATGTATAAGGATCTCTACTGTGTGGCGTACCGTGTATAAGGATCTCTACTGTGTGGTGCAACGTGTATAAGGCTCTCTACTGTGTGGCGTACCATGTATAAGGATCTCTACTGTGTGACGTACCATGTATAAGGCTCTCTACTGTGTGGCGCAACGTGTATAAGGCTCTCTACTGTGTGGCGTACCATGTATAAGGATCTCTACTGTGTGGCGTACCATGTATAAGGATCTCTACTGTGTGGCGTACCATGTATAAGGATCTCTACTGTGTGGCGTACTGTGTATAAGGATCTCTACTGTGTGGCGTACCATGTATAAGGCTCTCTACTGTGTGGTGTACCGTGTATAAGGATCTCTACTGTGTGGCGTACTGTGTATAAGGCTCTCTACTGTGTGGCGTACCGTGTATAAGGCTCTCTACTGTGTGGCGTACCGTGTATAAGGCTCTCTACTGTGTGGCGTAACGTGTATAAGCTTCTCTATTATGTGGGGTATTCAATTTCGACTAGCCGAAAAAACTGTATAATTCGACCATGGGTATTTAATTGCGGGTTTTTCGACCATTTTTGAATCCCTTTTCGCCCACAACGTTTCACTTTTTTTGTCGAATTGGCATGGGAGAAATCGGACCCAAAAAACGGGCGAAAATGCCTGCAAATTCGTCAAAACACATGGCTCACCAGGAAATTCACAGATCCACGTGGTTTTCGTTAGTGCTGGATTTTTTGACCAGTTGAAAAATCCTGCACATGCATTGAATAGGGGGAATGTCATTCGCCCTAAAAATGACCAATAATTGACGATTTTTAGACTGGATGAAAAATCTGGCAATAACTGAATACCCCCCTATGTGTTGTAACATGTATAAGCTTCTCTACTGTGTGGCGCACCCTGTATAAGGATCTCTACTGTGTGGCGCACCCTGTATAAGGCTCTCTACTGTGTGGCGAACCCTGTATAAGGCTCTCTACTGTGTGACGTACCGTGTATAAGCTTCTCTACTGTGTGGCGCAACGTGTATAAGGCACTCTACTGTGTGGCGCAACGTGTATAAGGCGCTCTACTGTGTGGTGTACTGTGTATAAGCTTCTCTACTGTGTGGCGTACTGTGTATAAGGCTCTCTACTGTGAATTGGGAGTACTACTGTGTGGCGACACTCCTTATAAGTGAGATAAAACACCGTATTTTGGGCGACGCCATTTCCCTGTTTTTAATATGGGAGGGGGCCCAATGCATATTGTTGCACCTGGGCCCACCATTCTCTAGTTCCGCCACTGGATTAACCTCTGCAGAGGGCGAGAATGAAATTGAACTTACTTTACCGCGTCAAATGCCGACACCATCAGGCCAAGTACTTGCACTGCCAAGTGTATTGACACTCTGGGGCGACAAAGGAAGCATCTTATCCTGTTTTGAAGTCTCAGTCTCATTGACAGTGTCTACGTCCAGGAGTGCACCATGCTCTGAGCTGGGACCAGTGAGGATTTCTTCCAAATGATAAGCCATGCGTGGGCTTGTAGGAAGCTTACTGTCAGTTGTAGATGACTAAGGAGGACATTGTGGGAGTTTGCCAGAATCAGCAAGTCCGGATATGGCAGGATCCTGACTCCCTGGTGATGGAGATGGGCCGTAATTACATCCATGACCTTGGTAAAGAACCGAGGAGCCGTAGCCAGTCCAAATGGCAGAGCCTGGAACTGATTGTGGAGGTTGCCAATAGCAAACCGCAGATACTGCTGATGCTACATGGAAGTAGGTATATGCAGGTATGCATCCCTTATATCAAGGGCTACCATATAATCTCCAGGTTCCATGGATAATTGGGCACAGTGTTCCCATATGGAACTTGGACACTCTCAGAAACTTGTTCAGTGATTTGAGTTTGATTATAGGCTGGAAAGACCCATTGGGTTTTGGAACTAGAAACAAGGTTGAGTAGTAACCTCTGCCTCTCTGGGCCAGAGAAACTCGCACTACCACGCCTGTATTCAGGAGGGAGCTCACAACCTTTTGCAAAGCTTGCGCCTTTAACGGATCCAAAGGGATAACCGTGGTGCAAAACTGGCGAGGGGGGGACGTCTCTTGAAGGAGACTGTGTACCCGTGAGAGACAACTTCTCGCACCCATGTGTCTGAAGTGGTCATTAACCAGACCTAAGTGAACTGCAGTAGTCGGCCTCCCACCCTGGGGTCCCCCAGGGGGAGGCCCACCTCGTCATGCATCAGGCTTGTCTTGTTTAGAAGCAAACTGACGGGCTGCCCAGGACTGCTTTACCTTGGGCTTAGTGGTTTTGGGAGCACAAGATTGTTTCGGATATGCCTAACCTTTTGCTTTCCCTTGAGGCTGAAAGGAATGAAAAGTGGTACCTTTAGCCTTCTGTGCAGAAGGATTAGTATTTGGGAAAAAAGCAGTCTTAGCAGCTGTCAATTCAGATATAATTTTATTTAAATCTTCCCCAAACAAAATGTTCCCCTTAAAGGGGTGAACGTCCAAGGTCTTTTTGGAGTCTAGGTCCACCTTCCATGACCTCAACCACAGAATACGGCGAGCCAGGACAGACGTAGTCGACGCCTTAGCTGCCAACACACCCAACTCAGAGGATGCCTCCTGAATGTAATAGGTGGCTGTGGTGAGACAGGTTTTGTCTGTCAGTGTCCGATATATCCTCAGGCAGCTCTTCCTCTTATGCCTGAACCCATGCTCAATTCCTTTTGCAGCCGAAGAGACCACAATAGTGGGTCTATGTACAGCACCTGTAAGGGAGTAAATAGATTTCAAGCATCCCTCCACACACTTATTTGTCGGTTCCTTCAGTGAAGTGACAGTTGTGACAGGCAGAGTGGACAACACCACTAGGCCGGTGACATGAGAATCCACCAGCGGTGAATTTTCCTACTTGTTACATAACTCTGCAGGGAGAGGGATAGCGTTTAGATAGAGGGAATTTCTTCCCTGGATTAGACCAGGGCTCCTGCCTGATGTCCACCAAATGGTCAGAATGGGGTTATAGATTTTTAACCACCTTCTGCCGTTAAAACATATCAGTAGTGGAATCCTCATCAGGGATTTGTAGGATTTGCTTTATAGCAACCACAAGGGCAGGGACATAAATTTGCAATGGAGAATCCTCGTGAGAAACACCTGATTCAGTGTCGGACAGTACAGTATGCTCCCCCTCCTCTTCAGATGAAACATTTCAGAGATTTGTGGATTGTGAGGAGGAAGCAGCCTGCTTAGATGACCCAAAAAAGCTACAGTGACCTGCAGTAGAATTTTGTCTGACCAAGGAATGATTTAATTGCTGCAACTGGTTAGACAAATTTTCTGCCCAAGGTGGATTAACCTTAGGGACAATTTTGGGCTGTAATAGCACAGGTGGTCCCATAGGGGGCATAAGGCGTTCCACCAGAGTACCCAGTATGTTTGTGAATGCAGCCCAGGGTGGCTCCTGATTGGTTACAGGAGCTGTGGACAGACTGGGAGATGTATGATACATAGTACACAGACCAGCATACACAGCTTCCCCCTCTGGTAAAACTTTGGCGCATGCTCTGCATGATGCAGGAGCGTCCACAGACTTACTGCCCTTCTTGTTAGACATTGTACACAAATGCAACAACAGAGCGAATTAGTACGATAAAGCCAGACAGAGTACATGACCTGCAAATGAATCCGTTAGTATGTGACTGTAAACACTGTACACAACAACAGCGAATAAATCTGGTATTATGTGACTGAGTATACAGTAGAATACACATAATAGTTAAATACTATGACGCACTATATACATGACCCTGACGCACCTAGTCCCTTAGGGTTCAGAATATAGTGATAGATACAGTTGTGCTCATAAGTTTACATACCCTAGCAGAATTTGTGATTTTCTGGCCATTTGTCAGAGAATATGAATGATAACTCAAACTTTTCTTTCACTCATGGTTAGTGGTTGGGTGAGGCCATTTATTGTCAAACAACTGTGTTTACTCTTTTTAAATCATTATGACAACAGAAACTACCCAAATGACCCTGATCAAAAGTTTACATACCCCAGTTCTTAATACCGCGTATTGTCCCTTTAACATCAATGACAGCTTGAAGTCTTTCGTGGTAGTTGTGGATAAGGCTCTTTAATTTCTCAGATGGTAAAGCTGCCCATTCTTCTTGGCAAAAAGCCTCCAGTTCCTGTAAATTCTTGGGCTGTCTTGCATGAACTGCACGTTTGAGATCTCCCCAGAGTGGCTCAATGATATTGAGGTCAGGAGACTGAGATGGCCACTCCAGAACCTTCACTTTATTCTGCTGTAGCCAATGACAGGTCGACTTGGCCTTGTGTTTTGGATCATTGTCATGTTGGAACGTCCAAGTATGTCCCATGCGGAGCTTCTGGGCTGATGAGTGCAAATTTTCCTCCAGTATTTTCTGATAACATGCTGCATTCATCTTGCCATCAATTTTGACCAAATTTCCAGTGCCTTTGTAGCTCACACATCCCTAAAACATCAGCGATCCACCTCCGTGTTTCACGGTAGGAATGATGTACCGTTCATCATAGGCCTTGTTGACTCCTCTCCAAATGTAATGTTTATGGTTGTGGCCAAAAAGTTAAATTTTGGCCTCATCACTCCAAATGACTTTGTTCCAGAAGTTTTGAGGTTTGTCTCTGTGCTGTCTGGAGTATTGTAAGTGGGATGCTTAGTGGCATTTGCGTAGTAATGGATTTCTTCTGGCGACTCGACCATGCAGCCCATTTTTCTTCAAATGCCTCCTTATTGTGCATCTTGAAACAACCACACCACTTCTTTTCAGAGAGTCCTGTATTTCAGCTGAAGTTATTTGTGGATTTTTCTTTGCATCCCGAACAATTTTCCTGGCAGTTGTGGCTGAAATTTTTGTTGGTCTACCTGACCGTGATTTGGTTTTCACAGAATCCCTCATTTTCCACTTCTTAATTAGCGTTTGAACACTGCTGATTGGCATTCTCAATTGCTTGGATATCTTTTTATATCCCTTTCCTGTTTTATACCGTTCAATAACCTTTTCCTGCAGATCGTTTGACAATTCTTCTGCTTTCCCCATGACTCAGAATCCAGACACGTCAGTGCAGCACTGGATGAAAGATGCAAGGGTCTTTCAGGAGTCCAGAAACTCATTGACCTTTTATACACACATACTGATTACAAGCAAACAGATCACAGGTGAGGATGGTTACCTTTAGTAGCCGTTCAAACCCATTTGTGTCAACTTGTGTGCATGATGGGAGTCATTCCGACCTGATCGCTCGCTGCAGTTTGTCGCAGCGCAGCGATCGGGTCGGAACTGCGCCGGCGCCGCAGTGCGTGGGTCCATGGCAGCTTTCGTTGCCTAGCGATTGCCTCTGAGACAGAGGCGGTTGCTAGGCAGGAGGGGGCTGAACGGCAGCATTAAGCCGCCGTTTAGGGGGAGCGGTCCGGCCAATGCAGGCGGCCAGCGGGAGCGAAGAGCAACTCCCGGCCAGCCGCGGGAGCTGCGCTGGCCGGGAGTTACTATTCAAATACAAAGTTTAGCACAGCTACAATCAACTCGGAATGACCCCCGTTATCAGGCCAAAATATCCAGGGTATGTAAACTTTTGATCAGGGTCATTTGGGTAGTTTATGTTGTCATTATGATTTAAAAAGAGTAAACACAGTGATGTCACCATGACGCCGTTTTTGGCGCGTTTTTCGAATTTTAGGGTATTTAAGGAGCCGGTGAGGCTTGGCTAAATATGCAGCTGATGATTTGTGGTATGGTTAAGACAGCTTTCTTGGACAACTGTTGATAATCTCCTGATGATGGTCTATAAGGGACCGAAAACGTTTGAAACATCCTTTATATTGGAAGGTACAGCTGGATTATGCTGAGATACCCCTTATGCTGTAAGGTACAGCTGAATTTTGCTGTCATTTAAATAAACCTGGTGCATGTTTAAAACTAAGACTGGTGAGTGCTTCACTCTTTTGTTTTCTATATATATATATATATATATATATACAGTATAGAGATGCCCGGCACTCCCAGTATAATATGGCAAATCCGGGTGCCCTCCGCAGTCAACAATATTGTGGTGATATCTATGTATTTTAAATGTGCTGAATTCTCTATTTGTATATATATATATATATATATATATATATATATATATATATATATATATATATACACACACAGTATATATATATATATATATATATATATATATATATATATATATATATATATATATATAAAGAAAGAGAAGCAGCGGCACTCCGTCGGTGTAAAAAATCACATGTGATTTTTTACACCAACGGAGGGCCGCTGCTTCTCTTTCTTTTTATATATATATATATATATATATATATATGGCAAAGATTGGTGTACAGGTGCGCTGGTTAGTCTTAATGAAGGTTTGCAGTCCACAGGTAATTCCACACCTTGGCTGTTAACACTGATGAACCACCACCGCTGCACTTCTCCAAAGCACTCAGGACTCCTTGAGTGAATTTCTGGGAAAAAAGGATTCAGGAGAATGCGCCCATAGTGTAAATCTGATTTATTTATAAGAACATACGCGTTTCGTAAACACTTCGTCAGCCTCCTGACGAAGTGTTTACAAAACGCGTTGGGGCGGAGCTTGCTAGACGTCTCATTCACTCGGTTCTGCATCTCCCTGTGATCACTGCGGGTGGCCGGACGGGCTTCTGAGCGCAGCACGGTGCACGGTCCCGGCTTTTGGACACGGCAGTTGGTGCATTAGCCTTGTGGATTTTCCTATATGCATAAACTGGCCCAAAGTGTGGGTCTGAAGAGGTATTATTATATCTATACCTGTGATTTGGTTTTACTGATATGTTCTTATAAATAAATCAGATTTACACTATGGGCCATTCTCCTGAATCCTTTTTTCCCATATATATATATATATATATATATATACTGTGTGTGTGTGTGTGTGTGTGTGTGTGTGTATATATATATATATATATATATATACAAATAGAGAATTCAGCACATTTAAAATACATAGATATCACCACAAGGGAGAATATCATAATAGCCCCTATCAATCAATTATGATATTCTCCCTTATGGTGATATCTATGTATTTTAAATGTGCTGTTTCATGTTATATATGTATGTTTTTTACAGGCTCTACAGAGATGTGGGAGCCTGCGATCTTGTTTTACTTGTTACCATGACCACCTCCCCGTCCCGCAGCGCACCGTGACGTCACAGCCCGGCAACGCGGAAGCGAGCAGCGTGTGCAGGCGGGCGGCAGTGCCGTGAGGACAGGTGAGTACAATTGCTACACTGATGTCTTTGTCTGTGTTGTATATAAATGTTTTATATGTGGGTTTTCACTGTTGTCTAGCCCTGAGGACGGGGAGCTTCCCCGAAACATGTAGGCGAATAAAGGGACACTATTTTGCATCTTTCTACCAGCCTGCTTGAGTGCCGCCGATTTCTTTATCTTGTTTTAGTCATCATCTGACCTGGAGGGCACCGCAGCAAAGTAACTCTTTATAATTTGGAGTGCCGGTATAACTTTTCGATTTATATCTATATATATATATAAATGAAAAAAATGAAAAAAAGCTGTCACTCGTTCACAAACATATGGTAATTGCCTGGTTGCCCTCCTAAAATACGTCTTGCAACGTATAGAAATAGCAGGTGGAAGGTGGCACTCCAAGGTCTTAGAAAACACTGGAAAAGATAGGTGCTGAACACCATAAGCTGCAGTAACGTTTCAGTTTATTAATTAAACTTTCGTCAGACCAAAAGAAACATAAAACAAGTCATACCTTTATAGAAGAACACCCAGTGCCTCCATCAGCGTGTGTCTCGTGCAGGGAGCCCGTCCGGTGACGTCACAGTCCTACGACGTGCGCCTCACAGCGCTGCACCCGGCCCGGCAGTAGCTATGGAAACCAAACAAACGTGACTAATAGAGAAAGCCTTACACCCGGGTGAAAGATCAGATGTAAACAGGAGCTCAAAGTGTCGAGCATTCCTGTAGCCAGCTGAGAGAAGCATAAAGAGCTGTGTGTCTAACGGACACTGCGACAAAAAAGCTAAAGAGTAAAATGCTGGCATAACAGGAATGCTGCGCTAACTGAGCAGAAAGGAAAATAATGTCAACGAGGTCAAGGACAATGAGATAGCATGTGTTAAACAATTTAACCCCTCATGCAAACTGAAACAGATCCCAGGGTGTAATGAAGAAAGAGTGTATCACTGATGTAAACCACAAAATACAGTAACAGTTTACAAGAAACAATTCAAGTTAAGCTGTTCATTCAGCCCCATAGGGGCAATGGTATTGAGGTTATGAATCCAGGTAGATTCCAGTTGAAGCAACTTACGTCCCCTGTCCCCTCCCCTGATATTGGGGGGGACCTGATCGATGATTTTGTAACGTAAAGTCGCTAAACTGTGATTATGTGATTTAAAATGTCGAGCAACCGGCTGTTCAGTGTCGGTGCCCTCCAGTGCCTGTCGGATTGAAAATCTGTGATTGGCCATTCTTTCTTTGAAAGTACAGATGGTCTTTCCTATGTAAAAAAGGCTGCAGGGGCACCGTATGTAATATATTACGTACTGACTGGAACATGTCATTACGTAACGTTTGGGAATACGTTTGCCGGACTGGGGATGAGTAAAGGAGGGACCTGTTTCCAAATAGCTGCATGTGATGCAGCCTGTACACCGGTAACAGCCTGTTTTTTTGGTAAGAAAATGAGTCTTGGTAGATGTAGACTGTCCAGTGACGTCGTTCTTTACCAAGAGGTTTTTAAGACTTCTACCTCTGGTGAAACTGGGTAAAATTTTCAGATTTTTGAAACTCCTGAGATCTGGATCCAGTGTGACGATGGGCCATAATTGTTTGGCTTCATGCATGTTAAATTGACTGTGATGATGGTATTGCTGTACGAAGGGCACTTTATCGGAAATAGCACCTTTTTTGGTTGCTGCATTGAGTAGCTGATCCCTAGGGATCGCCAGTGCCTTTTGCTTGGATTTGAGAAGATCTGTGTGGTTGTATCCTCTTTCTTGAAACAATGAAATCATGTCATCGATAGCTTGAGAAGCTTTTTGGTACGTGTCAGAGATGCGACAGACCCGCAGAAACTGTGAGAACGGTAGGCCTTTGATACAGGCTGGTGGATGTTGACTGGATGCATGTAAATAGGTATTACGATCAGTAGTTTTTCTGTACAGGTTAGTATGCAGACTGCCTGCTTCCAATGTAACCTGAACATCTAGAAAATTAACCTTTTCAGAACTGATCGAAAAGGTGAATTTGATGTTGTCATCCTTGGTATTAATGCATTCAATAGCTTTTGTAAGGGCTTCTGTGGAACCACGCCAGATCAGGAACAGATCATCTATGTATCTGGTGATCCATATGATGCCTTGTGCAAAGGGGCCATCTGAAAGAAGAAGTTGTTGTTCCTTGGCGAACATAAAGGCGTTGGCGAAGGTGGGGGGCCACGCAAGATCCCATTGCGCACCCCCGTTGCTGCAGGAACCATTTCCCATCAAAGAGAAAATAGTTGCGTTTGAGTGTCAATTCCAGAAGCATAATAAAAAAGGCAATATCAGGACCAGTATATTCTGAGTCATTGAGTAATAAATTCCTTGTAGCATCCAAACCCTCACTGTGGGGGGGATATTGGTGTATAAGGAGATGACATCTAGCGTGCAAAGGATGCAATCAGAGGGCAGAGTTTTGAATTGCTGTAATTTCTGTAAAAAGGTAGTCGTGTCCTTTAAATACATCGGTTGCTTTTGTACAATGGGCTGGAGATAAATGTCAAGATATTGTGAAATTTTGTAGTATAATGAGTCCCTGGCCGCAATGATGGGCCTGCCTGGGGGTTGGGTAACACTTTTATGTAGTTTGGGGATGGTATATAATACCGGCGCTATAGGGTGTGCTTGTTGTAAACTCTTGCAAGTGGTATCAGAAATAATGTGATTGTGATAAGCATTCATCAAAATGTTGTCCAGTTCCTGTTTGTACTGTACTGTGGGATCTGTAGGTAGATGACAGTAAACAGAAGAATCGGCCAGTTGAGAATAAACCTCTGACTTGTAGTCCTTCAAATTCAGTATTACAACCCCTCCGCCCTTGTCCGCCGGACGGATAACTATGTCCGTGTAAGTCTGTAAATTATGAAGCGCTAGTCTTTCTTCCTTAGTGATGTTCTGTCGGATCCGTGAAGGTTCTCTAGCATGAATCAATGTTTTTTGATCTAATGTTTTGGTGAAGCTTTCTGCTCAGTTAGCGCAGCAATCCTGTTATGCCAGCATTTTACTCTTTAGCTTTTTTGTCGCAGTGTCCGTTAGAAGCTCTTTATGCTTCTCTCAGCTGGCTACAGGAATGCTCGACACTTTGAGCTCCTGTTTACATCTGATCTTTCACCCGGGTGTAAGGCTTTCTCTATTAGTCACGTTTGTTTGGTTTCCATAGCTACTGCCGGGCCGGGTGCAGCGCTGTGAGGTGCACGTCGCAGGACTGTGACGTCACCGGACGGGTTCCCTGCACGAGACACACGCTGATGGAGGCACTGGGTGTTCTTCTATAAAGGTATGACTTGTTTTATGTTTCTTTTGGTCTGACGAAAGTTTAATTAATAAACTGAAACGTTACTGCAGCTTATGGTGTTCAGTACCTATCTTTTCCAGTGTTTTCTAAGACCTTGGAGTGCCACCTTCCACCTGCTATATATATATATATATATATATATATATATATATATATATATATATAT
The DNA here is from genome assembly GCF_028390025.1 of Pseudophryne corroboree. Taxonomy (NCBI): domain Eukaryota; kingdom Metazoa; phylum Chordata; class Amphibia; order Anura; family Myobatrachidae; genus Pseudophryne; species Pseudophryne corroboree. The sequence goes on along the minus strand of NC_086444.1, from coordinate 955,804,435 downwards.
ATCTATATCACACAGCATATCAGAATACTTGTACAATATATCCTGTAATAGGTACACTTTTTCTTAACTAATGCTGTCTGTATAAAGACATGTAGAATATTCAAGTGTTTGTCACAGCGCTGTTTACAGGCGGCTTTACAAGGGAGACCTTGCCCTGCAGTCCCAGAGACTAGCCACAACTATGCTTATAAGATGGTGCCCAGTGTCTCAGTCAGGGAGTGCGGGAGAGTGTGAGGCATCTCCAGGGTGGGAAAATCTGCAGTAGATGTTGCCCTGGGCCGGGGAGAGGCTACAGTTCAAGCGCCAGCTCCCCTATGCTGGACTTCCACCCCAGGTACTAGCGAGCATTATTAAATGGTGCGTCAGTACACCCAACCTGTGCTTTATTGCCCTGGTGGTCTAGTGGGGTCCCTGCCAGGTGACTGTGCCCACGCCAGCGCCGCGACCTGTCTCCCTAGGTCACAGACAGAATGCGATTTCATGGTGGGTCCCACCTGGGGACTCTCTTACCTCCTCCCCGTAGCAACCACTCGAACCAGGAGAGCGACTGCAACTGTGTGCCTAACGCCGGAGCATCTCCGCCGTAAGTACCCGGAAACAGGCCGCAGGAGTATGCGGCACCGTTTGGGAGGTGATGGAGCTGCAGTGCTTAAGTGTCACCATGACCTACAGCGCTGACAGCCCAGTCTTGAAGAAATTTTCTTTCAGATAAAGCTTTTTCAGGGCTGCCTAGTGCAGCCCACCTTTTAAATGACCTGCTGCTGCAGACACCAACTGAAACTGACCTCACAGTGCCTGGAGGTGGGGTTATAGAGGAGACTCCAATGCATCCTGGGACAGCCTAAAGCGTTAGCCTGGTGGTGCCTTTGGATCAATATCCACTCTACACCCCGATGTTTTAAAATTACCTATTTTCCTTTTTTTTTTTCATTGTCTATTCGGGCAAAAGCATTTTTATGTAGTTACAATTTGTTTATCCAAACTGAGCAGCAAACCACCGAACACCAGCCAGATGAAAATCACAAAGTAAGATGACTACAGAATTAGCTGGCTCTGTTCCCTTTTAGGTTTACTATGTACACAGTATATTGAACCCAACAGCAGTATAGTACTTAAATCATTTAAGCTGCAGCTATACTAAATGAAACCCATGACTGTCCATTAACATTAAGTTTGATTTCCATTTATACTATTAAAGTAAACAATATTTCTATCTTATTCTTAAACTGACGAAACAGATTGCATTTAATTTCACTGGTTTTGAATGAACACATAATATATATGCTTATTTTTGAGTCTTTTTGTTTTCCATGTGTCTGTCCTGAGTGCATGTACATCTGGCTCTAAATGTAGCACAATGGGGGTAATTCCAAGTTGATCGCAGCAGGAATTTTGTTAGCAGTTGGGCAAAACCATGTGCACTGCAGGGGAGGCAGATTTAACATGTGCAGAGAGAGTTAGATTTGGGTGCGGTGTGTTCAATCTGCAATCTAATTTGCAGTGTAAAAATAAAGCAGCCAGTATTTACCCTGCACAGAAACAAAATAACCCACCCAAATCTAACTCTTTCTGCACGTTATATCTGCCTCCCCTGCAATGCACATGGTTTTGTTCAACTGCTAACAAAATTCCTGCGCGATCAACTTGGAATTACCCCCAATGTGTGCACTGTTTGATAATAGTAATCCAAAGCTAATTCATGTCTTTTAATTTCTTTAAATAAAAAATAAATAAGTAATCTACAGTTTCCAAAAAGAATAATTCAAGGTCACAGATATTTGTAAAACAAAATTGTATTTATAATTCCTACTCCCATTTTAATCCTGTTTCATGACCTTGAAACAGGAAAATATTTAGTTGAACAGTCCCTGAGGTATCATTTCATGTTCTCGTTTGTCACATGCAAAGAATATATGTAGGAGTCAAAAGCCATTAAGGAAATTCGATATTTGATGAGACAGCAAAATGAGGTGCCACTATGACCCTAAAATCTCTTTTTTAATTTGCTATATTTTTTCATTTCATAAAATAATGTATTTCATCCTAATCGCAGGACTGGACAATGTAAATCTTTGAAGCAATTGCCTCATCTATAGACAATATATTAAAGAGATGTTCCTTCCGTATGTCATCTGAGACAAAGTGCCTCTGTTGAAGCTGTTAGGTTCATGAGATTTATCTGGCAATCAATTAAATTTATTCAAGGGTATGTTTCATACTTAACATATATCAAATTAAAAATGTGCCATAGAAACTAGTTGAATAATGTGCCTTTCATAGAAGAAAGTGCCTTTTTATATACAGGTAACAGATCTCCAAGGGGACAGACCTCATCATATATGTTTTTGATTGTAAGTTGTAATTGTTTGGAACTATAATGCTAAACATAGAGAAGCCTATTCAATGTGTTATCCCTATTTAGACAATGATATACAATAGTATATGCCATATACTGTACATTAAGAATGATGATAATATTTGATATACAGTTGCAAGAAAAAGTATGTGAACCCTTTGGAATTTCCTGGATTTGTGCATAAAGTGGTCATAAAAGGTGTTCTGATCTTCATCTAAGTCACAATAGACAAACACAGTCTGCTGAAACTAATACCACACAAACAATTACATGTTCTCATGTTTTTATTGAACACACCATGTAAATATTCACAGTGCAGGGTGGACAAAGTATGTGAACCCCTAGATTAATGACATCTCCAAGAGCTAATTTGAGTCAGGAGTCAGCCAACCTGGAGTCCAATCAATGAGATGAGATTGGAGGTGTTGGTTAAAGCTGCCCTGCCCTGAGTTTGCAATTCTCCAGAAGCATTGCCTGATGTGAACCATGCCTCGCAGAAAAGAGCTCTCAGAAGACCTACGATTAAGAATTGTTGACTTGCATAAAGCTGGAAAGGGTTACAAAAGTATCTCTAAAAGCCTTGATGTTCATCAGACCACGGTAAGACAAATTGTCTATAAATGGAGAAAATTCAGCACTGTTGCCACTCTCCCTAGGAGTGGGCATCCTGTAAAGATGACTGCAAGAGCACAGCGCAGAATGCTCAATGAGGTGAAGAAGAATCCTAGAGTGTCAGCTAAGGACTTACAGAAATCTCTGGCACATGCTAACATTTCTGTTGACGAATCTACCATACGTAAAACACTGAAGAAGAATGGAAATAATGGGAGGATACCATGGAGGAAGCCACTGCTGTCCAAAAAAACCCATTGCTGCACTTTTGAAGTTTGCAAAAGATCACCTGAATGTTACACAGCACTACTGGCAAAATATTCTGTGGACAGATGAAAGCAAAGTTGAGTTGTTTGAAAGGAACACACAACACGATGTGTGGAGAAAAAAAGGCACAGCACATCAACATCAAAACCTCATCCCAACTGTGAAGTATGGTGGAGGGGGCATCATGGTTTGGGGCAGCTTTGCTGCCTCAGGGTCTGGACAGATTGCTATCTTTGACGGAAAAATTAATTCCCAGGTTTATCAAGACATTTTGCAGGAGAACTTAAGGCCATCTGTCCACCAAGTGAAGCTCAACAGAAGATGGGTGATGCAATAGGACAACGACACAAAGCACAGAAGTAGATCAGCAACAGAAGAAAATACGCCTTCTGGAGTGGCCCAGTCAGAGTCCTGACCTCAACCCGATTGAGATGCTGTGGTATGACCTCAAGAGAGCGATTCACACCAGACAACCCAAGAATATTGCTGAACTGAAGTAGTTTTGTAAAGAGGAATGGTCCAAAATTCCCCCTGACCATTGTGTGGGTCTGATATGCAACTATAGGAAACGTTTGGTTGAGGTTATTGCTGCCAAAGGAGGGTCAACCAGTTATTAAATCCAAGGGTTCACATACTTTGTCCAACCTGCACTGTGAATGTTTACATGGTGTGTTCAATAAAAACATGAGAACATATAATTGTTTGTGTGGTATTAGCAGACTGTTTTTGTCTATTGTTGTGACTTAGATGAAGATCAGAACGCATTTTATGACCAATTTATGCACAAATCCAGGAAATTCCAAAGGGTTCACATACTTTTTCTTGCAACTGTAATAGCATTATTTTGCTTAAAATTGGAAAAAGAATTCCAAAAATATTAACAAGAATTATTTGTTTCATGATGATTGATAAAATGGGGCTTATGCAGAGTTAAATGCAAATCAGCCAAAATTACTCCTGCATTGTCTGCAAGGGTATACAGTGGGGATTGAAAGTTTGGGCACCCCAGGCAAAAATTCATTTTAATGTGCAAAAAGAAGCCAAGGAAAGTTGGAAAAATCTCCAAAATGCATCAAATTACAGATTAGACATTCTTACAACATGTCAGAAAAAAGTTTGATTTTATTTCCATCATTTACACTATCAAAATGACAGAAAACAAAAATGGCGTCTGCAAAAGTTTGGGCACCCTGCAGAGTTAATACCTTGTACTGCCCCCTTTGGACAGCTGAGACCTGGCAGTGTCATGGATTGTTCTCAATCATCGTCTGGAAAGATCAGGTGATGTCAATCTCAAAGGTTTTAAAAGTCCAGACTCATCTGACCTCGCTCCAACAATCAGCACCATGGGTTCCTCTAAGCAGTTGTGTAGAACACTGAAACTGAGAATAGTTGACGCTCACAAAGCATGAGAAGGCTATAAGAAGATAGCAAAGCGTTATCAGATGCCCATATCCTCTGTTCGGAATGTAATTAAGAAATGGCAGTCATCAGGAACAGTGGAAGTTAAAGCAAGATCTGGAAGACCAAGAAAAATATCAGAGAGAACAGCTCGCAGGATTGTGAGAAAAGCAAGTCAAAATCCACGTTTGACTGCACGATCCCTCCAGGAAGATCTGGCAGACACTGGAGTTGTGGTACACTATTCCACTATAAGGAGATACTTGTACAAATATGGGCTTCATGGAAGAGTCATCAGAAGAAAACCTCTTCTACGTCCTCACCACAAAAATCAGCGTTTGAAGTTTGCAAATGAACATATAGACAAGCCTGATGCATTTTGGAATAAAGTTCTGTGCACCAATGAGGTTAAAAATATAACATTTTGGCCGGAATGAGCAAAGGTACGTTTGGAGAAGGAAGGGCACAGAATTTAATGAAAAGAACCTCTGTCCAACTGTTAAGCATGGGGGTGGATCAATCATGCTTTGGGGTTGTATTGCAGCCAGTGGCATAGGGAACATTTCATGAGTAGAAGGAGAAATGGATTCAATAAGATTCCAGCAAATTTTGGACGCTAACTTGATGCCATCTGTGAAAAAGCTGAAGTTAAAGAGAGGCTGGCTTCTACAAATGGATAATGATCCAAAACACACCTCAAAATCCACGGTGGATTACATCAAGAGCCGTAAACTGAAGGTTTTGCCATGGCCTTCACAATCTCCTGACCTCAACATAATTGAAAATCTATGGATAGACCTTAAAAGAGCAGTGCGTCACAGACAGCCCAGGAATCTCAAAGAACTGGAAGACTTTTGTAAGGAAGAATGGGCGAAGATACCTCAAACAAGAATTGAAAGACTCTTGGCTGGCTACAAAAAGCATTTACAAGCTGTGATACTTGCCAAAGGGGGCAGTACAAGGTATTAACTCTGCAGGGTGCCCAAACTTTTGCAGACGCTATTTTTTGTTTTCTGTTCTTTTGAAAGTGTAAATGATGGAAATAAAATCAAACTTTTTTTGACATGTTATAAGAATGTCTAATCTGTAATTTGATGCCTTTTGGAGATTTTTCCATCTTTCCTTGGCTTCTTTTTGCACATTAAAATGAATTTTTGCCTGGGGTGCCCAAACTTTTAATCCCCACTGTAAATACAGATTTCAGTGCCCTATACCTGCATGTGTGTATAATCATATACATTCAACTTTACGTAGTACGCAGTTACATTGACAGGCCCTGGGTAAAGTTTGCCTGTGTGTGAACACCCTATGTACAACCAGTTACTCCCCTTCAGCCTCAAGTGGAGATGCGACTAAGTTGCCTACAGATGTGTCCTTATACATATTGCATCGATAAGCCATGTAGCAGGAAATGCCTGGCATGAGTGCCTGACAGGTTCCATGCAACTCTGTTAGCATCAGGCATCATTTTTTGATGACAATATGACCTAATTCACATGGCTATGTGAATAACACGGTCAAGCAGACTCTGCTGATTAAAATGATATGCAGCTTGCCTATATTTTGGAGTAAATTTACTAAGGTGGGAGTTTTTAGAACTGGTGATGTTGCCCATAGCAACTAATCAGGTTCTATCTATTATCTTCTAGATAAATATTAAATAAAATTTGATTGGTTGCTATGAGCAACATCACCAGTTCTAAAAAAAGTCCCACCTTGGTAAATTTACCCCATTGTGTGCATCTGTGGCTGTATCTGCTTACAAAATGGTACATTACAGGGTTTTCTAGGAAGACACTGTGAAGGCCCCCATACACTAGTACAATTTGGCCCTTTTCTAAACTATTTCAACCCATCAGACCGATAAATCGTGTGAAAAGTTTCAAGTGTGTGTCATTTACTTTTGTTCCCGTGTGCGGATTGGATACAGAGATTTTCACTGCTGCACCAAGCATACATCGTATCCCTGAGCAGTGAATGGGATCGCATGCAAAACATTGTATGCAAACAATAGCCGCTGGCGGGGAGTTCCCGAGGTGTCGCATGCAAGGCTGCATGAAATACCTTGGCTAAATGTGTGGCCACCTTAGCATAGCATTTCATATGCAGATACAGTCACACACAGAAAATAGGCATGCAGCTTATCATTTTAATCAATCCTATTTGCAAATAATACGCATTTTAATGTAAAAGTCGCACATAAACACGCCAGGCACTACCAAGTCACAACATGGTGTGACTAGAAGGGGTGTTTAACGTGCAGGGAGGCAGGATGTAAGTGGATACATCTGTATTTATCTGCAAACTTACCCATTCTCCATGTTTTCCGATTTCCGTAACTTTATCACCAATAAAAATTGTACGTTATTGATATTTTTGCTTATAAGTGATTTCTTTCACTTAATATTTATTTTCAGCATTATCTGTTTATTTTTCTATCATTTTATTTACATTGTAAAGGCAGATTCACAGTATCCTGGCTCAGGTAATGTGCTTTCTGCAATTACAGTATGGGTGAAGCCCACTCAGGAGTTTTTCTTTGTTCTCATCTGTACTGTATGTTTCTGCTTAACACGCATGTGCACGTGGCACCAAACATGCATTGTGTCCATTGCTCAATCAGCCAGTTGTTGAGCAACATCTACAACCCAAATAAACACTTCAAAGGGCAGTACGGATGGTGTAATGGTTAGCATTACTGCCTCACAGCACTGAGGTCATGGGTTCGATTCCCACCATGGCTCTACCTGTGTGGAGTTTGTATATTCTCCCCGTACTTGCGTGGGTTACCTCTGGGTACTCCGGTTTCCTCTCATAATCCAAAAATATACTGGTAGGTCAATTGGATCCCAACAATAAAATAAACCCTAGTATGAATTAGAGATGAGCGGGTTCGGTTCCTCGGATTCCGAACCCGCCCGAACTTCAGCTTTTTTCTCACGGGTCCGAGCGACTCGGATCCTCCCGCCTTGCTCGGTTAACCCGAGCGCGCCCGAACGTCATCATCCCGCTGTCGGATTCTCGCGAGACTCGGATTCTATATAAGGAGCCGCGCGTCGCCGCCATTTTCACACGTGTATTGAGATTGATAGGGAGAGGACGTGGCTGGCGTCCTCTCCGTTTATAGAGAAGAGACTAGAGTAGAGAGAGACACAGTATTTAGTAATTTTGGGGAGCATTTTTAGGAGTACTACTACTTGCTGAAGTGTAGTGTGACTGTATATGTATATCTGACTTGTGGGGGAGACAGTGGGGAGCAGTTAGAGTCTGAGAGCAGGAGTACATATTTTAACGTACAGTGCACACTTTTGCTGCCAGAGTGCCAGCCACATTGCCATTGTGACCACACTGACCACCAGTATATTGTGATTGTCTGCTTAGGAGTACTACTTGCAAGTTGCTGATAGTGTGACCAGTGACCTGACCACCAGTTTAATTAATCACCACCAGTTTAATATATATATATAATTGTTTATATATATAATTGTATACCACCTACCCGTGTTTTTTTTTTTTTTTCTTCTTGATACATACTATAGTAGCTTACTGTAGCAGTCTGCGGTGCTGAGCTGACAGTGTCCATCAGGTCCGTCATCAGTCATTACATAATAAATATATATACCTGTCCGGCTGCAGTACTAGTGTAGTGATATTATATATATATATATATATATATATATATATATATTAATTTCATCTCATTATCATCCAGTCTGTATTAGCAGCAGACACAGTACGGTAGTCCACGGCTGTAGCTACCTCTGTGTCGGCAGTCGCTCGTCCATCCATAATTGTATACCACCTACCCGTGGTTTTTTTTTTTCTTTCTTCTTGATACATACTACTATAGTAGCTTACTGTAGCAGTCTGCGGTGCTGAGCTGACAGTGTCCAGCAGGTCCGTCATTACATAATAAATATATATACCTGTCCGGCTGCAGTACTAGTGATATTATATATATATATATATATTAATTTCATCTCATTATCATCCAGTCTATATTAGCAGCAGACACAGTACGGTAGTCCACGGCTGTAGCTACCTCAGTGTCGGCAGTCGCTCGTCCATCCATAATTGTATACCACCTACCCGTGGTTTTTTTTTTTCTTTCTTCTTGATACATACTACTATAGTAGCTTACTGTAGCAGTCTGCGGTGCTGAGCTGACAGTGTCCAGCAGGTCCGTCATTACATAATAAATATATATACCTGTCCGGCTGCAGTACTAGTGATATTATATATATATATATATATTAATTTCATCTCATTATCATCCAGTCTATATTAGCAGCAGACACAGTACGGTAGTCCACGGCTGTAGCTACCTCTGTGTCGGCAGTCGCTCGTCCATCCATAATTGTATACCACCTACCCGTGGTTTTTTTTTTTCTTTCTTCTTGATACATACTACTATAGTAGCTTACTGTATCAGTCTGCGGTGCTGAGCTGACAGTGTCCAGCAGGTCCGTCATTACATAATAAATATATATACCTGTCCGGCTGCAGTACTAGTGATATTATATATATATATATATATTAATTTCATCTCATTATCATCCAGTCTATATTAGCAGCAGACACAGTACGGTAGTCCACGGCTGTAGCTACCTCTGTGTCGGCAGTCGCTCGTCCATCCATAATTGTATACCACCTACCCGTGGTTTTTTTTTTTTTCTTTCTTCTTGATACATACTACTATAGTAGCTTACTGTAGCAGTCTGCGGTGCTGAGCTGACAGTGTCCAGCAGGTCCGTCATTACATAATAAATATATATACCTGTCCGGCTGCAGTACTAGTGATATTATATATATATATATATATATATATATTAATTTCATCTCATTATCATCCAGTCTATATTAGCAGCAGACACAGTACGGTAGTCCACGGCTGTAGCTACCTCTGTGTCGGCAGTCGCTCGTCCATCCATAATTGTATACCACCTACCCGTGGTTTTTTTTTTTCTTTCTTCTTGATACATACTACTATAGTAGCTTACTGTAGAAGTCTGCGGTGCTGAGCTGACAGTGTCCAGCAGGTCCGTCATCAGTCATTACATAATAAATATATATACCTGTCCGGCTGCAGTACTAGTGATATTATATATATATATATATATATTAATTTCATCTCATTATCATCCAGTCTATATTAGCAGCAGACACAGTACGGTAGTCCACGGCTGTAGCTACCTCTGTGTCGGCAGTCGCTCATCCATCCATAATTGTATACTAGTATCCATCCATCTCCATTGTTTACCTGAGGTGCCTTTTAGTTGTGCCTAATAAAATATGGAGAACAAAAATGTTGAGGTTCCAAAAATAGGGAAAGATCAAGATCCACTTCCACCTCGTGCTGAAGCTGCTGCCACTAGTCATGGCCGAGACGATGAAATGCCATCAACGTCGTCTGCCAAGGCCGATGCCCAATGTCTTAGTACAGAGCATGTAAAATCCAAAACACCAAATATCAGTAAAAAAAGGACTCCAAAATCTAAAATAAAATTGTCGGAGGAGAAGCGTAAACTTGCCAATATGCCATTTACCACACGGAGTGGCAAGGAACGGCTGAGGCCCTGGCCTATGTTCATGGCTAGTGGTTCAGCTTCACATGAGGATGGAAGCACTCAGCCTCTCGCTAGAAAAATGAAAAGACTCAAGCTGGCAAAAGCACCGCAAAGAACTGTGCGTTCTTCGAAATCCCAAATCCACAAGGAGAGTCCAATTGTGTCGGTTGCGATGCCTGACCTTCCCAACACTGGACGTGAAGAGCATGCGCCTTCCACCATTTGCACGCCCCCTGCAAGTGCTGGAAGGAGCACCCGCAGTCCAGTTCCTGATAGTCAGATTGAAGATGTCAGTGTTGAAGTACACCAGGATGAGGAGGATATGGGTGTTGCTGGCGCTGGGGAGGAAATTGACAAGGAGGATTCTGATGGTGAGGTGGTTTGTTTAAGTCAGGCACCCTGGGAGACACCTGTTGTCCGTGGGAGGAATATGGCCGTTGACATGCCTGGTGAAAATACCAAAAAAATCAGCTCTTCGGTGTGGAAGTATTTCAACAGAAATGCGGACAACATTTATCAAGCCGTGTGTTGCCTTTGTCAAGCTGTAATAAGTAGGGGTAAGGACGTTAACCACCTCGGAACATCCTCCCTTATACGTCACCTGCAGCGCATTCATAATAAGTCAGTGACAAGTTCAAAAACTTTGGGCGACAGCGGAAGCAGTCCACTGACCAGTAAATCCCTTCCTCTTGTAACCAAGCTCACGCAAACCACCCCACCAACTCCCTCAGTGTCAATTTCCTCCTTCCCCAGGAATGCCAATAGTCCTGCAGGCCATGTCACTGGCAATTCTGACGAGTCCTCTCCTGCCTGGGATTCCTCCGATGCATCCTTGCGTGTAACGCCTACTGCTGCTGGCGCTGCTGTTGTTGCTGCTGGGAGTCGATGGTCATCCCAGAGGGGAAGTCGTAAGCCCACTTTTACTACTTCCACCAAGCAATTGACTGTCCAACAGTCCTTTGCGAGGAAGATGAAATATCACAGCAGTCATCCTGTTGCAAAGCGGATAACTGAGGCCTTGACAACTATGTTGGTGTTAGACGTGCGTCCGGTATCCGCCGTTAGTTCACAGGGAACTAGACAATTTCTTGAGGTAGTGTGCCCCCGTTACCAAATACCATCTAGGTTCCACTTCTCTAGGCAGGCGATACCGAGAATGTACACGGACGTCAGAAAAAGACTCACCAGTGTCCTAAATAATGCAGTTGTACCAAATGTCCACTTAACCACGGACATGTGGACAAGTGGAGCAGGGCAGGGTCAGGACTATATGACTGTGACAGCCCACTTGGTAGATGTATGGACTCCCGCCGCAAGAACAGCAGCGGCGGCACCAGTAGCAGCATCTCGCAAACGCCAACTCTTTCCTAGGCAGGCTACGCTTTGTATCACCGGTTTCCAGAATACGCACACAGCTGAAAACCTCTTACGGCAACTGAGGAAGATCATCGCGGAATGGCTTACCCCAATTGGACTCTCCTGTGGATTTGTGGCATCGGACAACGCCAGCAATATTGTGTGTGCATTAAATATGGGCAAATTCCAGCATGTCCCATGTTTTGCACATACCTTGAATTTGGTGGTGCAGAATTTTTTAAAAAACGACAGGGGCGTGCAAGAGATGCTGTCGGTGGCCAGAAGAATTGCGGGACACTTTCGGCGTACAGGCACCACGTACAGAAGACTGGAGCACCACCAAAAACGCCTGAACCTGCCCTGCCATCATCTGAAGCAAGAAGTGGTAACGAGGTGGAATTCAACCCTATATATGCTTCAGAGGTTGGAGGAGCAGCAAAAGGCCATTCAAGCCTATACAATTGAGCACGATATAGGAGGTGGAATGTACCTGTCTCAAGCGCAGTGGAGAATGATTTCAACGTTGTGCAAGGTTCTGCAACCTTTTGAACTTGCCACACGTGAAGTCAGTTCAGACACTGCCAGCCTGAGTCAGGTCATTCCCCTCATCAGGCTTTTGCAGAAGAAGCTGGAGGCATTGAAGGAGGAGCTAAAAGGGAGCGATTCCGCTAGGCATGTGGGTCTTGTGGATGGAGCCCTTAATTCGCTTAACAAGGATTCACGGGTGGTCAATCTGTTGAAATCAGAGCACTACATTTTGGCCACCGTGCTCGATCCTAGATTTAAAACCTACCTTGGATCTCTCTTTCCGGCACACACAAGTCTGCAGGGGTTCAAAGACCTGCTGGTGACAAAATTGTCAAGTCAAGCGGAACGCGACCTGTCAACATCTCCTCCTTCACATTCTCCCGCAACTGGGGGTGCGAGGAAAAGGCTCAGAATTCTGAGCCCACCCGCTGGCGGTGATGCAGGGCAGTCTGGAGCGACTGCTGATGCTGACATCTGGTCTGGACTGAAGGACCTGACAACGATTACGGACATGTCTACTGTCACTGCATATGATTCTCTCACCATTGAAAGAATGGTGGAGGATTATATGAGTGACCGCATCCAAGTAGGCACGTCAGACAGTCCGTACTTATACTGGCAGGAAAAAGAGGCAATTTGGAGGCCCTTGCACAAACTGGCTTTATTCTACCTAAGTTGCCCTCCCACAAGTGTTTACTCCGAAAGAGTGTTTAGTGCCGCCGCTCACCTTGTCAGCAATCGGCGTACGAGGTTACTTCCAGAAAATGTGGAGAAGATGATGTTCATTAAAATGAATTATAATCAATTCCTCCGTGGAGACATTGACCAGCAGCAATTGCCTCCACAAAGTACACAGGGAGCAGAGATGGTGGATTCCAGTGGGGACGAATTGATAATCTGTGAGGAGCGGGATGTACACGGTGATATATCGGAGGATGATGATGAGGTGGACATCTTGCCTCTGTAGAGCCAGTTTGTGCAAGGAGAGATTAATTGCTTCTTTTTCGGTGGGGGTCCAAACCAACCCGTCATTTCAGTCACAGTCGTGTGGCAGACCCTGTCACTGAAATGATGGGTTGGTTAAAGTGTGCATGTCCTGTTTATACAACATAAGGGTGGGTGGGAGGGCCCAAGGACAATTCCATCTTGCACCTCTTTTTTCTTTCATTTTTATTTGCGTCATGTGCTGTTTGGGGAGTGTTTTTTGGAAGGGCCATCCTGCGTGACACTGCAGTGCCACTCCTAGATGGGCCAGGTGTTTGTGTCGGCCACTAGGGTCGCTTAGCTTACTCACACAGCTACCTCATTGCGCCTCTTTTTTTCTTCTTTGCGTCATGTGCTGTTTGGGGAGTGTTTTTTGGAAGGGCCATCCTGCGTGACACTGCAGTGCCACTCCTAGATGGACCAGGTGTTTGTGTCGGCCACTAGGGTCGCTTAGCATACTCACACAGCTACCTCATTGCGCCTCTTTTTTTCTTCTTTGCGTCATGTGCTGTTTGGGGAGTGTTTTTTGGAAGGGCCATCCTGCGTGACACTGCAGTGCCACTCCTAGATGGGCCAGGTGTTTGTGTCTGCCACTAGGGTCGCTTAGCTTACTCACACAGCTACCTCATTGCGCCTCTTATTTTCTTCTTTGCGTCATGTGCTGTTTGGGGAGTGTTTTTTGGAAGGGCCATCCTGCGTGACACTGCAGTGCCACTCCTAGATGGGCCAGGTGTTTGTGTCGGCCACTAGGGTCGCTTAGCTTACTCACACAGCTTACCTCATTGCGCCTCTTTTTTTCTTCTTTGCGTCATGTGCTGTTTGGGGAGTGTTTTTTGGAAGGGCCATCCTGCGTGACACTGCAGTGCCACTCCTAGATGGGCCAGGTGTTTGTGTCGGCCACTAGGGTCGCTTAGCTTACTCACACAGCTACCTCATTGCGCCTCTTTTTTTCTTCTTTGCGTCATGTGCTGTTTGGGGAGTGTTTTTTGGAAGGGCCATCCTGCGTGACACTGCAGTGCCACTCCTAGATGGGCCAGGTGTTTGTGTCGGCCACTAGGGTCGCTTAGCTTACTCACACAGCTACCTCATTGCGCCTCTTTTTTTCTTCTTTGCGTCATGTGCTGTTTGGGGAGTGTTTTTTGGAAGGGCCATCCTGCGTGACACTGCGGTGACACTCCTAGATGGGCCAGGTGTTTGTGTCTGCCACTAGGGTCGCTTAGCTTACTCACACAGCTACCTCATTGCGCCTCTTTTTTTCTTCTTTGCGTCATGTGCTGTTTGGGGAGTGTTTTTTGGAAGGGCCATCCTGCGTGACACTGCAGTGCCACTCCTAGATGGGCCAGGTGTTTGTGTCGGCCACTAGGGTCGCTTAGCTTACTCACACAGCTACCTCATTGCGCCTCTTTTTTTCTTCTTTGCATCATGTGCTGTTTGGGGAGTGTTTTTTGGAAGGGCCATCCTGCGTGACACTGCAGTGCCACTCCCAGATGGGCCAGGTGTTTGTGTCGGCCACTAGGGTCGCTTAGCTTACTCACACAGCTACCTCATTGCGCCTCTTTTTTTCTTCTTTGCGTCATGTGCTGTTTGGGGAGTGTTTTTTGGAAGGGCCATCCTGCGTGACACTGCAGTGCCACTCCTAGATGGGCCAGGTGTTTGTGTCGGCCACTAGGGTCGCTTAGCATACTCACACAGCTACCTCATTGCGCCTCTTTTTTTCTTCTTTGCGTCATGTGCTGTTTGGGGAGTGTTTTTTGGAAGGGCCATCCTGCGTGACACTGCAGTGCCACTCCTAGATGGGCCAGGTGTTTGTGTCGGCCACTAGGGTCGCTTAGCTTACTCACACAGCTACCTCATTGCGCCTCTTTTTTTCTTCTTTGCGTCATGTGCTGTTTGGGGAGTGTTTTTTGGAAGGGCCATCCTGCGTGACACTGCAGTGCCACTCCTAGATGGGCCAGGTGTTTGTGTCGGCCACTAGGGTCGCTTAGCTTACTCACACAGCTACCTTATTGCGCCTCTTTTTTTCTTCTTTGCGTCATGTGCTGTTTGGGGAGTGTTTTTTGGAAGGGCCATCCTGCGTGACACTGCAGTGCCACTCCTAGATGGGCCAGGTGTTTGTGTCGGCCACTAGGGTCGCTTAGCTTACTCACACAGCTACCTCATTGCGCCTCTTTTTTTCTTCTTTGCGTCATGTGCTGTTTGGGGAGTGTTTTTTGGAAGGGCCATCCTGCGTGACACTGCGGTGCCACTCCTAGATGGGCCAGGTGTTTGTGTCTGCCACTAGGGTCGCTTAGCTTACTCACACAGCTACCTCATTGCGCCTCTTTTTTTCTTCTTTGCGTCATGTGCTGTTTGGGGAGTGTTTTTTGGAAGGGCCATCCTGCGTGACACTGCAGTGCCACTCCTAGATGGGCCAGGTGTTTGTGTCAGCCACTTGTGTCGCTTAGCTTAGTCACACAGCTACCTCATTGCGCCTCTTTTTTTCTTCTTTGCGTCATGTGCTGTTTGGGGAGTGTTTTTTGGAAGGGCCATCCTGCGTGACACTGCAGTGCCACTCCTAGATGGGCCAGGTGTTTGTGTCGGCCACTAGGGTCGCTTAGCTTACTCACACAGCTACCTCATTGCGCCTCTTTTTTTCTTCTTTGCGTCATGTTCTGTTTGGGGAGTGTTTTTTGGAAGGGCATTCCTGCGTGACACTGTGGTGCCACTCCTAGATGGGCCAGGTGTTTGTGTCTGCCACTAGGGTCGCTTAGGTTACTCACACAGCTACCTCATTGCGCCTCTTTTTTTCTTCTTTGCATCATGTGCTGTTTGGGGAGTGTTTTTTTGGAAGGGCCATCCTGCGTGACACTGCAGTGCCACTCCTAGATGGGCCAGGTTTTTGTGTCAGCCACTTGTGTCGCTTAGCTTAGTCACACAGCTACCTCATTGCGCCTCTTTTTTTCTTCTTTGCGTCATGTGCTGTTTGGGGAGTGTTTTTTGGAAGGGCCATCCTGCGTGACACTGCGGTGCCACTCCTAGATGGGCCAGGTGTTTGTGTCTGCCACTAGGGTCGCTTAGCTTACTCACACAGCTACCTCATTGCGCCTCTTTTTTTCTTCTTTGCGTCATGTGCTGTTTGGGGAGTGTTTTTTGGAAGGGCCATCCTGCGTGACACTGCAGTGCCACTCCTAGATGGGCCAGGTGTTTGTGTCTGCCACTAGGGTCGCTTAGCTTACTCACACAGCTACCTCATTGCGCCTCTTTTTTTCTTCTTTGCGTCATGTGCTGTTTGGGGAGTGTTTTTTGGAAGGGCCATCCTGCGTGACACTGCAGTGCCACTCCTAGATGGGCCAGGTGTTTGTGTCTGCCACTAGGGTCGCTTAGCTTACTCACACAGCTACCTCATTGCGCCTCTTTTTTTCTTCTTTGCATCATGTGCTGTTTGGGGAGTGTTTTTTGGAAGGGCCATCCTGCGTGACACTGCAGTGCCACTCCTAGATGGGCCTGGTGTTTGTGTCGGCCACTAGGGTCGCTTAGCTTACTCACACAGCTACCTCATTGCGCCTCTTTTTTTCTTCTTTGCGTCATGTGCTGTTTGGGGAGTGTTTTTTTGGAAGGGCCATCCTGCGTGACACTGCGGTGCCACTCCTAGATGGGCCAGGTGTTTGTGTCGGCCACTAGGGTCGCTTAGCTTACTCACACAGCTACCTCATTGCGCCTCTTTTTCTTTGCGTCATGTGCTTTTTGGGGAGTGTTTTTTGGAAGGGCCATCCTGCGTGACACTGCAGTGCCACTCCTAGATGGGCCAGGTGTTTGTGTCGGCCACTAGGGTCGCTTATCTTACTCACACAGCTACCTCATTGCGCCTCTTTTTTTCTTTGCGTCATGTGCTGTTTGGGGAGTGTTTTTTGGAAGGGCCATCCTGCGTGACACTGCAGTGCCACTCCAAGATGGGCCAGGTGTTTGTGTCGGCCACTAGGGTCGCTTAGCTTAGTCATCCAGCGACCTCGGTGCAAATTTTAGGACTAAAAATAATATTGTGAGGTGTGAGGTATTCAGAATAGACTGAAAATGAGTGGAAATTATGGTTTTTGAGGTTAATAATACTTTGGGATCAAAATGACCCCCAAATTCTATGATTTAAGCTGTTTTTTAGTGTTTTTTTAAAAAAACACCCGAATCCGACAAAAAAAATTCGGTGAGGTTTTGCCAAAACGCGGTCGAACCCAAAACACGGCCGCGGAACCGAACCCAAAACCAAAACACAAAACCCGAAAAATTTCAAGTGCACATCTCTAGTATGAATATGTGCGCGTGTACATGTGGTAGGGAATATAGATTGTAAGCTCCACTGGGGCAGGGACTGATGTGAATGGCCAAATATTCTCTGTAAAGCGCTGCGGAATATGTGTGCATTATATAAATAACTGGTAATAAATAAAGGAGTAACAGACATGGCAGGGAATAGCTTTAAGTTGAATGACTCCAATGACGCCATGTGAAAGCATAGTGCTTTTCCTAGGGAGATAGGAAGTACGCCAGGGAGTTAATCCAAGTGAGTTCTGCTGAACAGAATGTGTGGCAAATTCCATCCTGTAAAGACTATTTAAATTGCGTGTAACGGACAGCTGGAACTTGTAGTGCGCCAGTAAATAAAAATATTAATGCTACTATTTACAAACCTTTATTAACTTCACACCCACCACTCAAACAGTGGAGATTTGCCCTAGTACTACTAGCACAGGGCTGGCTGTTCCTAGGGAGGGCTGTTTATTTTGCTTACCACCTTTTCGTAGTAATTCCAGCCCTGTGCTGACTAGTGATGAGCGGGTTCGGTTCCTCGGAAACCGAACCCCCCCGAACTTCACCCATTTTACACGGGTCCGATGCATACTCGGATTCTCCCGTATGGCTCGGTTAATCCGAGCGCGCCCGAACGTCATCATCCCGCTGTCGGATTCTCGCGAGATTCGGATTCTATATAAGCAGCCGCGCGTCGCCGCCATTTTCACTCGTGCATTGGAAATGTTAGGGAGAGGACGTGGCTGGCGTCCTCTCCGTTTATTAATCTTGAATTCTTGATGCAAAAATATTTGTGCTTATTGCTTAATTGTGGGGACTGGGGAGTAGCTGTATTATATAGGAGGAGTACAGTGCAGAGTTTTGCTGACCAGTGACCACCAGTATACGTTGTCTGCCTGAAAAACACTCCATATCTGTGCTCAGTGTGCTGCATATATCTGTGCTCACACTGCTTAATTGTGGGGACTGGAGAGCAGCTGTATTATATAGGAGGAGTACAGTGCAGAGTTTTGCTGACAGTGACCACCAGTATACGTTGTCTGCCTGAAAAACACTCCATATCTGTGCTCAGTGTGCTGCATATATCTGTGCTCACACTGCTTAATTGTGGGGACTGGGGAGCAGCAGTATTATATAGGAGGAGTACAGTGCAGAGTTTTGCTGACCAGTGACCACCAGTATATGTTGTCTGCCTGAAAAATACTCCATATCTGTGCTCAGTGTGCTGCATATATCTGTGCTCACACTGCTTAATTGTGGGGACTGGGGAGCAGCAGTATTATATAGGAGGAGTACAGTGCAGAGTTTTGCTGACCAGTGACCATCAGTATACGTTGTCTGCCTGAAAAACACTCCATATCTGTGCTCAGTGTGCTGCATATATCTGTGCTCACACTGCTTTATTGTGGGGACTGGGGACCACCAGTATATATATAGGAGGAGTACAGTGCAGAGTTTTGCTGACCAGTGACCACCAGTATATATAGCAGTACGGTACGGAAGGCCACTGCTCTACCTACCTCTGTGTCGTCAAGTATACTATCCATCTAGATTCTATACCTGTGGTGCATTTTAGTTTTGCAGTATGCTGATAGTGACCACCAGTATATATAGCAGTACGGTACGGAAGGCCACTGCTCTACCTACCTCTGTGTCGTCAAGTATGCTATCCATCCATACCTGTGGTGCATTTCAGTTGTGCGCAGTATATATAGTAGTAGGCCATTGCTATTGATACTGGCATATAATTCCACACATTAAAAAATGGAGAACAAAAATGTGGAGGGTAAAATAGGGAAAGATCAAGATCCACTTCCACCTCATGCTGAAGCTGCTGCCACTAGTCATGGCCGAGACGATGAAATGCCATCAACGTCGTCTGCTAAGGCCGATGCCCAATGTCATAGTAGAGAGCATGTAAAATCCAAAAACAAAAGTTCAGTAAAATGACCCAAAAAGCAAAATTAAAAGCGTCTGAGGAGAAGCGTAAACTTGCCAATATGCCATTTACGACACGGAGTGGCAAGGAACGGCTGAGGCCCTGGCCTATGTTCATGGCTAGTGGTTCAGCTTCACATGAGGATGGAAGCACTCATCCTCTCACTATAAAACTGCAGTGCCATTCCTAGATGGGCCAGGTGTTTGTGTCGGCCACTTGTGTCTCTTAGCTTAGTCACACAGCGACCTTGGTGCGCCTCTTTTTTTCTTTGCATCATGTGCTGTTTGGGGACTATTTTTTTGAAGTGCCATCCTGTCTGACACTGCAGTGCCACTCCTAGATGGGCCAGGTGTTTGTGTCAGCCACTTGTGTCGCTTAGCTTAGTCACACAGCGACCTTGGTGCGCCTCTTTTTTTCTTTGCATCATGTGCTGTTTGGGGACTATTTTTTGAAGTGCCATCCTGCCTGACACTGCAGTGCCACTCCTAGATGGGCCAGGTCTTTGTGTCGGCCACTTGGGTCGCTTAGCTTAGTCACACAGCTACCTCATTGCGCCTCTTTTTTTCTTTGCATCATGTGCTGTTTGGGGACTATTTTTTGAAGTGCCATCCTGTCTGACACTGCAGTGCCACTCCTAGATGGGCCTGGTGTTTGTGTCGGCCACTTGGGTCGCTTAGCTTAGTCATCCAGCGACCTCCTACAAATTTTAGGACTAAAAATAATATTGTGAGGTGTTCAGAATAGACTGGAAATGAGTGGAAATTATGGTTATTGAGGTTAATAATACTATGGGATCAAAATGACCCCCAAATTCTATGATTTAAGCTGTTTTTGAGGGTTTTTTGTAAAAAAAAAAAACGAATCCAAAACACACCAGAATCCGACAAAAAATTTTCAGGGTGGTTTTGCCAAAACGCGTCCGAATCCAAAACACGGCCGCGGAACCGAATCCAAAACCAAAACACAAAACCCGTAAAATTTCCGGTGCACATCACTAGTGCTGACCAACCTTAGGCTGATTGGCATTATGGTGGAAGGACCCCACACTGGTTGTCTCCCTGCTATAGCATCACCACTTCTAGATGGTAATGCCTAGTGCTGGCAATGTAACTTTTGAAGTGGGCCCGTGCTCTTTATCCGACCAATTTTTCCAATACCAACCTAGGCTGATCTGCTAACACACTTTACCGTGGCGGATTAAATTGCTGTTCGGCATTCTTGTGCATTTCCAGTTACAGTACAGTAGTTCCATTTTGTTGGCTATTACATTTGCATCTATTTGCTTTCTATTACATACATTGACTTGAAACCCTGGAATTGCAAAACCAAAGACTATTACACCCCCCTCCCCTTAGAACTGTAGGTCAAATTGTTAGTCTGAGAAATTTAGGGGGCACCTCATAGTGCAAATCAATTTTATTCTTAAAAACAACTGGTTTCACACAGTAATTCAAATGACTGATTCTCGTACCACAATGTTCATCCATTGTGGACTATGGGGGTCATTCCGACCTGTTTGCACGCATAGTACTACTGTTTGAGACAGAGCCGGCCCTAACCAATATGATGCCCTAGGCAAAATTTTGTCTGGTGCCCCCTGGCACCACCGCTGGTTCTGCCTCTGACCTTGCATCTCTTTCCCAGCACCATTACCCCTCACCCATAGCAGTCCTTGTATTTTAAATAGGAACAGTTAGCACATTTGACGCACAGCCCAAAAAGGGGCATCTTCTTGCTGGGAAGGGACATGGCCACACAATAGTAACCCCAATTCCAATTACGCCACACAGTACTGCAACTTTATTCACATTTTATCTTGCGATAGTGTCCATAATTCAAATTACATCCCACAGTAGTATCACTTTACCTTATAAACGTTACTCCTCACAGTAGAGCCCCTTATTCACATTACATCACACTGAATTTCTCCTTATTCACATTGCACCACACCTTATTGCTCTTTATTCACATTAGATGACACAGTAGTGCCCTTTCTATTTGCAACGCCACATAGTATAGCACCTTATACACATAATGCCGCACATTAGTAATGCATTTATACACAATTCCACACAGTAATGCCCCTTACACATATGAGACACATTAATGTCCTTATAAACATAATGCACCTTACACATTATGACAACCTTTATTAATGCCCTTTTACACATAATGTCCCTTACACATATGCAGCACATTATTAATGCCCTTATACACATAATGACACACACAGTGCCCCCTACACATTTGCTGCACATTATTAGTGCCCCTATACACATAATGACACACATACATTAGTACCCTGTTACACATATGCCGCACATTATTAATGCCCTTATACACATAATGACACACATAGTGGCCCTTTACACATATGTTGCACATTATTAATGCATTTTTACATGACACACATAATGCTCCTTACACATATTCTGAACACTACTGCACAACCAACCCACTCACATGCACACAGCACTCACACTTCCACTAACACTGTGACCTCTGCCTCTGCTCGGATACAGATGTGTCCTCACAAATCTTGCATCAATGCTAACGTTGGGCACTTTTTTAAAAAATGAAAATGCATCTTATTTGCATTGCTATGTGGCTAGGATGCACAAGCAGCTTCTGCTGATTAAACTGATATGCAGCATGCCAATATACTGTGTGAGACTGTGGCTGTATCTGCATATGAAATGCTACATACAGAATATAGGCATGTCGCATATCATTTTAATCAGCAGAAGCTGGTGATGCCCCTAGGCATATCAAATGCCCTAGGCAATTGCCTAGGTTGCCTATGCCTATGGCCGGCTCTGGTTTGAGACATAGTACTACAGCACCTTAACACTCACTGCTGTTGTTTATTTGTGTAGTTCCCTGGGGTGGTGTGAGTCATGTGTCTCTGCATTGCTTGGATCCCATTCCCCTCACACTTACAGCTTTACCTGTGTCTTAAACTCAGAAGCTGCTGCTAGCTGCACCTCACCATTTAAAATACTCTTCTGTGTACTTAAGTATTGTATTCAGCTCTGTTGTAAACTATTCCTCAAGTCTACAGACTTGTTCATATGCCTGCATCTTAGTGCTTCTGTGAGTTCCCTATTTGTGTTTCCACCTGTGGAGCCTCTGCTAATCCAAACCAGTGTACTCCTGCCTCCTGTACTCAAGTCCTGCTAGCGAGCTATTCCCTTGCAGTGTGCACATATTATAGTGTGTTAATTTCCACAGTTTCTTACTGTGTGAGCATTACATAAACAGATGCAGTTTTCAAGTTGTCTGACATTGCAGTAGTGATACCAGCAATATCAGTTCCAGTCTAGTTAATATAGCTTACTACTCTGACCTGCTTTGCAGTACTACTGAACCAGCATTCCTGTTTACACTTAAACTGTCTCCCAAACTGGTTTCAGTTCAGTTATCCGCAACACCAGTTCTAGCTCTGCACCCAGATTAGCTGCTCACAGCACAGCAGAGGCGGTCCCAGCCTGGCATCCACCATAGCAGGTCCCAGCCTGGCATCCAGCATAGCAGGTCCCAGCCCGGCATCCACTATAGCAGGTCCCAGCCTGGCATCCAGCATAGCTGGTACCAGCCAGTTCTTCAGCTTCCACTGGTTCCAGTCCGGTCTCCAGCGATTCCTGTCCAGTCTCCAGAACCCAACAGTTCAAATCTGGCCAAGAGTGTCATATCTGGTTCCACACAGTTTCTAGCCTGCCTTTTCCTAACATACTGTATTCAGCCTTGCCTTTGCTTCAGAGTCTTCTCCAGCGCGTAGCATCAAGACTCATTTCATCTATCATCAATATAACCCAGCAATATAACACAGTTCCTGTGCCCACAAATCCAGAGTCCGACTGATCATGACACTGAGCTGACAACCTTTCATGTTATGCATTTTAATGGTTATTTAAATGTGCAGGAGATAATTTATGTAATATTACATTTATAAAAATGGTCATGAATACCTGTGTTAAAATCAAATTTGAGGGAAGATCCGCAGTGTCTTATAGAAATTGCTTTTCCTGGAATGATGTTTGGTATCTCTGTTATCATGCCTATGGGGGTTATTCAGAATTGTTAGCAAACCAAAAATGTTCGCAATTGGGCAAAACTATGCTGCACTGCAGGTAGGGCAGATGTAACGTGCAGATAGATTTAGATTTGGGTGGGTTATATTGTTTCTGTGCGTGGTAAATACTGGACGCTTTATTTTTATACTGCAATTTAGATTTCAGTTTGAAATCTTTTTGTTTGCTAACAACTCTGAATAACCCCCTATGTACTGTAGTAAAACACTTTGGAGTATGATAACTGCCTAATTACTAACACTTCAGATGCTGAGGCTTTAGGGAAGCTCTGCCCTCTCCTGTCACTCTGGGCATTGCCGCTCCTGTGGATACCATCTCTCATTACTAAATTCTCGGCAAAGGAAAGGACTCTGCCTCCTCCATTGTCTTCACTCTGGAAACCACCTCCTCTGCCTTGTTGCCCCTGGAGTACCACAGCCACCCTGGACTTAGACCACTAACTGGAGATGAAGGGGGTCTTTCTAGGAACCCCAGTAAGGTTTTTCTTCATATTTAGCAATATGGGTCTTTTGCTAAATAGAAGAGCCTGTCAGCACTGTTCCGCAGCACAACTCCTCTTTTCCTCACGGTCACCTCAGAATAAAAAACAACAGTCCAACGGGGCACCCATTTATAACCTTGC
The DNA here is from genome assembly GCF_028390025.1 of Pseudophryne corroboree. NCBI lineage: Eukaryota > Metazoa > Chordata > Amphibia > Anura > Myobatrachidae > Pseudophryne > Pseudophryne corroboree. Next base: position 955,780,431 of record NC_086444.1, on the reverse strand, counting down.
TTCCTCATCAGCTTTCCTGCTCACCCTGCGTGCCGGCTCCTTTCCATACACCGATGGCAACCCCCTTTTCCGTGGGCATGGAAGAGTCAATTGGCTATGTACATTAGTCCAATTCCCCTCTGTGAGGGGGAATATTGAGTACTAGAACTCCCCTTTGTGAGGGTAAATGCACCCCCAAATTAACACCCCTCTGTGTGGGAGTCTTGCATTCCTCTTACACTTTAATATTTGTAACATTTCTTTACATTAAATGTGTCAGCAAACATTTATAATATAAACTCAAGCACTATATATATATATATATATATATATATATAATATAATTGTACATACACCTGCCCCTATAATGTCTCAGCAGCTGAACAGGGTGTCACATGACTTTAAGAGCACAACTGCATTATTCGGATGTAGATAAGCACAGAGATGCATTCCAGTGGTGCCTTCTACTTTTTACTGATAATTGTGGTTGCACCCCCTCCCCTCCCCCATTTTGGTTGGTACTGTAAATGCTTGTGCCTTATGACTTTGTTATTATTGTTTTCTTTGCTACATGGTAGTGTGGGTTGTACATCCTATATTTGAGAGGTGGTTTTTTTTTCTCTTATTCAGTTCTATTAAAATCTAATAGAACATGCATATTTCACTGTCAACCAAATGTTTAAAAAATTGAATGTAAACCTAGCATTCAGTATTTGCTACTGGTGCATCATGCAGTTTTGCATACACACACAATTGCTTTTTTTGTGGTTGATGTTTTACTGTATGTCTGTGAGTTTGTATGGAAATGCATTCATCAGCCCCAATATATTAATATGGGAATTCTTTGGAATGAATACATTATATTATACTTGGAATAATTCATTTTTCTTTAAAATTCAGGATTATGTGAATTTAAATTCTTCTATATAGAGCATTCCGCTGTATAGTAATATTATTAGAAGTCTGCTGTCACATTTCTACTGGGATAGAAACTGCATATGATGCAGCAGCGGGTCTGGAAGAAGTGACCCTGGCAACCTTCCACAAATGATGCTGTATGATGCCATACTGGAAGGCTGACCTCTGAAGGTATAGAGATAGGGGTGCTGGTTGAGATGCTGAACAGCAGTCACTGATATCGGGGAAACACCATGAATAGATTTATTTCTCCAGCAGGGTCCACAGGTTATCCACAGGATAACATTGGGATATGATGAAACCACAGTGGATTTGCACCAATCGGTCAAAGCTTTTCAGCCTCCCAGCATGCAATGGGCCCATCCATATATCCCCACCTCCTGGCTAAGACAAATCAGTTTTTTGTTTGGTGCGGCAGGAGCCGGACCATGGTCAGAGGGCTGCTGGTTTTTAGCAGCCATAAGCTTTCTTATTTTATGTTTATAGTCTTACTAATTTTTGAGTGATCTTTCTAAAAAGCGTCTTATACGTACCTTAGAGAGAGTCACTCCAATAACTCTCCGCCGGGCCGCGACAACGCTTACCCAGGAGTACAGTGCTGTTTTGGCGGGCGTCCGTGTCGGATATACTAGCAAGTCCAACAGACATTACCAGGCTATGGCTGGAGCACGGGGAGAAGGTAAGGCATCGGTTCTGCTTAGAGGAGGAATACAGACACAGCCGCACTGCTTTGGGAGGAGACTACCAAACAGTCGCTGATGCGGCTGCCACCTCGGGTGCACCAGCGCTAGCCCTTAGGGATCAAAGGCTCCAGGAGTAGTATGAGGCCGCAATCCCTAGGGTTGATGTCAGCAGTGGGGAGTCAGATGCTCTCCTGGTCGCCCCTCCTCCCCGTTCATGACCAGTTTCCTCCAAGGTACCCACTATGAACTGTTTTCCCGCTTCCATCTGAGACACTTTGTACTAAGGGATCCAGTCACAGCATAGGCGGCTGTGTGACTGGTGCGTCAGTGTTCACTTGGGCGTCTGTGTTCACTATAGGTTCACGGAGTGGCGGTGTACACTAATAGCGTCTGGATCAACTCGGCGTTCACAGACATATTGATCGATCCTGGAAGTGGGGCAAGTCTCCCTGTATTCCACTCTTCTATGGGTTATACAGCACTAAATCTCTATCTACCTTTTGAGTACGAATAGTTGGATAAGTGCATAATGTATATGAGTCTGATAATATTGCTGTGGTTGCTTTCATCATGCGTCTGAATACGGTTAAAACTTTTATAAAGTAATGCAGTAATATGTTTCTCCTACATACTTGAAATGTATCTGTAGTTGATTATGTGCTCATATTGCTTATTATACTAATGTATAACATGTGACTGACTGCTAGTGTGATTGCTGATTTTTCTATAATCCTGTCAGTTATTTTCTATCTATTCCGATCCTCAATGCTGTTGTATAGCAAGGTAGTGTCGGATTGTATGTCACTTTAACGAGTCTTAAAGTGACTACAGTCACAAATTGTGTAGTAGAAGTGTTGATTCTTTAACATGTCTAAGAGCGGCAAAGGTTGAGGAAGATACACTCATAGCAACACCAACACTCATATCATGTTTGTCTTTCAAAGCTGGGTTAACCTCTCAGGATCTGGTTGAGGATGGTTTGTGTGCAAATTGTTTTAGCTTTCACCAAGGTCTCTTGAATAGTACAAGGCAGATACAGGTGCAAGTTGATCCCCCTTGGGCTATGTTTGCACAAACATTATCCAGTATAACTGAGCGGATAATTCCAACTTCTGTACCAGGAATAGGTTACACGATTAACCCTTACATGCAGCTTCCCACCTGCGGTTTATCACTTCCAGCAGCAGCCTCTCAAAAGAAACAGGCTGAAAAGCCAGTGGTAAGTAAATATACATCTTCACAGTCTACACATGTTTCAGATGAGATTCATCGGAGGATGAAGGCTCATTAAGCTCTGGTTCTGCATTCGAAGAGGAGGAGGTAGGCCTCAGCTCAGTGGACATAGCTGAGTTAATGAAGGCAATGAAAGCCATTCTATCCTCAGAAGAATCTGCAGAGCCTGTGTTAAAATCCAAGGCACCTGTGTTTAAACATCCCAAATCAGTTAAGATTGAGTTTCCTGGGTCATATCAGCTGACAGAAATCATGGTAGATGCTTGGGCTATGCCCAGTAACAAGTTTAGAATTCATATGAAATGGAATTCCAATTATCCTCTTCCTGCTGGGCATTGTTTAAAGAGGGAGGTGGGCCCCAAAGTAGATACGCATATTATTCGATTAGTGCGAAAATCTACATTACCTTTGCCTTCAACATCATTAAATGATGTCATGGATAGGAGAGGGGATGGTTTTTTAAAAACAATTTTTCCCTATCTGGGGCAGTTATAAGACCAACCATGACTTCAGCCTGGATGGCAAAAGCAGTGGCTGCCTGGGCTGCTGCATTGGAAGGAGATCTTTCAATGGCATCTAGAAAGCAAAAATTCCATATGGCAAATATAAAACAGGCTGCGATGTTCTTGGAAGAAGCAGCTTTGGATATGGGTACCATTGCCTCCAGGGCATCAGCTTCAACAGTAGCCTCTGGCAGAGCAGTTTGGCTATGTATATGGAAAGCTGATTCAGAATCTAAAAAGGTTTTGGAGTCTTTACCTTTCTCTGGAGATACTCTTTTTGGTATAGAATTTACAGATATTTTGGAGTCAGAAGCAGACTCCAAGAAAGTAAAGTTGCCTTCCACATACAAGTTCAAACATAAAGTTCCAGCTTTTCGGCCCTTTCGGTCTCAAGGAAAAGCTAAAGGGAAAAGTGATGGAAAACAGCCCCAATAGAAACAAGTCTGGTAAGACTAAAAAGCATTGGGCTACCAGAGGACCGGCTGGTAAAACAGAAAATAAGCCATCAGCCTGATGGTGTGGGCCTCCACCTGGAGGATTCCAGGGTGGGGCACCGACTTCATCAGTTTGCTCAGATCTGGCAGCAGTCTACCACAGATGCCTGGGTTCAGGAAGTGGTATCTCTCGGTTATGCATTTGCCTTCAAGAAACACCCTCCTCAAAGGTTTTTTTGTACCAGCCCGTCTCGGGTAGAGACAAAGGCCAGGGCTTTGCAAGAGGCAGTTCAGAAATTGTTTCAGTCAGAGGTAATCATTCCAGTTCCTCCTGCACAACGAGGACAGGGCTTTTACTCCAACCTATTTCTAGTTCAGAAGCCAAATGGGTCATTCTGGCCCATACTCAATCTCAAAGTGCTGAACAAGTACATTTGGGTACCTCGGTTTCATATGGAGACTTTACGTTCCATCATTTTGGCCATGGAGCATGGGGATTATATGGTATCCCTGGATATCCAGGATGCTTACCTACATGTTCCTATAGCACTGTCCCATCAGTGCTATCTCAGGTTCGCTATCCTCCAACAGCATTTTCAGTTCCAGGCCCTAACTTTTGGGTTAGCCACAGCCCCCACAGTATTTACAAAAATGATGGTGGTAATGGCAGCTTATCTCTGCCAGCAGGGGATAAGAATTTTTCCATACCTCGATGATCTTTTAATCCTGGCACAGTCTCAGGAATTGCTCCTGTGTCATCTGCAACAGACAATAACGTGTCTGCAGAATCACGGGTTGCTCATAAATTGGTCAATATCGTCTCTCGTTCTGTCATAGCGGATGACTCACTTGGGGCTATACTGGATTCAAGCATTCAAATAATATTTTTTCCTCTGAACAAGATATCCAAATTCAGTCAAGGATTCAGGAGCTGTTACACACTCAAAGTTTATCCATTCATGCAGCAATGCGTGTGATGGGATTGATGGTGTCAACATTCAACATGGTGGAGTATGCTCTGTTCCACTCGAGGCCTCTCCGGTATCTGATCCTTGCCAAATGGAATGGGTTTCATCAGATGATAAAAATGCAGACTATGGTCCTTATGGTGGAAGTAAGGAGGTCATTAGCCTGGTGGCTACAGACATCCCATCTGGACAAAGGGAGACCCTTTTGGATATCAGATTGGGAAATTCTGACAACAGATGCCAGTCTCCAGGGCTGGGGAAAAGTGTCAGGAAGGTTTTGTTTCCAGGGGTAATGGACCAAGGAAGAAGGTTGCCTGCCAATAAATATATTGGAACTTCGGGCCATATACATGGCACTGATCAGGCAAAGGACATCCTTCGGGGAAAACCAGTTCAGATCTGCTTGGAGAATGCAATGGCAGTAGCATACCTCAACCATCAGGGAGGAACTCGCAGCCAAAAAGCTATAAAGGAGGTAATTCACACACTAAAGTGGGCAGAACTTCATCATCCAGCCTTGTCCGCAGTGTTTGTTCCAGGAGTCCTAAACTGAGAAGTGGATTTTCTCAGTCAACACGCCATTCAGGCAAGCGAATGGGCTCTACACCCAGAGGGGATCAGTACTAAATCCCGCTGGACGGGATCCCGGCGGTCGAAATACCGACGCCGGAATCCCGACCACACAATCCCGACAGGGGTGGCGAGCGGAACGCGGCCCCTTGTGGGCTCGCTTCACTCGCCACGATGCGGGCACGGTGCCTCGCTACGCTTGGCACACTATTATATTCTCCCTCTATGGGTGTCGTGGACACCCACGGAGGGAGAATATGTCGGGATTGTGCTGGTCGGGATTCCGACGTTGGTATTTCAACCGCCGAGATCCCGTCCAGCGGGATCTTGACCGCGTCCCACCCGGAGGACTTCCAGACTCTAGTCGACAAGTGGGTATTGCCAGAGAGAGATCTCATAGCATCCCGTCAGAACAAGTCCTTGCATACGGGTCAAGAACAAAGAAACCCAGAGCGATCTTTGTGGATGCCCTGTCGGTGAGTTGGGACTTTCATCTGGCCTATGTGTTTCCTCCGATCACCTTATTACCCAGGGTGGTGAAAATGATAAAGCAAGGAAAGGGTGCCGTGATACTAATAACTCTGGCTTGGCCCAGAAGACATTGGTACACATATCTGCAGAGAATGTCGATGGATGCTCCATTCCGGCTCCCTCAACGTCCAGATCTACTGATGCAGGGTCCTTGTAAATCACAGACATCTGGATCGACTGTCTTTGATGGCGTGGCTCTTAAAACCTCTATCCTGAAGTCAAGAGGATTCTCACAACAGGTAATTCAAATAAGGCTCAGAGCAAGGAAACCTTCCTCAGCTCGAATTTATCACCAAATATGGCAAACATATATTCATTGGTGAAGTGAACGGAAAATGAACCCTAGGGGCCAAATGTATTAGAGTGAGAGTTTCAAAAAGTTAGAGATTTGGTAAGGTTTTGCAGTTTTTTAAAGTGGCAATCATTTACACAACAAGATCAACCTGGTTTTGCAGTGTAAATGATTACCACTTTAAAAAAAACCTGAAAAACCTTACCAAATCTCTCACTTTCTGAAACTCTCACTCTATTACATTTGGACCTTGGTCTTTCAGAGTTTCCAGGGTCAGAGCATTCCTTCAGGCAGGAATGGATAAAGGTTTGAAGGTGGCTTCCTTGAGACTGCAAGTGTCATCACTAACTGTATGGTTCCAAAAGAAAATTGCCAACTTACACAATGTGCATACTTTTTTCCAGGGAATGCTGCGCATTCAACCTCCTTTTGTTCCTCCTACAGTGCCTTGGGACTTAAGTTTAGTCCTAAAGGCCCTTCAAGTTGCCCCACTTGAACCACTTAATAAAGTGGATCTTTAATGGTTGACAGCTAAAGTTCTCTTTCTACTGGCCATGGCGTCAGCTAGAAGAGTGTCAGATTTTGGGGCATTGTTATGTCATCCTCCATTTCTGATCTTTTATCTAGATAGAGTGGTTCTCAGAACTAAATCTGGGTATCTTCCCAAGGTGGAGTCTAAATTTCACCTTAACAAAGAAATTGTAGTCCCCGGCTTTCCAGGAACCGGGCCTTTCTGCGGGAGATGCATTGCTGGACGTGGTCCGTGCCTTAAGGATATACATGGATCGTACCAGTGCCATCAGAAAGACAGATTCTCTCTTCATTCTCTACAGTTTTCACAAGAGAGGATGGCCTGCTGATAAGCAAACACTGGCAAGGTGGCTTCGGATGACTTTCAGAAGCATATTCTCACGCTGATCTCCCTGTTCTGACTAATGTCTCTGAGCACTCTACTAGTAAGGTAGGTCCATCATGGGCAGCACAATCTAGTGCATCAGCAGAACAGATATGTAAGGCAGCCACATGGTCTTCCATTAACACATTCATTAGACATTATGCCGTGGATACCTTTGCCTCTCAAGACGCTGAATTTGGGAGTAGGATTCTACTGTCCAATCAGGAACGTCCCCACCACTAAATTTCTTTGGGAAATCCCAATGTTATCCTGTGGATAACATGTGGACCCTGCCGGAGAAATATACATTATGGTAAGAACTTACCGTTGATTTCGGTATTTCTCCTAAGTCCACAGGGATCCCACCCTGACGCACCTGATTTGAGGATCCTGTTACTCACTAACCTCTTATTTCTTGTACGGAAGGGTGTGCATGTGTGTTCTTCTCACCTGATTAGGGTTATCTATGATGCTCCTGCCTTAAGCTTTGGGAAAACAAATGATTAGTCTGAGTCAGGAGGGGGGGATATATGGATGGGCCCATTGTATGCTGGGAGGCCAAAAAGCTTTGACCGATTGGTGCAAATCCGCTGTTGCTTCATCATATCCCAATGTTATCCTGTGGATCCTGTGAACTTAGGAGAAAGTTAAGTTCTTACCATAATGTATATATTTTGTTAAGTTCTTACCATAATGTATATATTTTGTTAACTAATGCTCACAATATGGTTAATCAAGTGCAATCAGTGTATTTCAATAGAGGTTGGTAGATACTACTATTGTAGCTGAAACATCAGTTCAATTCAGTAACCTGGATGGAGGAGTGAGTATTCAATATCTTTGTACAGGTACAAAGATAATGGTTCTGAAACATACACACAGCCTTCAGGTATTTTGTGAAACTGAACCACCGATGCTTAGTTACAGACTTTTGAAATGATCATAATGTTTCAAGAAACCCAATAAAAATGTTGACTGGGTACCTCACCTGAACAGAAATTAAATTAAGTTTTGTAGGAAACTGGATTTCTATTTATCCATAAATCTGTTATAGTCTTTACTTGTGTCAGATATATTCTCAAATAACTAAGCTTGATTTCAATATACAGTAGTTCACTGGGTCAATTACAAAGCTGGTAGCCAAATGAGATGGGTCCCCCCTTAAACCACATTGAAAATTTTCAAACAGCAGCTGTAGTTACGCAAATTCATTCACATATGTTTGGATCTCTGATATTGGAAAAACTCAACTGATATATTATAGGTGATCATGTCCCACAATACTGAGAATTATTTCTCGTCTATCAGTGCCTCCACTGAAGACTTCTGCTCTCTTAATTGTCAATTTTTAGTAAGTATACCCCTAAATACCACATTTATTAACATATGATTTTTGGCATTTTTTTTAAGGGATACGGTCGTTAGGTCGACACAACTTGGGTCAACCACTGAAAGTCGACATGGGCATTAGGTCAACATGTACATTATGTCTACATGTACTAGGTCGACAGGTCAAAAGGTTAACATGATTTTTTCACATTTTGGACTTTTTCATACTTTATGATCCCCGTGGACTACAATTGGGAACGGCAACCTTGCCCGATGCATGGCAAGCGGACACGATCCACTAATTGGGGTTTCCCATCACTTTACGAAGAAACTACACAAAAAAGTCCAAAAACTCATGTTGACCTTTTCACCTGTCGACCTAGTACATGTCGACCTAATGCCCATGTCGACTAAGTGCCCATGTCAACCTTCAGTGGTCGACCTAATGACTGTTGACCTAAGTTGGGTCGACCCAACGACCCATACCCTTTTTTTAAAAGGATTTCAAAAATCATCTATTAGTAAATGTTTGATTTAGACCCTGCAAAACAAAATCAATCAAAAATCGACCCAACATCATCCCAAATCAACTGTTAGTAAATATACCCCTTGAACTGCTCCATTGGGTGCCATCTCATGCCCACCGGCGAGCAAAACGTTTGAATTCTCCCCGTAGAGGTGAGGTGCAGCGTCAGCCTTTTATTGTATAGGATGTTAAGTCTGCAGTAACTTTAGCACATCATGGCCATAAGTTTATTGATGCATACAGAATGTAGGAAAAACCTAAAACCAGTGGTGCAAGTAGAAATATTTTCTTAGTGGTACTGAGTGCCAAAAAATGGGCATGGTCATGTGTTGTGAGGGGGCCTGGCCACATGCTGCTAGTGGGAGTGGCTACATGACTCTAGCGGCGTGGCCACACGACACAGCCCCATTTTTGGGGGGGGAATCTGGAGGCAAGGCTAAAAATATATAGTAATGCCTCCAGTATAATAGAAATATATAGTAATGCCCCCAATTTAATAACAATATACAGTAATGCCTCCATTAGAACGGGAAAATACAGCTACTGTCGCACTCCCAGTAACCCTGACACAGTGGGAGGAGCTGTCATGCTGCCAAGTGCCATGGTCTTGTTGCTTTGTGGCACATTATAATTGTGGTAATGGCAATGTGTGTGGCAGGTGGTACTGCGTACCCGCTGCCAAATTCTTAAGGGTACTCCGTACCTGTATACTTGCACCGCTGCCTAAAACACAGGCATGTCGTGACTGTTTCAGGTGCATGTCACAATTTGAGACTGCAGTTCCTTATGCAGTTATAGTGGCTCCAACTTTTCTTCCATAGGGTTACTCTCAAAATCAATTGACCGATGTGCATCGGCATCTCAATACAAATCTCAGCGGCTGCAACATTTGCATATATTTGCACAGCCGCTGTATACAAAATTGAAGCTGCAATGGCATGTACGTATGTCTCTGAATAAGTTCCAATGTACCCTCTTCTCCAATAGCAAATGGGTGCAAGTGTCAGATTCTAGAAACACTACATACTGTATGCGCATATGTATACGTGCAGCCTGTTTTGTGAGTGTGCACAGAACCACAGTGTATATTATACCCTATGTACCACACCGCATTGGTCCATGAGAACGCAGTATAGCTGCCTTCCTATGCTTATGAATGTCTGATGAGAAGCACACATCACTATTTTGCATTAAGTAGGTCATTAGTTAAAACATTTTTTTAAATGGGGCACTTAGTCACTTTCACGCATTAGTGATGATCCACAGTTGCCTGTATGGAAATTGATCTTGAGTACTAACAGTTTGCTTTAAATCCTGGAATGTGAATTTAATGCCAAATTATTTGTCCCTGTAATAAAATATTTTATAACCTCCTATATTTTAAGATTTAATCAGCCTCTTCTAGGCTTTTGCAGCTCGTTTGAATAATTACATTATACAATAAATGTGTGTGATGATTCTCTATAATAAATGTAATGTCAGAGCTAAATCTTATTTCTATATTGAAAATTCAAGATTGTTTCTTCTATCTTTTGTCATAATAATATATTGTATTAAATTATATTTTGTTTACAGAGTTGCTCAGTATACTACTGTTCCATATACGTTTCATTTTGCTTGCACTTTAAATAATATTAAAAGTTTTTAATTATTAAAATAATTCTCAGGGCTAAATATCCTTGCACCTCTGACCGTTCCAACAAGAGCAAAATGTTGTTGCTATGGTGCTACAGTATGTCTTGTATTGTGCCTATTCATCTGAAACATCCAGTATAGCTCTTGGTGAAAGAGGTCCTTGAACATGCTCCCTCCTATACAAGTATCAGAACCAACATGGACAATACTACTTGTAGACTACTATAGTCTCCATTATGTACCTAGTAATAATAAGATGAAAGACTATAGTTTAGAACTCAGTACATGTTATTTCTACGGTGTTCATGAACCAGGTTCCCAAAGCCCTAGTCGTGCATCCTACATAATGTTGTACTCAACCACAATTCAATATGTAAATAACCTACTTGGAGTTGCAATTTATGAAACTCAATAACAATCTCTGTTATCACATAGGTTAAGAAAACTTTTTTTCTTTGACAATTGAGAACACATACTGCAGTGTAGCACATCTCAATCCAAGTGAGCTAAAGCGTAGCCAACCTGGATTGATACTGTAGTTTTGTAGGTATCAGAGTCCTACAGTCTGAAGACATTGGGTGCATTACTTAAAGTTTACTACACCATGTGATCTTCAAATACCAATCAGTTGAGCCAGAAATGGCTCACTGATTAGATAATCAGTTGAGCCAGAAATGGCTCACTGATTACATAACAAAGATCATCTGTTCTTTGTTTAGGGTACAGAGCTCTGTGTTACAGAAATATAGATCACTGATCACCATTGGTGTGTTTTTGATACACAGACCAGAATATGTTTTATAACTCATGAAAGGATTGCCTTAGGTGTTACTGTTTATTTACATGTGGATCTCTGATTTTATTGTATTGTACTATATGCATAACAACATCTGTCACTATTACACTCATTATTTTATGGTATGTAAAGACCATTCAGGCCGGTGTCCTCATCACATGCTTCTGAACAATTTCACAGAAAAAATATTTTCAAGTCATTTTAAAGATCATTGTCATTTGGATGTTTGAATTTTACTTGTTCCATCCTAACCAGCAATCTGTGGCTCACTTCCCATGTCACCTGGAGTAATCTGTGGACATATCCATAAATGCATCATTGCTAAAGCTTCACGGAGGAGATTATCTTGCTAGATCCAACTTCCAAAAGAAAGGAGAACTAGAAAAGCGGTTATTGAGTTGGGCGCACATATCTAATTTAATGGATTATTTTGTATAGTAAAACTTGGCTTTTATTGCTTGGATTTATTCTAAAAGAGTCCCAAATACGGGACACATACAGCAAAATATATAGGGGTTAAAATATTACACATACAAACATGAAAGTGATAAAGACTGAAATATATAAGTATTGAAAGATTTTTAAAAGCAGAGCCACCACTATAACTCCTGCATCAATGTATTTTCGATGTATTATATTGGGGCCAATGAGAATTCCTCAATATGCACAAATATGAGGTAGGGAGGTATACAGTGTAATCACAATTTGGCCATTTTTGTAATCAATAAAATTACACCAGCTTATTAATATGTTGTTGTTTATTTGTAGGCAACAATATGTTGTGTTGCTACCTTATACAAATGTATCACCTACAACTGTCCCTTACTAACACTTTGCTGTATCAAAATTGATTGAGGAAATGTTATGCACACCAGTGCCTGCAGGAAAGTACTGGTGTCAGAACTGTTATGCACTCCAGTGTCTGCAGGAATGTACTGGTGTTTGAACTGTTAAGCAAAACAAATGGACTCACAGACAAACTGGGGAATATGACATAACGTACACAGAAGGTAATAGGGTAACAAAATACACACAAAGTGAACAGAGAAGCCCAGAGGCTAAGGAACTGGGTATCTCCCTTGTATTAGAACTGCACAGATGGAAAAAGCAAGATGTTGTGTTTTAATACGTAGAGAACCCGAAATGCTGTTGCTAAGGGCAACAGCAAAACCCTAAAGGGTTACCAACGGGTGTGGCAGTAAACTCCTTGGTCAGAGATGGAATGATAGACACAAGGAGAGTCTTCACAATCCTATTTCTCACTTGCAGTGCACAGGTTTTAGCTTACTGCCACTAAACTGACCCCTGACACCTAGCACAGTGAGACAGGATTAGACAGGCAAGTCTTAGAATACAGCCGCAAACTTGCTAAGTTCACAGAGTAGTAACAGAACCCCAGCAAGCTAAACGACTGACTCCAGTCTTACTGCTAGGTCTGGATTGGCAGAGTGTAATACCAAATCCCAAGGCCTATTTGCAGTAAGCAACAAACAAATACAAAGCTACACAGTACTGGCTAACTTTCATGAACTGACTAACCAACAAAGATTCAGCAGCATCTGCTTACCCTGAAAAGAGGCCTTATAAAGCAGGTGCTGTCCACGCCCCACTCAGACCTCACAGACTGTGAGCACAAAAACCAGCACCGGATCCCCTGCCGTGCACAGAGCCTATAACCACTGCACAGCAAAAGACCCGAACCGGAGTATCAGCTGCGCTCAGGTTACTCCACTAGCACTTGTCTCCCGGTTGCCATGACGACGTGGCAGCACAGGGCAGGAGACCCTAACAGTACCCCCCCTCTGACGAGGGGTCAAAGAACCCCTACCACCGGGTTTATCGGGGAACTGCGAGAAGAAAGAGCGTATCAGTCTGGGGGCATGAAGATCACAACTGCGCACCCACGACCGCTCCTCCGGGCCATACCCCTTCCAGTGCACCAAAAATGACAGCCGAACCCGAACCACCTTGGAGTCAAGAATCCTTTCAACAACAAACTCCCTCTGGCCACGTATCAGAAGAGGGGAAGGTCTTCCACTGGAAGAAGGATTACTAATCGCCCGTTTTAAAAGGGAACAATGAAATGTTTTATTGATACCCAAAGAACGGGGCAGATCTAACTGAAATGCCACCGGATTGATAACCCTGGTGATCTTATAAGGGCCGATGAACCGGGGCCCTAACTTATGAGATGGCTGTCTCAACTTCAAATTCTTGGTAGACAACCAGACGAAGTCTCCTAATTTGAAGCTGCAGGGTCTTTTCCGCTTATCAAAAACCCTTTTGGTCACTAATGACACAGACACAAGGGCTTTCTTCACTTTCCGCCAAATACCTCTAAGGACCGAAACCACAGAGGAACCACCAGGCGTGGAGTCCAGGGGGTCAAAAGAATTGGCCTTAGGATGATGCCCATACACACAAAGGAAGGGAGAGATCCCTGTAGCAGAGTGAGCCGCGTTGTTATAGGCAAACTCCGCCATGGACAGATAAGCAACCCAGTCAGTCTGACACTTGGAGACATAACACCTGAGGAACTGCTCCAAGGACTGGTTCACCCTTTCAGTCTGCCCATTAGACTGCGGATGGTAGCCTGACGACAAGCTGACAGAAATCTGGAGATCGGAACAAAATGCCCTCCAGAATTTGGCCACAAACTGGGATCCGCGGTCAGAGACCACATCAAGTGGCAACCCGTGGAGACGCACAACATGCAGCATAAATAATTCAGACAGGCGTCTGGCTGATGGCAGCCCAACCAGTGGAACGAAGTGCGCCATCTTCGAAAACCTGTCAACGACAACCCAGATGGCTGTCATCCCCGAGGATTTGGGCAAGTCCACCACAAAATCCATTGAAATGTGGGTCCATGGCTTAGATGGGATAGAGAGTGGATGTAATGGGCCAACAGGAACCCCTCTAGGAGTCTTATTTCGGGCACAGATGTCACATGCCCGAACCCACTGATCCACATCCTTAGCCACCGAGGGCCACCACACCGCCCTAGATAGCAACTCCCGAGTTCTGGCAATACCCGGGTGACCTGCCGACTTCTTGGCATGGAATTCCAGGAACACTCGCTGTCTTAACCTAGGAGGCACAAACAAAAGACCTACCGGAAGGTCTGGAGGAGCCTGCTCCTGTGCTCTAAGGACTAATGATAAGAGGTCCTGGGTAATGCCCACTTTAATACATGATGGGGAAACAATGGGCAACGGCTCCTCGGTGGTCTCCTGGATTGGAGCAAAACTCCGCGAGAGCGCATCAGCCTTGATGTTTTTTGACCCAGGGCGATATGTTATCAAAAAATTAAAGCGAGCAAAAAACAAAGCCCATCGTGCCTGCCTGGCATTGAGACGCTTCGCTGACTCTAAATATGCCAGATTCTTATGGTCAGTGAGAATTGAGACCACAAACTTAGCCCCCTCAAGCCAGTGTCTCCACTCCTCGAGTGCATCCTTAATAGCCAACAATTCCCGGTTACCCACGTCATAATTCATCTCGGCAGGCGAAAATTTACGGGAAAAGTAAGCACAGGGATGAAGGCGATTATCAGACACTCCCATCTGAGAAAGCACTGCCCCAATACCCATCTCAGAGGCATCCACCTCCACCACAAAAGGACGCTCTGGATCTGGGTGTCGCAGCACCTTGGCCGAAACAAATGCCCTTTTGAGACGGGCAAAAGCCGCTTTAGCCTCACAAGACCAGTGAGCAACATCCGCCCCTTTCTTAGTGAGTGCCACCAAGGGCGCCACTATAGACGAAAATCCAGCGATAAATCGTCTATAAAAATTCGCAAAGCCCAGGAAACGCTGAAGCGCCTTCAAACTAGTGGGCTGCACCCAATCCAGGACTGCCTGTACCTTGGAACCCTCCATTTGGAAACCTTCTGGGGAGATAATATATCCTAGAAATGCGATTTGCTGAACTTCAAATTCGCACTTCTCCAGCTTCGCCCCAAGCCGGTGGTCTCTGAGTTTCTGGAGGACTAAGCGTACATGCTTCCGATGTTCCTCCAGGGAATGGGAGAAGATTAGGATGTCATCTAAGTATACAACTAAGAATCTATCCAAATATTCCCTGAGCACATCATTCATGAAATCCTGGAAGACTGCCGGGGCATTACAGAGCCCAAAAGGCATCACCAAATATTCATAATGCCCTGAGTGGGTATTAAAGGCAGTCTTCCATTCATCCCCCTCTCTTATTCGGATTAGATTGTACGCACCGCGTAGGTCAATCTTAGAAAAAATGGTGGCAGTACGAAGCTGGTCAAACAAGACCGAAATGAGAGGCAGTGGGTATGAGTTTTTAATCGTGATACGGTTCAATTCCCTGAAGTCGATGCAGGGTCGCAACGAACCGTCCTTTTTACCCACGAAGAAGAACCCCGACCCAACTGGAGACTGTGAAGGTCTGATAAATCCCTTAGCCAAGTTCTCCTGAATGTACTCTGCCATAGCCTGAGTCTCAGGACGTGACAGGGAGTACAACCTGCTCTTGGGAAGCTTAGCATTTGGCAACAAATCAATGGCACAGTCATAGGGGCGATGGGGAGGTAGTACCTCTGCAACTTTTTTGGAGAACACGTCCGCAAAATCTGCATAACACCCTGGCAATCCTGGCAAACTTAGCTGTGAGAGCCTGACTGGAAGGCTCAAGCAACTCCTGAAACAATCAGTACCCCAACTAAGAATCTCCCCAGAGACCCAGTCAAATTGAGGATTGTGGGCCCTTAACCAGGGTAACCCCAACACCAATGGGGCAAAAGTACAGACAGTCACATAAAAGGACAATTTTTCAGAGTGTGTGGCTCCAATAAACAAAGAAATCTGGCTAGTGCAAGAGGTAATTTTACCTTGGGATAATGGTTCCCCGTTTAACCCACAAATCTCAATTTCCGATGCCAAGGGTACTAAGGGAACAGAGTGTTTCAGGGCGAATTGGCGGTCCATAAAAACCCCGTCGGCCCCTCTGTCCACAAAGGCCTCAGTCTTGACAGTTTGACCGAGGATCTTCAAGGTCACCGGAATGATAAAAGTCTTCTTGGGAAATTCTGACTTCTGGCCTGACAGGATATTTCCCATCACCCTCAGGCCCTGAAGTTTTCCGGCTTTTCTGGGCATGATACTACCACATGACCTTTATTCCCACAGTACAAACACAACCCCTGCTGTCTCCTCCGCGTCTTCTCACGCGAGGAGAGGCGGGTAGCCCCAATCTGCATAGGCTCCTCAGAAAATTCCTCAGAGTCTGAGGTTCCCTTGGGAAGGAAGGAAATCTCAGTCTCCCTTTCAAGCCTACGCTCTCTCAGCCGTCTATCCACCCGGATGGATAACTGCATGAGCTGATCCAAGCTATCAGGCAAGGGATATTGTACCAGTTGGTCCTTTATCTGGTTAGAAAGACCTCTTCGGTACTGGTGTCTCAGGGCTGGGTCATTCCACTGGGTATCATGGGCCAACCTCCGAAACTCTGTACAGTAAACCTCAACTGGCCTTCGCTCTTGCTTAAGGATCGAAATCTGAGCCTCGGCTGAGGCCGTCTTGTCAGGGTCATCATACAACATGCCCAGTGCCGTAAAAAAAGCATCAACACTTTTAAGCGACGGACAGTCAGGCTGCAACCCATATGCCCAGACCTGTGGGTCTCCTTGTAGCAAGGAAATCACTATGCCCACCCGCTGAATCTCCGACCCAGAAGACTGAGGCCTAAGCCGGAAGTATAGCTTGCAGCTCTCCTTGAAACAAAAGAACTGCGAGCGATCTCCAGAAAAACGATTCGGGAGATTTACTTTCGGCTCCTTAACCCCTGCAGGTGCTGCTGCTGCGGGAGCTCCGCCAGCAGCCTGGGAGGTGTGCATTTTAATGGACAAATCATTAAATTGTCGAGTCAGGACCTGCACCTGATCGACCACCTGTTGCAACGTATTTTGAGGGGTATGCTCCATATTCCCACAAAATTTCAACAGGAGTATTAGGCTGCTGAATATGTTATGCACACCAGTGCCTGCAGGAAAGTACTGGTGTCAGAACTGTTATGCACTCCAGTGTCTGCAGGAATGTACTGGTGTTTGAACTGTTATGCAAAACAAATGGACTCACAGACAAACTGGGGAATATGACATAACGTACACAGAAGGTAATAGGGTAACAAAATACACACAAAGTGAACAGAGAAGCCCAGAGGCTAAGGAACTGGGTATCTCCCTTGTATTAGAACTGCACAGATGGAAAAAGCAAGATGTTGTGTTTTAATACGTAGAGAACCCGAAATGCTGTTGCTAAGGGCAACAGCAAAACCCTAAAGGGTTACCAACGGGTGTGGCAGTAAACTCCTTGCTCAGAGATGGAATGATAGACACAAGGAGAGTCTCCACAATCCTATTTCTCACTTGCAGTGCACAGGTTTTAGCTTACTGCCACTAAACTGACCCCTGACACCTAGCACAGTGAGACAGGATTAGACAGGCAAGTCTTAGAATACAGCCGCAAACTTGCTAAGTTCACAGAGTAGTAACAGAACCCCAGCAAGCTAAACGACTGACTCCAGTCTTACTGCTAGGTCTGGATTGGCAGAGTGTAATACCAAATCCCCAGGCCTATTTGCAGTAAGCAACAAACAAATACAAAGCTACACAGTACTGGCTAACTTTCATGAACTGACTAACCAACAAAGATTCAGCAGCATCTGCTTACCCTGAAAAGAGGCCTTATAAAGCAGGTGCTGTCCACGCCCCACTCAGACCTCACAGACTGTGAGCACAAAAACCAGCACCGGATCCCCTGCCGTGCACAGAGCCTATAACCACTGCACAGCAAAAGACCCGAACCGGAGTATCAGCTGCGCTCAGGTTACTCCACTAGCACTTGTCTCCCGGTTGCCATGACGACGTGGCAGCACAGGGCAGGAGACCCTAACAGGAAATTCCTCCTGCGCTATTAGTGTTTGAGGATGTTGGTTAACAGGCTGGGTTCTATGGCTACTCGCATTCAATATTGTACTCCAGCTATGTCCTGAAATATTTCACACAGACATATACAGTATAGACTGATCGCGCCTTGGTTGAAGCCATAATCTGCGCTATTTTCGGGGTTATAATGATTAAGACGATGTGCCAGCCTCATTCATATATATTCATTACAGTCCCTTACTGACACTGTGCTATATCGGAGTTAATCGAATAATTCCTCCTGCATTATTAGTGTTATGGGGAGTCGGACGTTGTTTAATAGGCTGGATTCTTTGATTACTTACATCCAGTGTTGTAACCCAAATGTATCCTGATATATTCCATACAGAGAAATAAAGAAGCAAATTGCGCTTAGGCAGATTCCATAATCTGCGCTATCTGTTGGTTGTAATGTTTGGAGAAATGTACCAGCTCATCCATATATTGTTATTATTCACAGGCAACAACTGTTTCAATATTAACTCTTAAAGCTAGCTACAGCCACATAGTCTCTAGTGTTGGAACTATACATGAATGTATCTCCTACAAGTGTCCTTTATTAACACTGTGCTGTAAAAGTTCAAATTGAGGCAAACCTCCACGCACCATTAACATTCAAATGGGACATATAATATGAAGGTGGTTTCTTTTACTGATTGTGTCTAAATAACACAACCAGACTATGTCCAAATATATCTCACCCTAGTATCCCACACCTGGTATATATCGTGGTAAATGTAGGATATATAACAGTGGCGCGCTAGGAAGGTTTTGATCGTAATATCCTAGTGTAGTCTGGAATATTGTCTTAAATTAGCTGCGGACACCTGTCATTTGGAGTAATATAACAAATTCTTCCTGATCATTCTTTTTTAACATGGGTGAATCCCCCCTGCAGCCAAGTGATCAGTCTCCCTATTGATCTCAAGGCTCGTGTGAGTAACCCGCTACCGCATCCAGATCATTGCTTATATAGCATCAATATTGGCGAGTACTAGTAAATCCCCCATAGTGTTTTGTATTTGGTTTTGGAAAAAATATGTTAAGTGTCTTGGTTCAGATTCATATTTGGTTTGGGATTTCTTAAAAATGTATAAAAAGAGCTAAAATCGTAATTTGGACCTATTGTTATTCCTACAGTATTATTAACATCAATAACATTCATTTCCAGGCAATTTTGACCACACTATCTGGTGTGAAATGGAACCTGAAATCACGAGGGAGGGACTTACAAGTAGAGATGAGCGGGTTCGGTTTTCAGAGAACCGAACCCTACCGGACTTCACGCTCCGAGCCCGGATCCAAGTCAGGCTCGGGTTTTCCCGCCTGACTTGGAAACCAGAATGAGGCAAAACGTCATCATCCCGCTGTCGGATTCTCACGGGGTTTGGATTCTATATAAGGAGCCGCATGTTATCACCATTTTCCGGCATTGGAGAGTGTACAGAGAGAACGTGTCTCCGTTCTCTCAGTGTCCGTGTCTTGTGCTGCATCTGCCCAGCCACAGTGGTTGCGTTCTCTGCTGCCATATGTCCAGTGTTGCTGTATAATAACAACTACAACAACAACAACAACTCCTTTACAGTGTTGCTGTGTTGTCCTGAATTAGACCAGTGGTAGTGTCCTGTGCATCAGTCAGTCCAGTGATCAGTCACAGTGGTATCCTCTGCTGCCATATGTCCAGTGCCGCTGTATAATATCAAGACCCTTACAGTGTTGCTGTGTTGTCCTGCATCAGACCAGTGGTAGTGTCCTGTGAATCAGTCAGTCCAGTGACCAGTCACAGTGGTATCCTCTGCTGCCATATGTCCAGTGCTGCTGTATAATAACAAGTCCCTTACACATACCTCCCAACTTTTCCCTTCTGTAAAGAGGGACGCGTGCTCCCGAAAAGGGGGTGTGGCCTACGGAGAGGGAGCGTGGCTTCGCGGGAGGACCCGCGATTGCGAGCCACGCCCCGTTTTCGTCACTGAAGGGGCATGCCCAGCACTCTGTGAGCTGCGGGCATGCCCCCTCTCCCTCTGTCTCCAATGAATAGACGCTGTGCGCATGCGCACAGCGTCTATTCACCGCTGCTCTGCTAGGCAGGGCAGCGAGAGTCAGAGACTCCCAACTGCCCCCCCCCCACTGCGGGACACTGCGGCCCGCGGGTGGGACAGCGGGACTGTCCCCAAAAAACGGGACTGTCCCACGAAAATCGGGACAGTTGGGAGGTATGCCTTACAGTGTTGCTGTGTTGTCCTGCATCAGACCAGTGGTAGTGTCCTGTGCATCAGCCAGTCCAATGACCAGTCACAGTTGTATCCTCTGCTGCCATATGTCCAGTGCTGCTGTATAATAATAATAACAAGTCCCTTACAGTGTTGCTGTGTTGTCCTGCATCAGACCACTGGTAGTGTCCTGTGCATCAGTCAGTCCAGTGACCAATCACAGTGGTGTTCTGTGCTGCCATATGTCCAGCAGGGACGTGCGGTGAGCTAACTAGCTCAGGAGGCACTGGCTAGCACCAGAGCCAGATTTACATGCAATATATGAGCCAAAGCGTACATCTGGACATTAAACACAGGTGCTGCAGTATAATGTCCTTGAAATTTGGTGAGTTTTGATCTGAGATGTGCGGAAAAGATAAGCGGGTGAGGCACTGCCTCACCTGCCATAGACTTTTTACTCTAGAGTTTTGCCTATAAAATTGATAAGAATAATGCAAAGATGATATTTCTAACAAATTATTTGTATTGTTCAAATACTTTATACAGTCAAAACTCTGGCACAAACGTTAGTATGACAGGAAAGGCTCTGCCTCACCCCACCGCACGTCACTGATGTCCAGTGCTCCTATGCCGCATATTGTGTTAAATGACTCCAGAAAAATAATGGAGAACAAAAATTTGGAGGATAAAATAGTGAAAGATCAAGAACCACTTCCTCCTAGTGCTGAAGCTGCTGCCACTAGTCATGACCTAGATGCCATCAACGTCGTCTGCCAAGACCGATGCCCAATGTAATAGTAGAGGGCATGTAAAATTCAAAAAGCCAAAGTTCAGTAAAAAGACCCAAAAAAAAGAAATTTAAATGGTCTGAGGAGAAACATAAACTTGCCAATATACCATTTACAACACAGAGTGGCAAGGAACGGCTGAAGTCCTGGCCTATGTTCATGACTAGTGGCTCAGCTTCACATGACGATGGAAGCCCTCATTCTCCCACTAGAAAAATGAAAAGAGTTAAGCTGGAAATAGCACAGAAAAGAACTGTGCGTTCTAAGATGGTATCACAAATCCTCAAGGAGAGTCCAAGTGTGTCGGCGGTTGCGATGCCTGACCTTCCCAACACTGGACGGGAAGAGGTGGCTCCTTTCACCATTTGCATGCCCCCTTCAAGTGCTGGAAGGAGCACCCACAGTCCGTATTCAAATTGAAGATGTCACTGTTGAAGTACACCAAGATGAGGATATGGGTGTTGCTGGTGTTGAGGAGGAAGTTGACGATGAGGATTCTGATGGTGATGTGGTTTGTTTAAATGAGGCACCGGGGGAGACACCTGTTGTCCGTGGGATGAAGAAGCTCATTGCGATGCCTGGGCAAAATACCAAAAAGCCACCTCTTCGACGTGGAATTATTTCTCCACAAATCCAGACAACAGATGTCAAGCCGTGTGTTGCCTCTGTCAATCTGTAATAAGTAGGGGTCAGGATGTTAACAACCTAGGAACATCTTCTCTTATACGTCACCTGCTGCGCATTCATCAAAAGTCATTGTCAAGTTGTGAAACTTTGGGTAAGAGCGTAAGCAGTCCACTGACACCTAAATCCCTTCTTCCTGTTGTACCCAAGCTCCTGCAAGCCACACCACCAACTCCCTCAATGTCAAGTTTCTCCTCAGCCATGAACGTCAGTAGTCCTGCAGCCATGTCCCTGGCAAGACTGATGATTTCTCTACTAACCGGGATTCCTCGGGAGTATCCTTGAGTGGTACGCCTACTGCTGCTGTTGCTGCCACCGCTGCTGTTTTTGCTGCTGGGATTCTATCGTCATCTCAGAGGGGAAGTCGGAAAGTCACTTGTACTACGTCAACTAAGCAATTGACTGTCCAACAGTCCTTTGTGAGGAAGATGAAATATGACAGCAGTCATCCTGTTGCAAAGCGGATAACTGAGTCCTTGACACTTATGTTGGTGTTAGACTTCGTCCGGTATCCGCCATTAGTGCAGTGGGATTTAGACAATTGATGAAGGTATTGTGTCCCCGGTACCAAATCCCATCTAGATTCCACTTCACTAGGCAGGCGATACCGAGAATGTACAAAGACGTCAGAAAAAGTGTCGCCAGTGTCCTAAAAAATGCGGTTGTGTCCAGTGTCCACTTAACCACGGACATGTGGACAAGTGGAACAGGGCAGACTAAGGACTATATGACTGTGACAGTCCACTGGGTAAATGTATTGCCTCTTGCAGCAACAACAGCAGCAGCGGCACCAGTAGCATCATCTCGCAAATTCAAACTCGTTTCTAGGCAGGCTATGCTGTGTTTCACCGCTTTCCATAAGAGGCACACCGCTGACAACCTCTTACGGAAACTGAGGGACATCATCGTGCATTGGCTTACCCCACTTAGACTTTCCTGGGGATTTGTGATATCGGACAACGCCACCAATATTGTGCGTGCATTACAACTGGGCAAATTGCAGCACGTCCCATGTTTTGCACATACAATTAATTTGGTGGTGCAAATTTTTTTTAAAAATGACAGGGGTGTACAGGAGATGCTGTCAGTGGCCCGAAAAATTGCGGGCCACTTTCGACATTCTGTCACTGCGTGCCGAAGACTGGAGCACCAGCAAACACTCCTGAACCTGCCCCGCCATCAACTGAAGCAAGAGGTGGTAACGAGGTGGAATTCAACACTCTATATGCTTCAGAAGATGGAGGAGCAGCGAAAGGCCATTAAAGCCTATACATCCACCTAATATATAGGCAAAGGAGGGGGAATGCACCTGACTCAAGCGCAGTGGAGAATGATTTCCGTCTTGTTCAAGGTTCTCCAACCATTTGAACTTGCCACACGTGAAGTCAGTTCAGACACTGCCAGCTTGAGTCAGGTCATTCCCCTCATCAGGCTTTTGCAGAAGCAGCTGGAGAAATTAAAGGAGGAGCTAAGATGGAGCGATTCTGCAAAGTATGTGGGACTTGTGGATGGAGCCCTTCATTCGCTTTGCCAAGATTCAAGGGTGGTCAATCTGTTAAATTAGAGCACTACATTTTGGCAACCATGCTCGATCCTAGGTTTAAAGCCTACGTTGTATCTCTCCTTCCGGCAGACACAAGTGTGCAGAGGTGCAAAGACCTGCTGGTGAGTAAATTGTCAACTCAAGCAGAATGTGACCCGTCAACAGCTCCTCCTTCAATTTCTGCCACCACTGGGGCTGCAAGGAATAGGATAAGATTTCGTAGCCCACCAGCTGGCGGTGATGCAGGGCAGTCAGGATTGAAAGCTGACATCTGGTCTGGACTGAAGGACCTGCCAATGATTACTGACATGTCTACTGTCACTGCATATGATTCTGTCACCATTGAAAGAATGATGGAGGATTATATGAGTGACAGCATCCAAGTAGGCATGTCAGACAGTCCGTATGTATAATGGCAGGAAAAAGAAACAATTTGGATGCCCTTGCACAAACTGGCTTTATTTTTCTTAAGTTGCCTCCCCTCCAGTGTGTACTCCGAAAGAGTGTTTAGTGCAGCCGATAACCTTGTCAGCGATCGGCGTAGAAGGATACTTCCACAAAATGTGGAGCAGATTATGTTCATCAAAATGAATTATAAATTACTCCAGGAAGACCTTGACCAGCAATTGTCTCCGGAAAGTACACAGGGACCTGTGATGGTGGATTCCAGTGGGGACAAATTAATACTCTGTGAGGAGGGGGATGTACACAGTGAAACGGTGAGGAATCGAAGGATGAGGTCGACATCTTGCCTCTGTAGAGCCAGTTTGTGCAAGGAGAGATTGATTGCTTCTTTTTTTGTGGGGCCCCAAACAAACCAGTCATTTCAGCCACAGTCGTGTGGCAGACCCTGTCGCTGAAATAATTGGTTTGTTAAAGTGTGCATGTCCTGTTTATACAAGATAAGGGTGGGTGAAAGGGCCCAATGACAAGTCCATCTTGCAAATCTTTTTCTTCTTTGCATCATGTGCTGTTTGGGGACTATTTTTTTAAAGTGCCATCCTGTCTGACACTTCCGTATATGTCCAGTGGTATTGCCATCTAATTCCAGTGATCCTGCCATATATGTCCAGTGGTACTGCCATATAATTCCAGTGATATTGTCTTATAATTCCAGTGATATTGCAGTATAATTCCAGTGGGAATTGTTTGTTTTGC
Organism: Pseudophryne corroboree; assembly: GCF_028390025.1. Classification (NCBI taxonomy): domain Eukaryota; kingdom Metazoa; phylum Chordata; class Amphibia; order Anura; family Myobatrachidae; genus Pseudophryne; species Pseudophryne corroboree. Next base: position 955,755,801 of record NC_086444.1, on the reverse strand, counting down.
TTGGCTTAGTCATACAGCTACCTCATTGCACCTCTTCTACATCTTTGCATGAGCTGCTGTTTGGGGACTTTTTTTATATCTGCCCTGCTGCCTGCCACTGCAGTGCCACTCCTAGATGGTCCAATTGTTTGTGTCACTTGGCTTAGTCATACAGCTGCCTTATTGCACATCTTCTACATCTTTCAATGAGGTGCTGTTTGAGGCCTTTTTTATATCTGCCTTCCTGTCTGCCACTGCAGTGCCACTCCTAGATGGGCCAATTGTTTGTGTTGCTTGGCTTAGTCATACAGCTACCTCATTGCACCTCTTCTACGTCTTTGCATGAGGTGCTGTTTGGGGCCTAGTTTTTGAAAAGTGCCATCCTGTCTGCAACTGCAGTGCCACTCATAGATGGGCCAGGTGTTTGTGCCGCACACTTGTGTCGCTTGGCTTAGTCATACAGCAACCTCGGCCCATCTCTTTTTCTTCTTTGCATCATGTGATGTTTGGGGCCTTTTTTTATATCTGTCCTCCTGTCTGACACTGCAGTGCCACTCCTAGATGGGCCAGGTGTTTGTGTTGTCCACTTGTGTCGCTTAGCTTAGTCATCCAGCAACCTCCGTGCAACCTTTTGGCCTAAAAACAATATTGTGAGGTGTTCAGAATAGACTGGAAATGAGTGAAAATTATTGTTATTGAGGTTAATAATACCGTAGGATCAAAATTACCCCCAAATTCTGTGATTTGATCCAAAACCAAAACACAAAAGGGTGGTTTTGGCAAAATCAAGCCAAAACCAAAACATGAAAGTGGAATTAGAACCAAAACCAAAACACAAAACACGAAAAGTGCCAGCTGCACATCTCTACTTACAAGCAATCCAAAACCCAAGATTTGGATTTTAAATCTGATTTCCGAAACCGGGGGAAGCTCTGAATCAGGTCTTGTTTCAACTTGGATCCCCTAATGCAGTGGTTCCCAACCTCAGTCCTCAAGTATCCCCAACAGTTCGTGTTTTCCAGGTCACCTAGCAGTTGAATAGGTGTATTCATTACTCAATTACACATTTTAAAAGACCCCCATTTGGAGCTAGTTATTTCACTTGCAACCCTGTAAAGGGACGTGGAAAATATGAACTGTTGGGGGTACTTGAGGACCTCAGTTGGAAACCACTGCCCTAAAGGGATTGGAGCTGGGTTTGGATTTCTAACAAAAACGAACCACACATCTCTTGTATCAAATAGGCAAAACTGAAATGTTGGCCAGCGTTGACTTCAGTACCTATAAGCTTTTCTAAATTACATAATAAAGTATATCTTTGCTTTTTATAGCATGTTCCACTAATAATAACATGATGGAATGTACCTCAGTACAGTAATGTGTACAATAAAAATACATCATTCCATCACACCACCACCACTAGCCTACGGGTCTGATGAATAAGCCCATGGACTGATGGAGGTTTTTCAAATCCTGGTTCTAAAACAGCAATATGAAAAAAATGTACAACTGCAAATATGATGAGTCAGTGTTTTTTCTGCCACTGTAAAGGCATCTAATTTCTCAGTGACAGGAGCCGAAAGCACTTGGACCAGTGTCTAACTGACCCCACTCCGTATGCTAAAGTGCACATTCTGCTGGGCCTCTTTAATCAGCACTCAGTTTGTTGACTGCTTAAAGTCTATCTGTTATCTGCACATGTTGAGTCAGCCTCAGTTATCTCATTTGACCATTGGTTTGTCTTTAGCTACAGGAGCGCTGTTGTTTTTAGTTATTAAACTGTATGTACAATGTAGGATACAAAGCATAATGTATTGGTGGTCATTTCTGGTAATATTTTCTTACTATAGAAATTGTGCATTATATAAATTACCACATTGTGTCCTAAGGATTCAGCAGCAACAAATGTAAGATATTATCCAAACCTTCACTGACTTTATTACTTACAGCTGCATATCACTATAATAATTAAACATCTTCCTGCTAAGAGATTAAAGTTTCTTGTTGTGACCACAAACACCAGCATCTAATTGAATTTACAAATGATGTGCTTTCAGCTTGGCATTCTGAAACTTCAATTTAGTAAGAGGATAATTGATAAAGCAGGAACGACCGCTGGGATCAGTGATGGCATGGAAGTACAGAACTCACAGTGGAACCGATGTACTGTATGAATGGTCCCCCTCTTAGTAAACATGCAGGAACAGGGAGAGCAGTGGGATTTTGAATGATATTTTAAGGGTGAGGGAGAAGGGTTTAAGGAAGAATGATGAAAAGAGGTTATTGATTCACGGAGGATAAGAGATTAATGATTTAAGGATAATGAGGGGTTAATGATAATATATGAGGATGAATGAGGAAGAATTAATAACCATAGCCACAGGCCATCCAATAGCTACTGCTATTACTTGGTTTCCAGAGTGACAGTGAAGCACATGCGTCAGTGGGGCCGACTTTGTGAAAAAGTAACTCGTAGGCTACTATAGATGTCAGCTGCTGGGGCTAATCTCTGGAATGTTTTGTATTCTGGAGCATAATAACCCTCATGCAAACCTATGGGAGCTGCCTTTGTGGTTGGAAATGTTGGAATGCCGATATCTTATGCAGTACCGCCTTGTTTCATTTCGAGGGTACTGTTATGCACACCAGTGCCAGCAGGAATGTGCTGGTGTCTGAACGGTGAGGGATGCAAAACAAATGAACTCACAGACAGACTGGGGAATATGACATTACATACACAGAAGGTGATAGGGTAACAAAATAAACACAAAGTGAACAGAGAAGCCCAAAGGCTAAGAAACTGGGTGTCTCCCTAGTATTAGGAATGCTCAGATGGAAAGAAGCGAGATGTAGTGATTTAATACGTAGAGAACCCGAAATGCTGTTGCTAAGGGCAACAGCAAAACCCTAAAGGGTTACCAACGGGTGTGGCAGTAAACTCCTTGGTCAGAGATGGAATAATAGACACAAGGAGAGTCTCCACAATCCTAGTCCTCACTTGCAGTGCACTGGTTCAGCTTACTGCCACTAAACTGACACCTAAACACCTTGCACAGTGAGAAAGGATTTTGGCAGGCAAGTCTGAGAATACAGCCGCAAACTTGCTAGGTTCACAGAGTAGCAAAAGAACCCCAGCAGGTTAAACGACTGACTCCAGTCTTACTGCTAGGTCTGGATTGGCAGAGTGTAATACCAAATCCCAAGGCCTATTTGCAGTAAGCAACAAACAAATACAAAGTTTACACAGTACTAGCTAGCTTTCAGGAACTGACTAACCAACAAAGATTCAGCAGCATCTGCCTAGGTTACTCCGCTAGCACTTGTCTCCCGGTTGCCATGACGACGTGGCAGCACAGAGCAGGAGACCCTAACAGTACCCCCCCTCTGACGAGGGGTCAAAGAACCCCTACCACCGGGTTTATCGGGGAACTGCGAGAAGAAAGAGCGTAACAGTCTGGGGGCATGAAGATCACAACTGCGCACCCACGACCGCTCCTCCCAGCCATACCCCTTCCAGTGCACCAAAAATGACAGCCGACCCCGAACCATCTTGGAGTCAAGAATCCTTTCAACAACAAACTCCCTCTTGCCACGTATCAGAAGAGGGGAAGGTCTTCCACTGGAAGAAGGATTACTAATCGCCCGTTTTAAAAGGGAACAATGAAATGTCTTATTGATACCCAAAGAACGGGGTAGATCTAACTGAAATGCCACCGGATTGATGACCCTAGTGATCTTATAAGGACCGATGAACTGGGGGCCTAACTTATGAGATGGCTGTCTCAACTTCAAATTCTTGGTAGACAACCAGACGAAGTCTCCTAATTTGAAGCTGCAGGGTCTTTTCCGCTTATCAAAAACCCTTTTGGTCACTAATGACACAGACACAAGGGCTTTCTTCACTTTCCTCCAAATACCTCTAAGGACCTAAACCACAGAGGAACCACCAGGCGTGGAGTCCAGGGGGGTCAAAAGAATTGGCCTTAGGATGATGCCCATACACACAAAGGAAGGGAGAGATCCCTGTAGCAGAGTGAGCAGCGTTGTTATAGGCAAACACCGCCATGGACAGATGAGCAACCCAGTCAGTCTGACACTTGGAGACATAACACCTGAGGAACTGCTCCAAGGACTGGTTCACCATTTCAGTCTGCCCATTAGACTGCGAATGGTAGCCTGACGACAAGCTGACAGAAATCTGGAGATCGGAACAAAATGCCCTCCAGAATTTGGCCACAAACTGGGATCCACGGTCAGAGACCACATCAAGTGGCAACCCATGGAGGCGCACAACATGCAGCATAAATAATTCAGACAGGCGTCTGGCCGATGGCAGCCCAACCAATGGAACGAAGTGCGCCATCTTCGAAAACCTGTCAACGGCAATCCAGATGGCTGTCATCCCTGAGGATTTGGGCAAGTCCACCACAAAATCCATTGAAATGTGGGTCCATGGCTTAGATGGAATAGAGAGTGGATGTAATGGGCCAACAGGAACACCTCTAGGAGTCTTATTTCGGGCACAGATGTCACATGCCCGAACCCACTGATCCACATCCCTAGCCACCGAGGGCCACCACACCGCCCTAGATAGCAACTCCCGAGTTCTGGCAATACCCGGGTGACCTGCCAACTTCTTGGCATGGAATTCCAGGAACACTCGCTGTCTTAACCTAGGAGGCACAAACAAAAGACCTACCGGAAGGTCTGGAGGAGCCTGCTCCTGTGCTCTAAGGACTAATGACAAGAGGTCCTGGGTAATGCCCACTTTAATACATGATGGGGACACAATGGGCAATGGCTCCTCGGTGGTCTCCTGGATTGGAGCAAAACTCCGCGAGAGCGCATCAGCCTTGATGTTGTTTGACCCAGGGCGATATGTTATCAAAAAATTAAAGCGAGCAAAAAACAAAGCCATCGTGCCTGCCTGGCATTGAGGCGCTTCGCTGACTCTAAATATGCCAAATTCTTATGGTCGGTGAGAATTGAGACCACAAACTTAGCCCCCTCAAGCCAGTGTCTCCACTCCTCGAGTGCATCCTTAATAGCCAACAATTCCCGGTTACCCACGTCATAATTCATCTCGGCAGGCGAAAATTTACGGGAAAAGTAAGCACAGGGATGAAGGCGATTATCAGACACCCCCATCTGAGAGAGCACTGCCCCAATACCCATCTCAGAGGCATCCACCTCCACCACAAAAGGACGCTCTGGATCTGGGTGTCGCAGCACCTTGGCCGAGACAAATGCCCTTTTGAGACGGGCAAAAGCCGCTTTGGCCTCACAAGACCAGTGAGCAACATCCGCCCCTTTCTTAGTGAGTGCCACCAAGGGCGCCACTATAGACAAAAATCCAGCGATAAATCGTCTATAAAAATTCGCAAAGCCCAGAAAACGCTGAAGCACCTTCAAACTAGTGGGCTGCACCCAATCCAGGACTGCCTGTACCTTGGAACCCTCCATTTGGAAACCTTCTGGGGAGATAATATATCCTAGAAATGCGATTTGCTGAACTTCAAATTCGCACTTCTCTAGCTTCGCCCCAAGCTGGTGGTCTCTGAGTTTCTGGAGGACTAAGCGTACATGCTTCCGATGTTCCTCCAGGGAATGGGAGAAGATTAGGATGTCATCTAAGTATACAACTAAGAATCTATCCAAATATTCCCTGAGCACATCGTTCATGAAGTCCTGGAAGACTGCCGGGGCATTACAGAGCCCAAAAGGCATCACCAAATATTCATAATGCCCTGAGTGGGTATTAAAGGCAGTCTTCCATTCATCCCCCTCTCTTATTCGGATTAGATTGTACGCACCGCGTAGGTCAATCTTTGAAAAAATGGTGGCAGTACGAAGCTGGTCAAACAAGACCGAAATGAGAGGCAGTGGGTATGAGTTTTTAATCGTGATACGGTTCAATTCCCTGAAGTCGATGCAGGGTCGCAACGAACCGTCCTTTTTACCCACGAAGAAGAACCCCGACCCAACTGGAGACTGTGAAGGTCTGATAAATCCCTTAGCCAAGTTCTCCTGAATGTACTCTGCCATAGCCTGAGTCTCAGGACGTGACAGGGAGTACAACCTGCTCTTGGGAAGCTTAGCATTCGGCAACAAATCAATGGCACAGTCATAGGGGCGATGGGGAGGTAGTACCTCTGCAACTCTTTTGGAGAACACGTCCGCAAAATCTGCATAACATCCTGGCAATCCTGGCAAACTTAGCTGCGAAAGCCTGACTGGAAGGCTCAAGCAACTCCTGAAACAATCAGTACCCCAACTAAGAATCTCCCCAGAGACCCAGTCAAATTGAGGATTGTGGGCCCTTAACCAGGGTAACCCCAACACCAATGGGGCAAAAGTACAGACAGTCACATAAAAGGACAATTTTTCAGAGTGTGTGGCTCCAATAAACAAAGAAATCTGGCTAGTGCAAGAGGTAATTTTACCCTGGGATAATGGTTTCCAGTTTAACCCACAAATCTCAATTTCCGATGCCAAGGGTACTAAGGGAACAGAGTGTTTCAGGGCGAATTGGCGGTCCATAAAAACCCAGTCGGCCCCACTGTCCACAAAGGCCTCAGTCTTGACAGTTTGACCGATGATCTTCAAGGTCACCGGAATGATAAAAGTCTTCTTGGGAAATTCTGACTTCTGGCCTGACAGGATATTTCCCATCACCCTCAGGCCCTGAAGTTTTCCGGCTTTTCTGGGCATGATACTACCACATGACCTTTATTCCCACAGTACAAACATAACCCCTGCTGTCTCCTCCGTGTCTTCTCACGCGAGGAGAGGCGGGTAGCCCCAATCTGCATAGGCTCCTCGGAAAATTCCTCAGAGTCTGAGGTTCCCTTGGGAAAGAAGGAAACCTCGGTCTCCCTTTCAAGCCTGCGCTCTCTCAGCCGTCTATCCACCCGAATGGATAACTGCATGAGCTGATCCAAGCTATCAGGCAAGGGATATTGTACCAGTTGGTCTTTTAACTGGTTAGAAAGACCTCTTCGGTACTGGTGTCTCAGGGCTGGGTCATTCCACTGGGTATCATGGGCCAACCTCTGAAACTCCGTACAATAAACCTCAATTGGCCTTCGCCCTTGCTTAAGGATCGAAATCTGAGCCTCGGCTGAGGCCGTCTTGTCAGGGTCATCATACAACATGCCCAGTGCCGTAAAAAAAGCATCAACGCTTTTAAGCGACGGACAGTCAGGCTGCAACCCATATGCCCAGACCTGTGGGTCTCCTTGTAGCAAGGAAATCACTATGCCCACCCGCTGAATCTCCGACCCAGAAGACTGAGGCCTAAGCTGGAAATATAGCTTGCAGCTCTCCTTGAAACAAAAGAACTGCGAGCGATCTCCAGAAAAACGATCCGGGAGATTTACTTTCGTCTCTTTAACCCCTGAAGGTACTGCTGCTGCGGGAGCTCCGCCAGCGGCCTGTGAGGTGTGCATTTTAATGGACAAATCATTAAATTGTCGAGTCAGGACTTGCACCTGATCGACCACCTGTTGCAAAGTATTTTGAGGGGTATGCTCCATATTCCCACAAAATTTCAACAGGAGTATTGGGCTGCTGAATATGTTATGCACACCAGTGCCAGCAGGAATGTACTGGTGTCTGAATGGTGAGGGATGCAAAACAAATGAACTCACAGACAGACTGGGGAATATGACATTACATACACAGAAGGTGATAGGGTAAAACACAAAGTGAACAGAGAAGCCCAAAGGCTAAGAAACTGGGTGTCTCCCTAGTATTAGGAATGCTCAGATGGAAAGAAGCGAGATGTAGTGATTTAATACGTAGAGAACCCGAAATGCTGTTGCTAAGTGCAACAGCAAAACCCTAAAGGGTTACCAACGGGTGTGGCAGTAAACTCCTTGGTCAGAGATGGAATAATAGACACAAGGAAAGTCTCCACAATCCTAGTCCTCACTTGCAGTGCACTGGTTCAGCTTACTGCCACTAAACTGACACCTGAACACCTTGCACAGTGAGAAAGGATTTTGGCAGGCAAGTCTGAGAATACAGCCGCAAACTTGCTAGGTTCACAGAGTAGCAAAAGAACCCCAGCAGGTTAAACGACTGACTCCAGTCTTACTGCTAGGTCTGGATTGGCAGAGTGTAATACCAAATCCCAAGGCCTATTTGCAGTAAGCAACAAACAAATACAAAGTTTACACAGTACTAGCTAGCTTTCAGGAACTGACTAACCAACAAAGATTCAGCAGCATCTGCCTAACCTGAGAAGAGGGTTTATATAGCAGGTGCTGTCCACGCCCCACTCAGACCTCACAGACTGTGAGCACAAAAACCAGCACCGGATCCCCTGCCATGCACAGAGCCTGTAACCACTGCACAGCAAAAGACCCGAACCGGAGTATCAGCTACGTTCAGGTTACTCCGCTAGCACTTGTCTCCCGGTTGCCATGATGACGTGGCAGCACAGAGCAGGAGACCCTAACAGGTACTTAGATTTTGCAGATATCCCCCAAAAATGTCTGTTTTCAGGGGCTTTCCTACAAAATAGCGTTAATAAATATGCCAGTAGGACAGGAGAAGGCTATGTGTGGCATTCCAGCTGCATGGAAGTACACATCCCAGCATGCCCTGCTACAATTTCAGCATGCTCTAACAGCAACACTACGGCAAGGCATGCTGGGATGTCTAGTTCCACGGCAGATGAAATGCCACAGCTAACCTCCTTTACCACGTGCCGTGTATTTGCATGAAAGATGCCAATATGCAGAAAACAGAAACCTGTATGCATGTGCGGTAGCAGCAGTCATCTTCAGTATTATAGAGTAAAGTAAGTTATACTGTAGTATGTAAGACTGTAACTACGCATTTCACTCATGCTGTGAATTTCTTCTATTGCCTATAGCAGAGGTTCCCAAACTGTGTGCCGTGGCTCCCTGGGGTGCCTCGGGACACTTGCAGGGGTGCCCTGAGTTGGTGGTCCAGGACCAATTCAAATTATTCATGGTCAATATAATAGGCAAAACCAGAGCTGGTGGCTGCCAGTCATAAAATATGTGGCCAAACAGAAGCAAATCTTATCCCTCACAACACAACTGACCCTAAGGATGACATATAAATGCAATCTACTTAATGTAATATTTATTTCTACATTTCTCAATAAGAAATTTTTGGCCATGGGGTGCCGTGAAAATAATTCTGATATTCTAGGGCGCCGTGATTCCAAAAAGTTTAGAAACCACTGGCCTATAGTAATTCCTAATGGTATCTTTTGAATGCCTGCTCACACTGGTTACACAGGGCCTGATTCAGCATTGTACCCTAATGCATTTGCAGCTGCAAATTTGTATGCAGATACTGTATGAAAATATGCAAATGCTGCACGTGTTGGATTTGTATTGAGACAGCCACAGGTGGATTTTCAAATTCCAGCAACTGCGTACAAAGGTGCACCATCGGTCACAGATCAGTCAAAGTTCTGAGTGGCTCTGTGGTCGCGCAGCATGGCTGCAGGAACTGAGATGCTGGAGTCATTGTAGCTGCATACGGGATTGCCGTCGCCGGCTGAGACACGCCCCTAAAATGTTCATCCCATGTATGTGTTTTTGCCGCCACTCCCCATTATCTCCCCCAAACACTTCCTGATTGTCAATTACTTTGCTATTAACAGCTCTCCGTGATCACCATTGCAAGACCATTACAGCTCATGCACAATGCAACTTACTGTAAATGCATGCACAGTAGCAAAACAATGCATACTTATCTGAATCAAGCCCCAGGGAACAGGAATGCTCATTGGCTTCTGCTGCAGCCTCAGATTCACAGATGATCTGCTAGTGTTATGTCACCCATGGGGAAGATAAGGGACTAAAGTTGAATTATCATGATGAAGGTGGTGATGCAATTTACAATGGTACAATTAGGAGATGACATGAAAACATGTTAATGAAGTGATATATTATCATAGACGATCAGGCAAAACACCTTTATGTCACCCACATTCCTTATGATATGTGCAGTGTTTGGAGCCACTAGTGAAATTTTACATTTTTTATAATTATGTAACTGAGTGCTATGGTTCAGCTGTAGCAAAAGCAAGATCTACAAAACCACACCAACTATATTACTTACAGCTGCATTTCACTCAATTAATAATGCATCTCCCTACTGTAAGAATTTTGTTAAAGTGTTTTAATATTACTTCAATTTTCATTTGTTATATTTATTTTAATGTGTATGAAAAGGAGCATTACTTTATTGGCCTGCTGAATCACTTAGTTCAGAGAGCCATAGATGTGATGTTCCTTATATCATCCACGCTCTCAGCAATATACTGCTCCTGTGAATGCAATTATTTCCCAGATGTTTTCCACTCACTTGTGGGAAGAACACTTTCTTTGAAAGCAGCAATGTACAGTAGGAATGAGTTGCATGCCTCTATAGCAATGTACTGCAATAGTTCAGCTGCAAACCCAACGGGAAAGTCCAAGCATTAAATCTAGAGTTTCATAATAACATAAGAATCTACAATATGTGTCTTAGAGTACTGTGTACTTTTATTTGTCCCAAGTGAATTAAAACAAGAGGTCTTATTCTTTGGATCATATTAAATACATACTGTATTGAAAGATTGTAGAAACCATGGTGAATACAGTTCACATCGTATTAGGGGGGGATAGAGGGCACAATTAGCCGTTGTAATCTACAGCAGACAATATGGATATTTACTTTCATTTTCAAAACTGTAAAAATAATACTCGTATAATTTAATAGGGTTCTTTCGGTTACAGCAATCATATTTTTAGGATACCCAGATATCAGTTTTCATAATTATCCATCTATGCATAGAATAAGTTAGGTGCACCTAGATTTATGACAAAATCACAATAAGCAGGAAGATAAGTATGTATAATTCAATGGGAGGCGTTGATCATAGTGAGAATGTTTTCTATGTACAGTATGGGCTACAGTATATTTATGTAAATACTCCCAATTATTATTTTTATCATAATATTATAATAAAGCCTCTTAATATAGGGGTGAACACATCAGACGATTGCGCACACCTTAAATTATATTCCTACATCCTTGTACTTGTCAAAAATGTCACACGTTGCAAAATTTCTCCCAATGGGAGCCTGAGCCTAATGAGAGGTCACTCATGAATGCTCTCAAGAAGCATACGAGGTCTATTCATGAAGCAGTGAAAAGAGTGTAAAAAAGGACCAGTGGAGAAGTTGCCACCAATCAGCTTTGAAGAAAGCCTCTATTAAGTACATTCTATAAAACGTAAGGGAAATGCTTATTGGTTGCCATGGCCAATTTCTCCGCTGGTCTGCTTCTCCCCTCTTTTCACTGTTTCATGAAAAGACTCCAAAATTAACCACTCTGATTGGTCAGAGCGTGTTAGCTGCTATGCTCTGACTGTAAGGACAAATTCTATCTTTAACACTAGAAACTAGTGATTAGCGGATTCGGTTCCTCGAGATCCGAACCCCCCCGAACTTCACCCACTTTACGCGGTTCCGAGGCAGACTCGGAACCTCCCACCTTGCTGGGTTAACCCGAGCGCGCCCGAATGTCATCATCCCGCTGTCGAATTCTCGCAAGATTCGTATTCTATATAAGGAGCCGCGTGTCGCCACCATTTTCACTCGTGCATTGGAGATGATAGGGAGAAGACGTGCAGCATTCTCTCAGTTTCTGTGTTCAGTGTGCTGCAAATATCTGTGCTCAGTGTGCTTGCAAATATCTGTGCTCAGTGTGCTGAAAATATCTATACAGAAATGGGTTCTCTGCGCACTGAGGTGTTAATCTGAGGCGGGGTGTGCTGCTGGTAATGAGGGGTGTCCCACCCCCCCCTTAAATGGTAAGTATACAGATGTGGATAAATCCACAGGGAACCAGCGCTCAAACCCTATTTGTAGTGGTGAATGTACGGTTATAAAGTGAAACTAAAATCAATAATGAAAAAGCAGGTAATATACTTAAGGTTGTTTATTCTAAGATGCTGAGATACTTTCTTTCCCAACAGGTATAAATTCGGTTTAAAAGTCAATCAGTGATTGGGGCACGCTCCTGGTTTGAGCTTAAATTCTGAAGTGCAAGGTTCAATTGAAACAAATGCTGTAATCTTTGTAAAGTCGAAAAAAAAGAAAAAGAAAAAGAAAAATGCCACAAAAAAATATTAATGATAATATGTACTAAAGTCCAAACGGTTTACAAGTCTATACAGACAGCGGCGTCCCGCTAATCTGTGCTCTGAAGTGAAGGATTGTCTTGTGAAGTGATGAACAGTTGACAGCGGTAGTGTATGCTTTGGTTAGAGTGGAGAATAAGGACCCTGGACTGGCGCTATTCCTCCTGCAGCATGTCCCACAGTAGAGCGCCCGAATCAGGCCCGCTGACCTGGGGTGTGCGCCTGTCACAGAGGCGAAGTGGACCCGGCCGGAGCTCTCCGAGTGGCTGGCCGCGCCTCTCCTCCTCCTACAGGGACTTACCTTCTCCCTTCCCCTCCGCCTTCCACTCTCCGCTGTCTCGGGCTTCTTTCGTCGCCTGGCAACCGGTTGCTTCCGGAACTCCGGATCACGTGACCGGATGGTTTGCGGAAAGGATTAGCAGTACTGTCCTTCTTTGTAGTGAATATGCGTCCTCAGTCCAATGTAGTATAGATGGGTAGCTCCAACGCGTTTCGACCTGTTAGGGTCTTCCTCTGGGAGTCAATATCTATGTTCTCTGCCTGAAAAACGCTCCATATCTGTGCTGCATTGTAGTATATAGTAGGAGGACAGTGCAGAATTTTGCTGACCACCAGTATTATAAAGCAGTATGGTACAGTAGGCCACTGCTCTACCTACCTCTGTGTCGTCAAGTATACTATCCATCCATACCTGTGCTTCATTTTAGTTGTGCGCAGTATATATAGTAGGAGGACCGTGCAGAATTTTGCTGACCACCAGTATATAATATATAGCTGTACGGTACAGTAGGCCACTGCTCTACCTACCTCTGTGTCGTCAAGTATACTATCCATCCATACCTGTAGTGCATTTTAGTTGTGCACAGTATATATAGTAGGAGAACAGTGCAGAATTTTGCTGACCACCAGTATATAATATATAGCAGTACGGTACAGTAGTCCACTGCTCTACCTACCGCTGTGTCATCAAGTATACTATCCATCCATACCTGTGGTGCATTTTAGTTGTGTGCAGTATATATAGTAGGAGGACAGTGCAGAATTTTGCTGACCACCAGTATATAATATATAGCAGTACGGTACAGTAGTCCACTGCTCTACCTACCTCTGTGTCGTCAAGTATACTATCCATCCATACCTGTGGTGCATTTTAGTTGTGTGCAGTATATATAGTAGGAGGACAGTGCAGAATTTTGCTGACCACCAGTATATATATATATAGCAATACGGAAAACCTGGGATCCAGTGATCATCAAGCAGTATGGTTCAGCATTAAGACAGAGACTGACTCGTCCCATACAAAAACAAAGGTGTTGGATTTTAGGAAGGCTGATTTTGTAGGGATGGGAAAATGTGTAAGCGATTCTTTGGCAGAGTGGAGGAACTTGGAAACAGTGCAGGAGAGGTGGGAAACATTAAAATGTGCAATATTGAAGGCAACAGACCTTTGTATCAAACCTGTTAGGAAAAACACAAGGAAAAGGAAGCCAGTGTGGTTTGCAAAAGAAGTAGCAAATATTGTGAGAGCAAAAAAGATGGCTTTTAGGAAATATAAGCAGACACAAAATAATGAAGACAAAAAGATATATCTTGTTAGACAGAAGGAGACAAAGAAGGTAATCAGATGTGCAAAGGCACAAGCTGAGGAGAAAATGGCCCAGTCAGTGGGTAAAGGAGGCAAAACTTTTTTAGGTGTATAAGCGAAAGGAGAAAAACAAGAGGCGGAATTATAAAACTAAAGACGGACACTGGGAGTCTTGTTGAAGGAGACAATTTAATAGCAGATCATCTTAATGATTATTTTTGCTCAGTATTTACTACTGAAAGAGAGGGGAAGGGGCCACAGTTAAGTTGCAGGGATATTCAGGAAAATGAAACAAGTACATTTACAGAGGAGAAGGTCCTAACAGAACTCTCAAAGCTGAAAGTGGACAAATCTATGGGGCCAGATGGGATACATCCAAGGATACTAAAAGAACTTAAAGAGGTGCTGGTAGCACCATTGACAGAATTATTCAACCAGTCATTAGCTACAGGGGTATGGAAAAGAGCAAACGTAGTCCCACTGCACAAAAGTGGAAGCAAGGAAGAGGCAAACAACTACAGACCAGTGAGTCTTACATCAGTAGTAGGGAAATTGATGGAAACACTCTTAAAAGAAAGAGTTGTAGATTATCTCAAATCCGGCAATTTACTGGATCCCAAACAGCATGGATTCACTGGGGGGAGATCATGTCAAACAAATCTTATTGACTTTTTTGATTGTGTGACTAAAGTGATGGATAAAGGTGGAGCCATGGATATAGCTTATCTAGACTTTAGTAAGGCTTTTGACACAGTTCCACATCGCAGACTGCTAAATAAACTTGAAAGTTTGGGATTGGATATTAGGATTATTGAATGGATAACATCTTGGTTGAAGGATAGAAAACAGAGAGTTGTGGTAAATGGAGTGCATTCACAGGAGGGAAATGTTACCAGTGGAGTACCCCAGGGATCTGTACTTGGACGAGTGCTTTTTAATATCTTTATTGGTGACATTGCAAATGGCATTAAAGGAAAAGTATGCCTTTTTGCAGATGACACAAAGGTATGCAACAGGGTAGACACACCAGGTGGGGTAAAACAAATGATTGAGGATCTAGGTAGACTAGAGGAATGGTCAAGAGTCTGGCAATTACAGTTTAATGCCAAAAAATGCAAAATCATGCACTTGGGTCTCAAAAATCCTAAAGCTAAATACAGTATTAATGGCACTATACTGGAAACTACTGAGGAGGAAAGGGATCTAGGAGTCACTATTTCAGATGACTTAAAGGCAGGTAAGCAATGTAACAAGGCAATGAGGAAGGCTAGTCAGATGCTTGGCTGCATTGGGAGAGGAATCAGCAGCAGAAAGAAAGAAGTAATAATGCCACTGTATAGGTCATTGGTACGGCCTCATCTAGAATACTGTATTCAGTTCTGGAGGCCATATCTTCAAAAGGATATTAATACATTAGAAACTGTACAAAGGAGGGCAACTAAAATGGTGCATGGCCTACATCACAAAACATGCCCAGAAAGACTAAGAAATCTCAATATGTATAGTTTGGAGCAGAGAAGGGAAAGGGGGGACATGATAGAAACTTTCAAATATATCAAGGGTTTTAACAAAGTCCAGGAGGGAAACATTCTCCAAATGAAGAGAAGCAATAGGACACAAGGACATGCACTGAGACTGGAGGGGGGGAGGTTCAGGGGAAATTTGCGGAAAAATTATTTCACAGAAAGGGTAGTGGACAAGTGGAATAGCCTCCCATCAGAGGTGGTAGAGGCTAAGACAGTAGAGCAATTTAAACATGCATGGGATAGACATAAGGATATCCTTACAAAGAAATAAGGATCAAATAAGGTTAGAGATAAAAATAATATAAAAAAAAAAAAAGGGGCAGACTAGATGGGCCAAGTGGTTCTTATCTGCCGACAAATTCTATGTTTCTATGTAGTCCACTGCTCTACCTACCTCTGTGTCGTCAAGTATACTATCCATCCATACCTGTGCAGCATTTTAGTTGTGCGCAGTATTATATAGTAGGAGGACAGTGCAGAATTTTGCTGACCACCAGTATGTATATAGCAGTATGGTACAGTAGTCCATTGCTCTACCTCTGTGTCGTCAAGTATACTACAAAAGTTCAGTAAAATGACCCAAATATCAAAATTAAAAGCATCTGATGAGAAGCGTAAACTTGACAATATGCCATTTACGACACAGAGTGGCAAGGAATGGCTGAGGCCCTGGCCTATGTTCATGGCTAGTGGTTTAGATTCACACGAGGATGGAAGTACCTCTTTTTTTTCTTTGCATCATGTGCTGTTTGGGGACTATTTTTTAAATCGGCCATCCTGTCTGACACTGCAGTGCCACTCCTAGATAGGCCAGGTGTTTGTGTCGGCCACTTGGGTCGCTTAGCTTAGCCATCCAGCGACCTTGGTGCACCTCTTTTTCTTTGCATCATGTGCTGTTTGGGGACTATTTTTTAAATCGGCCATCCTGTCTGACACTGCAGTGCCACTCCTAGATGGGCCAGGTGTTTGTGTCGGCCACTTGGGTCGCTTAGCTTAGTCATCCAGCGACCTCGGTGCAAATTTTAGGACTAAAAATAATATTGTGAGGTGTGAGGTGTTCAGAATAGACTGGAAATGAGTGGAAATTCTGGTAATTGAGGTTAATAATACTATGGGATCAAAATGACCTCCAAATTCTATGATTTACGCTGTTTTTGAGGGTTTTTTGTAAAAAAAAAAACCAAATCCAAAACACACCCGAATCCGACAAAATATTTTCAGGGTGGTTTTGCCAAAACGCATCCGAATCCAAAACACGGCCACGGAACCTAATCCAAAACCAAAACACAAAACCCGAAAAATTTCCGGTGCACATCACTACTAGAAACATCTGGAGGGTGAGCTGCATCATGGCAAAATTGATCAAGGCGCTATACTGGGAAGTTTGTTTCTTGTTTCCTTCTATTCCGCATGTCAACTTGAAACTTGTTTTGCAAAATCAGAGTCTAATACATTCCCTGCATAGTATTTAGTTTATATAAAATGTATTAAATGGTAGAGTACATAATCAATGAAAAGTTTTACTGGTATTGTGTAGAGATGTGCGCCGGACCATTTTTGCTAGATTTGGATGTGGCTCTGATTCATTGTCCGGCTTTGGATTTGCCAAACTGCAAAGTCATTTCCACTCAATTTTGACCACCTCACAGCTCACAATATTGTTTTCACCAATAGTGGCCAAAGGCTGCAGCGAGCTGGATGGTTTCTATGCGACAGAGCAGCAGCACAAACACATGGCAGTTTACAGCACATCTGGGAAACATTGCCACAGTGTACCCGTTTCAAGGAATCCGGACTGCTCATCTTTAGTATTGTGTCGACCTCTTCCACTTAGGATGTATAGAGTGGTCTTTTGTTTGTGAGCTAAATACACTTAGACCACAAGGACTGAATAAATCATGGTTACTTCTAGGATGTCGACAAGATACTGATGTGGGAAGAATTGGTTGTCTGTGCAAAGAAGGGTATCCGTTCACATGGTCGACCATGTTATGGTCGACAGTCATTAGGTCGACCACTATTGGTCGACATTGACATGGTCGACATTGGCACATGGTCGACACATGAAAATGGTCGACACATGAAAGGTCGACACATGAAACGGTCGACATGAGTTTTTTTTACTTTTTTTTCTTTTGGGGAACTTTTCCATACTTTACGATCCACGTGGACTACGATTGGAACGGTAATCTGTGCCAAGCTAAGTGGTAGCGGAGCGAAGGCACCATGGCCGAAGCATGGCGAGCGAAGCGAGCCATGCGAGGGGACGCGGTGCACTAATTGGGGTTCCCAGTCACTTTACGCAAAAAACGACACCAAAAAAAGTAAAAAAACTCATGTCGACCTTTCCATGTGTCGACCATTTTCATGTGTCATTCATGTGTCCATGTCGACCATGTCAATGTCGACCAATAGTGGTCGACCTAATGACTGTCGACCATAACATGGTCGACCATTCATACCGGAACCGCAAAGGGGACCTTATGCATTTTGTCTCCGTTGTAGGAGACTTTATCAACGTGACACAGAAGTAAAGGTTGGCTATATGTCAAGAGTTTGTCAGAGAGTGGCCCAGCTAAAATTTGTGATAAGGTTTTGTGCTCAGCTGATACAAAAATAAATACATCTGCAAAAAAAAAAAAAAAAAAAAAAATTAAATTACATTTATCTCAGTAGTCTGACAAATGGTTAATAATACTGGATTCAGGTATTCAGATTTATAATGTATGGATAAAAGGTTTTCTTGATGGCTCAGCCTTTAATTACATTACAGTTTTCAATATAAAATACCTCTGGTTGGCCTGTTGGTCTAGATAATTAAGTCTATCTAGATATAAAATAGGAATTGTTTCATTTCTGACTCCCCTGTAGAATCACTAAATTTACCTAAACCCACAATTCCAAATCCTGTTCTACAAGACCATTATTCAAACATAATCATATCCCCTGGTCCAGGGTAATATAAATAGAAAAAGTACCAGGTCTATCAACAAATATATAAGGATTCGGGATGATCTTGCTTTCATCCCAAGTCTTGAAATTCATGCATAGTTGGAAAGTAAATTGTATTGCCTCTATGAGGGACATATTTGATCCAGGCATTTCCAACCTCGGTCCTCAATGCACACTAACAGTGCAGGTCTTAGTGAAATTCAGGCTTCAGGGGTTAATTCAGACTGCATCGCTGCAGCGCTTGCAGTCTGAATTACTATGTGCAGTGTGCACGTGTGGTGGGTGCACTGTGTATGTGCAGCCAGTGAGATGCAAAAAGCATCTCACTGGTGCGATTGCCTCTGCCTGATTGACAGGCAGGGGTGTGCCAACTGCATTAGAACGCCATTGGCGGGGCATGGTCCGGACAACGGAGGTGTGTCCGGACTGTTGGGGGGGGGGCGCAGCGGCTGTGCGACATCACACGCAGCCGCTGCAACCCGGGACACGGCGGTTAGCCCCCTGCCAGCGTGCAGGAGCTGCACTGGCAGGGAGATACTTGTCAGGTACAAAAGCATCTCCGCTGTGCGATGCTTTTGTACCTGTGCGGGTAGGGCCTTACATGCGTGGTGGACTAGCCCTGTGCTGGGCGTCCCCCCGTATGTCAGAGAAACTGATCATAGATGTGCTAAATTTAGCACATCTACAATCAGGTCTGAATTACCCCCTTAGCACAGATAATTAAATAAAAATAACTGACGTACTAATTAAGTCACCTGTGCTAAAGCATGGATATCACTAAAACCTGGACTGTCAGTGTGCCTTGAGGACCGAGGATGGAAATGCCTGATCTACTCATTTCATCAGCTCAAAGATAAGCTTACCATACTATCCATTTAAACTGGAACACTCATGAATTACACAGGTTCTGTGGCTGATTAAAACCAGGTGAAATACAGGCTTGAAGTCGGCCAGCGACAGAACCTGTGTTATTCATGAGGGCAGTGGCGGATCCAGGGGGGGGGCACTCGGGCCCGTGCCCCCCCTGTCATTTGTGGCTTCCCCCGTCCCCCGTCCCCCCCCCGCGGCGTCGGCGCCACACAGGGAGATGACGGGCGCCCGCTGAGATTGTGTTACCAGCGGGCGCCCGTCTCCCTGCACAGCGGTAGCCAGAGGCAGGAGCTCAGTACTGAGCTCCGGCTTCCGGCGCTGTCACTGTGCCGTGCGCTATGGGAGAGACGTCAGTCATGACGTCTCTCTCATAGTACTGAGGAGAGGACGCCAGCCAGAAGGAGGACTGCAGCGGCGCGGGAACGGGGCTCGGTAAGTATTATGTTTTTTTCTTCCTTAATGCAGCGGGGGCATCTCCTGGGGGAAACTAATGGGGACATTACTACTGGGGGGGGCACCAACAAGGGGCATTACTACTGGGGGGGCATCAACAAGGGGCATTACTACTGAGGGGGGGGCATTACTACTGGGGGCATTATAACTGGGGGCATCACTACTGGGGGGGCAGCTACTGGGGGCATTATTACTGGGGGGTGCAGCTACTGGGGGCATTATTACTGGGGGGCACCTACAGGGGGCATTACTACTTGGGGGCTAAACTACAGGGGTATTACTACTTGGGGGCTAAACTACAGGGGGAGCCAAACTACTGGGGGCATAACTACAGGGGCCAAACTATTGGGGGCATTACAACTTGGGGGCTAAACTACAGGGGCATTACTACTTGGGGGCTAAACTACAGGGGGAGCCAAACTACTGGGGGCATAACTACAGGGGCCAAACTATTGGGGGCATTACTACTGGAGGCTAAACTATAAGGGGGGCATAACTACAGGGGCTAAACTGCAATAGGGCAAACTACAGGGGGGCATTACTACTGGTGGCTAAACTATAAGGGGGGCATAACTACAGGGGCTAAACTACAATGGGGCAAACTATAGGGGGGCATTACTACTGGTGGCTAAACTACTGGGGTCATAACTGCAGGGGCATTACCACTGGGGGCATAATGACTGGGGGCATTACTACAGGCAACATTACTACTGGGGGCAATGCGGGCATTGCATAAGGGACACCACTACTATGGGGTCTATATAAGGGGCACTACCAGTACAGTGGACATTGCATAATGAGCGCTACGACTGTGGGCATTGTATAAGAAGCGCCACCTCACATGCACCGAAGCCGCACACAAATGTACTTGCCCCTTCCATGGTGCCCCCCCTATCATTTTCTTCTGGATCCGCCCCTGCATGAGGGTCTCAATTTAAAGGAATGTTATGGTAAGTTTACTCAAAGATAAATTATCATATTTAAAAACCCAGCACTGAACAATGACACTTTCACATAACATGTCTAATTGGCCTCTTTCTAATCATCTGGACAACCTGCTTCAATTTCTGAAGACTGATAATTAATGCAGAATAATCTCTAACAATATGATACCAAAATCACTTGGTGAAAAACACATGCTGTCTAGACAGTATAAATTCCCTCTATGTAGTCTCGAGACACATCAGCAAAATACTTCACTACCTCTGAATTATTTGCTCCCCAAGAAGTACACATCAAGGCAATCAACAGAACATACATATCACAATCACAGGAAAAACACTTTGTTGCTGATGAAACAGGCTGTTATCTGAAATGTCATAGAGATAATGCTTTTTTCCAACACAATTTCTGGGAATGCTTGATTATATTTGGAATAAAGTATTGTCCTTTCTCAATGTGAATAAACGCACAATACATACCCAAGAGTGGTATATCAACTACACATAAAGTATATATACAGAGTATATATATATATATATATATATATATATGTAAACACAGATAGGGTATTGTGGGCGACCTCTGGTGTCGTGAATTGCATAAATACACTATAATAGTATATATTAAAAAATAACAATAATTTATTAAAATAAGAGACAGTAAGGTTAAAATGCCAAAACAAGAGACAATGAAACAGAACAAATCAGAATAAAAAGACTGTTTAAAATGGGGGGTATTGCTTAGAAAATATAGATCTATATATAAATATCATGCACTGTGAACAGAGCTATTATACTGATCAAAAATAAAGTGCTTATCTTTAGAGGTGAGGTGTAGTCAGGATCCCAACGCATTTCATCCAGCGGACTTTATCAAGGGGACCCTATTATTTTTGATCAGTATAATAGCTTGGATGGAACTGGAATTGCCAGAATCTAAGCTCAAACTAGAACTGCACTGAACTGGGCTAGAACTGGAATTGCTGTATACAAGCCAGGAACTAGCTTTCTTAGCAGAAGACTCAGAAATTGATTTCGGAGGAGCACCGAGAGTCTGTTACATAGCAGGCTGTGAGACACATTGCACTGGCAACCAGCCAGCCCTCCAGGAAGTCTTCTCATAGGAACTGCTGATTGTGGATTGGCTGCTGGAGTTAGGTGTCCTGAAGCATGGACTGCATTGGTGGTGCAACGATCACCTGACTTGAACAAACATGGCCGCATCCTGTGACCAGAGCAGGAGGGAGCTACGACGTGGAGGACACTAAAGCGACCTGCTACTTAACTATGCAGTTGGTAGAGAGACTCACTGCAGGAGCCAGCAGCGAACAGAGGAGAGTGGACACCCAGTGATACCCACAGGAGCCAAGCCAGCATCCGGGGAGACAAGTATCAGAGTCTGAGTCTAAGTTCTCTGCGTGGGGCTGTGACAAATAGAAACATAGAATTTGATGGCAGATAAGAACCACTTGGCCCATCTAGACATTTGATAATGTCAACAATCCTTCTAGACAGTCTGTAGTAAAACAAAGTTATTATATGTATTTTAAAAGATAGTAACCATGCCCAATATTGGTATATACAAAATGTGGTCAATGGAGAATTCAGAATTTAATTTTCTGGCTTACATCACCAGAGTATCCTCTTATATACAGGATTCCACATAATCAGTTACAAGATAATTAATTACAGATTCTTAATTCATTAACAATAATCAAAATACAGACATTTCATTGGTTGAGGGGAGGTCTTAGGGAGGTATCAGGAAGGTCCTTTGCAAAAGCCTGATCACCACCAGATGGCACTCATGACATATAAATCATTTAGGCCAAATATAAGGTAATACTTAAAAACACGTTAGGAAACCAGTCCTTAGAAAGTTGACAGGCTTGACGTTATCATTGGTATCCATATAGGCAAAAGCATTTCTGAGTCAGTTTTGTCAGGATGCCCCAGAATACCAAACATTAGGTACTTGTTTTTTATTAGCACAGCTGTCATGTCCATAGTTCAATCATAGTATTTTGTAGCTTTTAGCAAAACCTCTTAAAAGCAAAATTACAGATTTGAAGGATTTCAAAATGGGAAACAGTTTATAACACAATCACAACAAAAAATAGAATCATTTGATTTTTCTTTAACACCTTAAAATAAAATCATGTATGCATATAACTGACCACCAACTGTTAACAGATGTTAACAGCAAGCCTTAGTAGGCATGCATGTTGTTTTTGGCACTGTACCTATCCCCACTATTTCATCATATGTAACTTCTTCAGGGGTAACTATGATAAAGAGTTGTCTTTGAACTGTGAACCTATGGAGATATACCCATATATTATATATACCCACACATGTGTGTGTGTATATATCCAGGTTCTGGACATTAGGTACAAAGGAGGGCACTCACCAATATCATAACTGAAAAGAAGTTTAATAGGTCATCAATTGTCATCATAGATTAGTCAACGTCTCAACCTCAAAGGGTCATTATCAAGATAGCCAAAGGAAGACAACCACTCATGTAACCAATGGAGGGACTGGCAGAGTGGATCCGCAGATTATGAGCATCTAGTGAGGAAGATTAGCCTCGCAGCTGCATTCTGAAAGGATTGTAGTGGTAAGAGTCTCTGTTTGGTACGACCAGCTGAAAACTACTGCAATAATCAATGTGGGAGATAAGAGCATGGATTAGAGTTTTTGCAGTGTCTTGTGTATGGTGTGGTTGTATTTTGGATATGTTTTTTAGATGCATGTAACATGATTTTGTGACAGATTGAATGTGGGGACAAAGGAAAGTCAAGGATGATGATATGATTAGTTGCAACATTTCAGAACTTTATGTTCTTTCATTAGGGATACAGTGTATAAATAAAACTTGCCTTAACTGTGCTTACCCCATGTGCCATGCAGTGCACCAGACTCCTGTCTCAGCAAGATGACATCAAACCGGTTAGACCCATCTCCATAACACTAAGGGTCTTATTCAGAGATGTACGTTGCTGCATCTGCTTGTGCATCTGTTGCTGGATAATATGCAAATACTAGTGTCAGCCTTCCCCTGTGTCAGGATCCAGATAAGAGCCAGCCATTACTCACCACTATGCTGGTTTCCACGGCTCAGAGGTGCTGCCAGTCGTCAGCTGCACGACGGCCAGGGTCCGCGATACTTACTTCTGTTTCATCTTAGATTACACTATAGTGGAATGCATGATGTATACAGGACACTGGGCAGCCATGTTACAGAGTCAGCTGACCGCAGTAATGCCCAATGTGAATCATGGAAGTGCTCAGCTGATAACTCTGTCAAATGACTGTCTGTCTCAGGGTATAAGTGGGATCCTGGGAACAGGAAATCGCCTGTACAACTTCTTTCTCCAGTGCATGCTGCTGTATGTTGCTGCTCCAAGTTCCAGGCTCCACTCTGTATCTCCACATGCTTTTCCAGAGCATTTCAGTGTGTGTATCACTTAGTGCATCTCCAAGTGTTTTCAAGTTCACCAGTTCTCAAGTACTGAGTGCCATCGTTTAAACATGATTTCTTTCTTCAAGTGTTTTCAAGTTCACCAGTTCTCAAGTACCGAGTGCCATCAGTTAACATCATTTGTTTCTTAAAGTGGTTTCAAGTTCACCAGTTTTCCAGTACTGAGTGCCATCGGTTCAACATCATTTGTTTCTTCAAGCGCTCTCAACTTCACCAGGTCTCAAGTACAGAGTGCCAACGGTTGAACATTGTTTGTTTCTCCAAGTGTTTTCAAGTTTACCAGTTCTTAAGTTCCAAGTACCATCGGATAGACATTGTTTGCTTTTTCAAGTGATTTCAAATTCTCCAGTTCCCAAGTATTGAGTACTATCGACTAACTTGAGTTATTCTACCAGTTCCTTCTATGTCTGCAGTATCTTCTCCAGTCAGTTGGAGTATTTCTATTTCATTTACCTTCAAGATCTTCTCAGCGGTTGCTCTTAAGCCGTGTACACACGGCGCGATGCGCTGTTTGCCCGACACTGACTATTCCGCCGATATAGTCAATGTTGGGCTTCCTGCACAGTCTATTTTTTTTTTGGATGCCGATCCCGCGGGACTGCACATCGGCATCGCAAGCTGTGTACACATAGTGCAATATGCACTAACTTTCCTTACGATTTTGACTATATAGTCAAAATCATAAGGAAAGTTAAGTGCATATCGCACCGTGTGTACACACCATTAAAGTTTAGGTTCATCAAAGACTCTCTCATTACCAGTCTGCCACTAGTTATTTCTTTGTAGGATTCCTCAGCTATTTCCGGGTACCTCTCCAGGGGGCTGCAACCTGTCTATCGGAAGCAGCAAAACCCAATTCACCATAGGAGGGGGTCAGTGGTGAAAACTTTCCAGTGGGTTAGAATCTGAGCTTCTGGGCAGGTCTCGCCAACACTCGATTCTAGCGTTATATGAGGAAGTCCTATATTCGTCCTCCTTGTTTATTGTGGCATTCTGATCCAGTAACCTCATCTTAGGAATCACCAGCTGAGTACACAGGGACCAGAGCGTCACACCCTGGTGTAGATGTCTGCACCTGAAGGTGGAAGCCCTGAGACACCCATTTTAAGAGTCTCTGCACGCTGTAACACTGCCAGTGATTCTTGAAACTCCACCATCAGTGTACCATCAACAATTGCATCAGCCTTATGGCAGGTGCAGTTTCTCTGACCACGGCCTCTTATGCTTGCAGACATTTGAAACATTTCTCTTTCTAAGTGAGCAATCCACTGTGGTAGCATCCTTAGGAGTCATTTCTGGTCTCATAAGGAAAGGAATTATGGATAGGTGGAATATCAGGGTCGCAAATAATAATTTGCCATATTGTCTACTAATTTACTAGCATGCTTGTTATAGTTAACCCAATGGATTACAGTATTTTTAATCTATTTTCATTACTATTTTATATGTTAGGAGTAAGGGTCACTTCCTTAGGGATATTAAGCACCTATTTCTTCAATGCTTCCAATGAATAATAGTCATGGACTCTGTTTGCATATTTAATGATCATAGAGTCCAGTTGTTTTTCTGTTTCTAAAATATTGCTTGTATTTCTTTGAACTCTAAGAAACTGAGAGTAAGGAAGTCATTCCTTAAGAGCCTCTGGGTGAAAGTTGCTGTGCAATAAATGCTTACTTCTGTCTGCCAATTTTGAAAAGATTGATGTTCCCAAAGATCATCCAACTTTATGAATGGTTACATGTTCAGAAGTAATTTCAAAGGACAGTTCTTGTTATGTGCTTCCAATAGTTCTGTGAATTTTTCCAATACACTGTACAGTGACTTACAAAAGTATTCAACCTCTACAAAATCAACAGATTTTTCAAATGATATTTAGATTGTTCACTACAGTATTTTTATTGTTAACCAGTAGGCTTTTAAAGTCAATTTTTAATCTCATAATTTATAATTTTTCTAGAGATTTAAAAAAAAACAACAACATAAAAAAATGACATTATTGAACCCATTCAGACTAGTACTTGGTAGAACTACCCTTTGCTGCAATGTCAACTTTAAGTCAATTGGGATAAGTTTCCATCAAGTTTGCACAACTCTTTGGAAGTTATTTTTGCCCATTTGTCCATGCAGATTTTCTCCAGGTTGTTGTAATTTTCAATAGTGTCACAGATTCTCAATTGGATTGAGATCTGGATTTGACTTGACCATTGTAGAACATGCACCTTTGTGTTTCTTTGTCGCTCAACCACATCTGCTGGTTGTGGTCAATAGGGATAATTCAGACCTGATCGCTGCTGCAAATCGCATCGCAAGCAGTATTTTTTTGCTGAATGCGCACGTGCAAAGTCAAGAGTGTGCATGTGCCGGCCTTGCCGTGTGACAAATGTGCAGACATACACGTGAAATTTGTGAACGCAGAGAGGCAAATCACTACAAGTGCACACTGAGCATTCACAGATGTCGAGTAAGTCTAGTGCTGCAGCCTGTGAGCGCTCAGCACAGGTGTCCTGTCAGTGGTCTCCCAGCAGATAATTGCAAATCACACATACCTTTTTGCAATGCAAATGCCTCAACATCTCATTACATCTCTAGCTCTCTGTGAAATGGTATGTAGCATCTCAATTCCTGGATATGTGCAACACACAATCTACACACGTTTGTTTACAACTATTACATGTGTACTGCACATTTAATACATGTTTCATTTGACAAACAATTGTACACATTACACACAACACATTAACTAATTTTAAAGGCCCTCTTGCTTGTGTACATAAAATGCTTTGAGCTGTCCATCAAGCTGCATTGTGCTATCAACATGCACATACTGTATGGATCTCACCCACATACTGTACATGCATTATTTTCTGGAGGAATACATTTGTTGTGTGACTCATATTACAACATTCCCTCTATACTGCAAGTTTACATATAATGTTCAGTAATGATGCTTCAGTTATTATATTAATAGTGTGGATTTTTTTTTTACCAACATTTTTTCCCATAACATTATGTTTTGTTTAATTAATCTGCCATTACCATGAATCACAATCAAATAAACACTATTTCTGTACAAAGTGTAAGGGGAGCAAACATTTTTAATCATAAATCATAATTTTTTTATCATACGACAAAGAAAAAGAGAAAAAAAAGAAAGACTACACCAAATGGCAGAGCATCAAGCACCTGGCTGTGCAGAAAAGAGGATTACAGTACCCAGTAGTCAGTTACCCCTATCTCTGCAACAAACACAACAAAAATCTGGTCTCAGGGTAATTCAGACCTAATCGGTAGGGTGCGTTTTTTGCATCCCTGCGATCAGGTAGTCGCCGCCTACAGAGAAACGGTTTTGGATGTGTGCAGGTGTGCGATCGCATTTGTAGCAGAACTGCACAAACATAAGTTTGTGCAGTTTCTGCTCTGCCCAGGACTTACTCTGCTGCTGCGATGATCGGGGCCGGAGCCGACGTCAGAAACCATCCCTCCAAAAGCCTTGTCCCTCCTGCATTTTCCCGGACACTCCTTAAAAATGGTTAGTTGCCACCAACAAAGCCCTCTTCCTGTCAATCTCCTTGCGATTGACGGTGCATTCAGATATTCCATACCATCCCGTCACCGACTGGTGCCCCCGTTGCTGCGGTCCGTCACACCTGCGCATTACAGTGCATACGCATGAGCAGTTCAGACCTGATCGCAGCCTGTGAGAAAACGTGGTCAGGTCTGAATTACACCCTCAGTACCCTGGCTGAGGAATATGTGAGCAGTGCCATAACTAACATTTTAGCGCTGTGTGCAAGAAACAGCATCGGTGCCTCCCCCCCTGTTTAAAATAGGGCAGTGACAAAAATAAAGGGGCATGGCTTCATGGTGAAGGGGCGTGGCCACAAAATAATACAAATTTATATTACTCTATACAGTAATCTCCATTATTCAAATTACGCCACACAGTAGTGCCACTTACACACATTACACCAGGTACAGCCCCTGTCACACATTACACCAGGTAGAGCCCCTTTTACACATTAGGCCAGGTAGAGCTCCTGTCACACATTATGCCAGTTAGAGCCCCATTTTGCACATTACACCAGGTAGAGCTCCCTTTTACACATTACAGCAGGTAGAGTCCCCTTTTACACATTATGGCAGGAAGAGTCCCATTTTACACATTACAGCAGCAGAGTCCGCCTTTTTACACATTACGGCAGCAGAATCCCCCTTTTACACATTACAGCAGCAGAGTCCCCCGGTTTACACATTAAGTAGGCAGGGTCCACTTTTTATAGATTACGGCAGCAGAGCTCCCCTTTTTGCAAAGTGAGAGAGAGAGTGTGTGTTATACTTACGTTTGACCAACCGGCCGTCCTCTTTTCCTTCCTGCCCTAACACTGCAGCTCTTTGCAGCGCAGGGTACTGTGGGTGGGCTGGGGGCAGCCTGGGAGAGATGTCACCTCTCCCAGAACATGGGGGGAAGGGGAGAGAAGGGGGAGACCCGGGAGGTGAGGAGGGGGAGCTGCAGCGCTGCCCAGTTACCTATGTGAGAAGAGATAGCTGGGCAATGCACTGCAGCTGAGCGGTGATGACGGGCAGGTGGCTGGGCGGACCCTGCTTTTCTGCAGGACAGGGAGAGGCAGTTGCTGATGCCAGGGAATGGGTGACAGTGGGAAGCAGAGGGTGACGGGAGAGGGAGGCAGTGGGTGATCCTAGGGAATGGGTGACATGGGAAGGCACTTGTTGATACCAAGGGGAAGCAGTGGGTGATGTAGAGGATGACGGTGAGAGGCATTGGTTGACATAAGAGGTGACTGGGAGAGATAATGGACACAGAAAGGCAGTGGTTGACAGAAAATGGTGAACGGGTGAGACAGTGGGTGATGCCAGGGGAGGCAGTGGGTGATGCCAAGGAATGAGTGACAGGTGGAGACACTGGATGATACCGGGGAAGGCAGTGGGTGATATAGAGGTTGACGGGGAGAGGCAGTGGGTGACTGGAAGAGGGTGACAGAAGAGATTATGGGGAGAGATATTGGGACTCAGAGAGGCAGTGTGTGACAGGAAATGGTGACAGGGAGAGGCAGTGATTGACAGGAGATTTGACATGGAGAGATAGTGAGAGACCGAGAGATAGTGGGAGACAGAGAGGCAGTGAATGACAGGAAATGGTGACTGAGAGAGGCAGTGGATGTTGCCAGGGAGAGGCAAAGGATGACAGGGAAGTTGATAGGAGAGTCAGTAAGTGACAGAGAGAAATTGACAGGGAGCGGCAGTGGGTGACAGAAGGTTGGTGATGCTGGGGAAAGGTAGTGGGTGGCAGGCAGTAGGTGATGCTGGGGAGAAGCAATGGGTGACAGGCAGTGGACGACACTGGGGAGAGTTAGAGGGAGCCAGGGAGATGGAACGAGTGATAAGAAAAAGTATAGGGTGACAGAGAGAGGATGTTAGAAGATAGGTGATGGGGAGTGGGTGACAGGGACAGGGTGCCAGGCAGTGGGAGATACTGTAGGTGAGAGAGTGAAGTGGAGGTTGATGGGGAGAGACATTGGGAGACAGGTAGAGGGTGTGGGGCTTTCCAGAGTCAATGTGTCATACACCTTCTTTACACAGGCATTAATTATTTCCATAGTGTACCTGTACTTTGAAAATCAGAATATAAAGTACATACCATAGAATTACATTTTTCTGAAAGAAAATATTTTTTAAGTTCACCTTATTTTGTTGCTCCAGAAAACAGTATACCAACAGCTTCACTTTCTCTAACTAGAAATTGCTGCTGAGAAGGAAGTACAGCATTGTTTACTGTCACCAGAGCTTGCTCAAGTGCAGGTGATGGCTTCCAACTGGGCAATACTGTTTGAATGAGATTCAAACCACAAACAAATAATATCACTGGGACATGAAACCTACGATTGGGGGAAGGGGGGCATAGTGTGCGCATGATAAGGAAAGATATAAGTGCGGGGGTACACTCGCGATCACGTGTGGAGGAGGGCTCGGTTTGGTGATTTTGGGGGTTGTTTGCACTCGTGGTCAGTGGAGGGGGGATGCGCACATGATAAAGAGTACCTATAAGCTGCTCCTGTCCCGTGTGTCCTCCCTGGGATGTAGAGGTGCGCTGAAGGTCACAGCCCGGTATGTCCATCCATCCTGAGGGGTGTGCTCCAGCAGTGCGCCTCCATACTATAAGTGCAGAGCTGACAGGCTCTTTCTCTGCTGAACCTGACTGAAGTGCTGTGTCAGTACAGCTCCCATCCTGCTACCATAGGGTGACATTCTCTGGACACAACTTTATATCAGAAGGAGCCTGGGCACACTGCTAATTAAAATGGGTGCTCAGCAAAATAGACATAGCAGCAGTGACCAGTTCCACCTCCCCATGCATCCTGCACTGTGTGCGAGGCACCCTCAGCATCTACCTAATTACGGCCCTGTATGTGGGGCAAACAGAAGAAGAAACTGGTCCCAGTACCCAGACACAACACTCAGGCCCATAAACTGAAGAGGAAGCTGACTCAAGTTCATAGGCTACTGCATTGCAGGCAGGGAAAGAGAAGAGAAAAGGCCAAACCCATTTGGCAGCAGGGAGTTGGTCATTCTTGTCCTGCAACCCATTGATAGAATTCACTATGTCACCAAAAACATAAGCACTGGAACCAAGGACCGCATTTGGAGAGAAATCACCATCTGCCCCTTTTTGTGGCTGTCTGAAGGGGTTGTTCTTCAGAGTGGGAACTGTGAGGGGCCTGCCCAGTGAGATCTTGTTCCTGGGCAGGGCTAGGGGTGGGGCAGGTGTTGTAGCCTCCATGAGAGTCTGGCCATGGAGGGCTGCGATGGTCTGCATGCCTTGGCCAATAGTGGCAGAGATGTCAGACATGCCTTGGGCAATAGTGGCAGAGATGTCAGACATGCCTTGGACACTATTGGAGGAGATCTCACACATGCGTTGTCGCATACTGGAGGTGAGCTCGTGGACCTCCAGGAGCATCTGTTCTTGGAAGTCAGCGTTATTTCTGCTTTGGTGCTCAATTTGCACCAAAAGCTCCTGGAGACTGGGTTGGGGGAAGGGGTGCCGCAGTGTGTGTTGACGAGATGGTGGGCTTTCCAGCCCCACACCTCCCACCTCCTCATCCACCACACAGACCAAGGCTTGCTCCTCCAAGGCAATGTATTCAAGACTCTCTGGGATTTCCCCCCCTGTCTCCCTCACAGATCTCCACTGCGCTGACATGTTGTTCTTCAGCCAGCACTTGAAGTCAGCCCAACTACACATGTTTTTTTTAACAATATTTTAATATTGCATTATTACATTGTTTACATTTTTAAATATTTACTTTTTTATGATTCTGTCTGTCTACTTTAATTTTGTTTTTGTTTTTTGGTAGAGTTATTGGTGCAATTGTATACATCAAACAATCACAAATATCATACCCTACATTACTTTGGACAACTTCTACTTGTACACATACATAGCAGTAAATATTGTAAGATGTAATTTGTACTTCAAGATTGAATTTGGCACATAGCAACCAAACATTAAACTGCTCATTTATCTTGCACCTTCTAGAAGGTTATATATGTAATTGTCTTGGTTGCTATAGGCAACATCACATCTAAAAAGGAACTACCATCTTAGTAAATGCACACAATAGTGTTTTACAGTGTGATTCAGTATGGACTTACTGTGTCCTTCTTGGGGTGTGCGAAGAATTGGGGCCACCTCATTCACTGTGTCGGTAATTTCTCTCCAGATACGTTCCTTGGTCACAGCGCCCATGTTCTTATTTCCAAAATGAATTTTGTCAATGGCTTGTGGACAAGTATGTTCAACTCCCTCCTGCCAAATGGGGGTTGGTGTCTTCTCTTTTCTTTCCCTGGCTGCGATGCAGTAGCCAATGAACTTGCCCCAGCTTTCTCTTCAGTTTGTGGGTCTGATTGTTGCGTTTGGGTAGTGGGCCCAGAATCTTCCTCAGTTTGCCCCACATCTTCCTTACCCAGGGAACTGAGACCAGCTTCCTGTTGTGTTTGCACAGTTGATGGGGGTACTTCACTAATGGGTCCTCCTCCTCTCTCATCTGCACAGCCAAGTGCTGGTTGCTATGCCATTTGGCCTCATCTTTCTCTCCTTTCTCTTTGTCTTTGTCTAATGGCTTCATATTGTGCTTTTAGTCTTTTAATCTTGAGTGTGATCTCAGTATCAGAGTCCATGATGCTGTTAGCATGTGCTTATGGTTCATGGGGTGTTGTTTTATACCTGCGTTTGCATGCTTAGTGTAAATTCACACAGGTGATGCATACACAATTGGTGCATTTGCTTTGATTGCTTACACTATTTAAGCATGCTCTAGCCATCCGTAGTTTGTGGGTGTATGGGGGATGAGGAGTTGTGTGCAGTGGAGAGAGGTTTTTGGAGGTGTTTGTATTTTGTGTTGTTTGTTAAAATATTTAGTGATTTTAATCATATTTCCTTGGAGTAAATTTAATGTAATGTGTTATGCAGAGTCGTGCAGATTTTGGCTTTTTTGTATTTTTTCTGGTAAGTATGTGGTATGGTGATGGTTGTGTGAGTCTGCATAGTGTGTGTTTGCAACACGTCCTTGTGTAGTGTGTTTTGGGATGCGGTGCGTTTATGTGGTGTATTGCGATCACACAGCATGTAGAACAAACAATGCATGTTGTGTTTGTTTTTGATAATGGGTTTTTACGTTTGTATTTAATGATGTTTGTAGTGTGGATGACCTGACTGATATCCTAATTTTTTTTCTCTTTTGTCATTTTTTCTCAAGGACACATCAGTTTTCTTTTGTTTTTAGGCAAAGTTGCCTTTTTTTGTTCATATCCAGGCCTTTTGCCTTTTTTTGTTTGACTTTCCTATATATCTGCTGGTAAGTCTATGCATGTTCATAGTGTTGGTGTGTTTTGTGTGGTGGGGTATTGTATCGTCTTAAGGGGGAACACACGGAGCGATGGTCAGCTAATTTCTAAGCAATCTGACTAGATTGCTTAGAAATTAGCTGAACATTGCTCCGTGTGTAGGGGTGCCGGCGACAGCGATGCACTGTCCTGCGCATCGCTATCGCCGGTGCTAGATTGGCCTGCATGCAGGCACAATCCAGCAGGTTGCTCATTTCACCACTGGGTAAAATGAGTGCCCTCCGTGTCTGTCCCCCCCCCTCTCTCAGCACATCGCGCTGTGCTCAGCGGGGGGAGAGATGTGTGCTGAGCGGTCTGTGCTAGACCGCTCAGCACACATCTCTGGGGAAAGCTCCCTGTCAGTACGGCCCTTTAGTGTGCTTATTATAATTTTTAGGTTTTTTCTCTCAAGGGAGCATCAAATTTAAGTTTTTATTTTCAGGCAAAGTAGCCTTTTTTATTTGATATCCAGGCCTTTTGCCTTTTTTTATTTGTCCTATATATATATATCTGCTGGTAAGTATATGCATGTTCATAGTTTTGGTGTGCTCTGTGTGGTGGGTATTGTATAGTCTTAGTGTGCTTATTATGGTTTTTTTGTGTTTCTCTTTTTTTCTCAAGTGAGCTTGATTTTTGTTGTTTTTTTTACCAAATTTGTCATTTTTTGTAATTTACAGCCTTTTGCTGTTATATTTTGTGGGTGTTTTCATCTGGTAAGTATGTGCATGCTCGTTGTTTTGGTTTGGTGTGTGTGTAGTATTTTTGTTCTTTAGTTGTATTTGTTTTATTTGTAAATGTAAACAATGTTCCTTTCCTCCTGTTGTGCACAATTTAGAGATGGAAAACACCACACCTGTAAGTGGATTGTAGACATTAAATTTGGTTGACAAGAATGTTTGGTAACAATCATTGGTTTATGAATTAACACTCTGTAAAATGTTTATTTCAGTTGGCGACAGCGGCATATCTGTATGCGTTATACGGCCAACCCCAACATGCGCCTCATCCTAAAAGGCAAAGGAGGCATGCAAGGCCTAGTATCTTTCAAATCCATGTCACCCTTTTTGGAATGCCAGATGATGAGATGGTGCAGCGCTATAGACTGCCACCTTATGTCATCCTAGAAACTCTCTCAATAATAGAGAGTGATCTAGAGAGTACAAATCACAATCCTACAGCAATTCCATCACTGACACAATTCATTGCTGTCTTACATTTTTGTGCCTTAGGGTCCTACCAGCATATAGTTGGAGTCCTGGGAGGTGTCTCCCAGGCCTCATTCTCCAGGATCCTGAGGCACATCATTGCTGCATTCCTCAAAAGAACTAAGCAGTTCATATCAATGCCATTGGATGTGGAGTCCCTAGCTGTGGTGAATCGCCAATTTCGTGAACATGGTCGCTTCCCACACGTTATTGGGGTAGTGGATGATACACACGTTCACTTGTGGCACCATCACATAATGAAATAATCTTTAGGAATAGAAAAATGTTCCACTCTTTGAATGTGATGGTTGTTTGTGGCCCATCCCTCCATATTCTTTCCCTGATTGCGCGGTACCCTGGAAGTGCCCATAATTCCCACGATTCGGTGAATATGGCAAAAATTAATCATGTTAGAAGGGCAAGATGCATGGATCTTGGGTGAGTTTGAGCCACATCATGTAGTAAAGTTATAGTTTTGTTGTTGTCTAATTGATAACTCTATTTATGTGTTTTTGCAGGAGATTGGGGATATCTTTTCACCGCCTGGCTCATGACTCCTTACAGCACACCAACAACAGGACCACAATCTGCATTTAATTCCATGCCTACAGCCACTTGACAGGTGGTGGAGTGCACAATCGGGCTTTTAAAAGGCCGTTATCGGGTGCTCCATTGCACTGGTGGCGACCAAATGTATTCACCGGAAATGGTTAGTAAGACTGTGGTAAGATTGTGGTCCTGTGTGCAATACAGCACAATATTGCTGTAGGGAGTCGTGTGGCCCTGGCCCAACACCTAATTTTGGGCCCAGAGGATGAGGAGGCGGGGGTTGGCCGTACATTCCACCGCGGAAGTGAGACCCAATGCGGCCATTCCCAAAGGGACAGAAAAGTTTTTTTTGGAAAATTCCAGAATTAAAAATTTTAATGATTATCAACTCTAAAGAAACATTTTTCATGAACATAATTAATGGAAGATTGTAATTTTTTATAAAAACATTATTACTGCATTTGTGTGTTAAAAGAGATGAGCGCCGGAAATTTTTCGGGTTTTGTGTTTTGGTTTTGGGTTCATTTCCGCGGCCGTGTTTTGGGTTCGACCGCGTTTTGGCAAAACCTAACCGAATTTTTTTTGTCGGATTCGGGTGTGTTTTGGATTCGGGTGTTTTTTTCCAAAAAACCTAAAAAACAGCTTAAATCATAGAATTTGGGGGTCATTTTGATCCCAAAGTATTATTAACCTCAAAAACCATCATTTCCACTCATTTTCAGTCTATTCTGAATACCTCACACCTCACAATATTATTTTTAGTCCTAAAATTTGCACCGAGGTCGCTGGATGACTAAGCTAAGCGACCCTAGTGGCCGACACAAACACCTGGCCCATCTAGGAGTGGCACTGCAGTGTCACGCAGGATTTCCCTTCCAAAAAAACCTCCCCAAACAGCACATGACGCAAAGAAAAAAAGAGGCGCAATGAGGTAGCTGTGTGAGTAAGATAAGCGACCCTAGTGGCCGACACAAACACCGGGCCCATCTAGGAGTGGCACTGCAGTGTCACGCAGGATGTCCCTTCCAAAAAACCCTCCCCAAACAGCACATGACGCAAAGAAAAAAAGAGGCGCAATGAGGTAGCTGTGTGAGTAAGATAAGCGACCCTAGTGGCCGACACAAACACCGGGCCCATCTAGGAGTGGCACTGCAGTGTCACGCAGGATGTCCCTTCCAAAAAACCCTCCCCAAACAGCACATGACGCAAAGAAAAAAAGAGGCGCAATAAGGTAGCTGTGTGAGTAAGATAAGCGACCCTAGTGGCCGACACAAACACCGGGCCCATCTAGGAGTGGCACTGCAGTGTCACGCAGGATGGCCCTTCCAAAAAACATTCCACAAACAGCACATGACGCAAAGAAAAATGAAAGAAAAAAGAGGTGCAAGATGGAATTGTCCTTGGGCCCTCCCACCCACCCTTATGTTGTATAAACAGGACATGCACACTTTAACCAACCCATCATTTCAGTGACAGGGTCTGCCACATGACTGTGACTGAAATGACGGGTTGGTTTGGACCCCCACCAAAAAAGAAGCAATTAATCTCTCCTTGCACAAACTGGCTCTACAGAGGCAAGATGTCCACTTCATCATCATCCTCCGATATATCACCGTGTACATCCCCCTCCTCACAGATTATCAATTCGTCCCCACTGGAATCCACCATCTCAGCTCCCTGTGTACTTTGTGGAGGCAATTGCTGCTGGTCAATGTCTCCACGGAGGAATTGATTATAATTCATTTTAATGAACATCATCTTCTCCACATTTTCTGGATGTAACCTCGTACGCCGATTGCTGACAAGGTGAGCGGCGGCACTAAACACTCTTTCGGAGTACACACTTGTGGGAGGGCAACTTAGGTAGAATAAAGCCAGTTTGTGCAAGGGCCTCCAAATTGCCTCTTTTTCCTGCCAGTATAAGTACGGACTGTGTGACGTGCCTACTTGGATGCGGTCACTCATATAATCCTCCACCATTCTTTCAATGTTGAGAGAATCATATGCAGTGACAGTAGACGACATGTCCGTAATCGTTGTCAGGTCCTTCAGTCTGGACCAGATGTCAGCATCAGCAGTCGCTCCAGACTGCCCTGCATCACCGCCAGCGGGTGGGCTCGGAATTCTGAGCCTTTTCCTCGCACCCCCAGTTGCGGGTGAATGTGAAGGAGGAGATGTTGACAGGTCGCGTTCCGCTTGACTTGACAATTTTCTCACCAGCAGGTCTTTCAACCCCAGCAGACTTGTGTCTGCCGGAAAGAGAGATCCAAGGTAGGCTTTAAATCTAGGATCGAGCACGGTGGCCAAAATGTAGTGCTCTGATTTCAACAGATTGACCACCCGTGAATCCTTGTTAAGCGAATTAAGGGCTCCATCCACAAGTCCCACATGCCTAGCAGAATCGCTCCGTGTTAGCTCCTCCTTCAATGTCTCCAGCTTCTTCTGCAAAAGCCTGATGAGGGGAATGACCTGACTCAGGCTGGCAGTGTCTGAACTGACTTCATGTGTGGCAAGTTCAAAGGGCATCAGAACCTTGCACAACGTTGAAATCATTCTCCACTGCGCTTGAGACAGGTGCATTCCACCTCCTATATCGTGCTCAATTGTATAGGCTTGAATGGCCTTTTGCTGCTCCTCCAACCTCTGAAGCATATAGAGGGTTGAATTCCACCTCGTTACCACTTCTTGCTTCAGATGATGGCAGGGCAGGTTCAGTAGTTTTTGGTGGTGTTCCAGTCTTCTGTACATGGTGCCTGTACGCCGAAAGTGTCCCGCAATTCTTCTGGCCACCGACAGCATCTCTTGCACGCCCCTGTCGTTTTTTAAATAATTCTGCACCACCAAATTCAAGGTATGTGCAAAACATGGGACGTGCTGGAATTTGCCCATATTTAATGCACACACAATATTGCTGGCGTTGTCCGATGCCACAAATCCACAGGAGAGTCCAATTGGGGTAAGCCATTCCGCGATGATCTTCCTCAGTTGCCGTAAGAGGTTTTCAGCTGTGTGCGTATTCTGGAAACCGGTGATACAAAGCGTAGCCTGCCTAGGAAAGAGTTGGCGTTTGCGAGATGCTGCTACTGGTGCCGCCGCTGCTGTTCTTGCGGCGGGAGTCCATACATCTACCCAGTGGGCTGTCACAGTCATATAGTCCTGACCCTGCCCTGCTCCACTTTTCCACATGTCCGTGGTTAAGTGGACATTGGGTACAGCTGCATTTTTTAGGACACTGGTGACTCTTTTTCTGAGGTCTGTGTACATTTTCGGTATCGCCTGCCTAGAGAAATGGAAAATAGATGGTATTTGGTACCGGGGACACAGTACCTCCAACAAGTCTCTAGTTGGCTCTGCAGTAATGATGGATACCGGAACCACATTTCTCACCACCCAGGATGCCAAGGCCTCAGTTATCCGCTTTGCAGTAGGATGACTGCTGTGATATTTCATCTTCCTCGCAAAGGACTGTTGGACAGTCAATTGCTTGGTGGAAGTAGTAAAAGTGGTCTTACGACTTCCCCTCTGGGATGACCATCGACTCCCAGCAGCAACAACAGCAGCGCCAGCAGCAGTAGGCGTTACACGCAAGGATGCATCGGAGGAATCCCAGGCAGGAGAGGAATCGTCAGAATTTCCAGTGACATGGCCTGCAGGACTATTGGCATTCCTGGGGAAAGAGGAAATTGACACTGAGGGAGTTGGTGGGGTGGTTTGCGTGAGCTTGGTTACAAGAGGAAGGTATTTACTGGTCAGTGGACTGCTTCCGCTGTCACCCAAAGTTTTTGAACTTGTCACTGACTTATTATGAATGCGCTGCAGGTGACGTATAAGGGAGGATGTTCCGAGGTGGTTAACGTCCTTACCCCTACTTATTACAGCTTGACAAAGGCAACACACGGCTTGACACCTGTTGTCCGCATTTCTGTTGAAATACTTCCACACCGAAGAGCTGATTTTTTTGGTATTTTCACCAGGCATGTCAGTGGCCATATTCCTCCCACGGACAACAGGTGTCTCCCCGGGTGCCTGACTTAAACAAACCACCTCACCATCAGAATCCTCCTGGTCAATTTCCTCCCCAGCGCCAGCAACACCCATATCCTCCTCATCCTGGTGTACTTCAACACTGACATCTTCAATCTGACTATCAGGAACTGGACTGCGGGTGCTCCTTCCAGCACTTGCAGGGGGCGTGCAAATGGTGGAAGGCGCATGCTCTTCACGTCCAGTGTTGGGAAGGTCAGGCATCGCAACCGACACAATTGGAGTCGGACTCTCCTTGTGGATTTGGGATTTCGAAGAACGCACAGTTCTTTGCGGTGCTACTGCTTTTGCCAGCTTGAGTCTTTTCATTTTTCTAGCGAGAGGCTGAGTGCTTCCATCCTCATGTGAAGCTGAACCACTAGCCATGAACATAGGCCAGGGCCTCAGCCGTTCCTTGCCACTCCGTGTGGTAAATGGCATATTGGCAAGTTTACGCTTCTCCTCCGACAATTTTATTTTAGGTTTTGGAGTCCTTTTTTTACTGATATTTGGTGTTTTGGATTTGACATGCTCTGTACTATGACATTGGGCATCGGCCTTGGCAGACGACGTTGCTGGCATTTCATCGTCTCGGCCATGACTAGTGGCAGCAGCTTCAGCACGAGGTGGAAGTGGATCTTGATCTTTCCCTAATTTTGGAACCTCAACATTTTTGTTCTCCATATTTTAATAGGCACAACTAAAAGGCACCTCAGGTAAACAATGGAGATGGATGGATACTAGTATACAATTATGGATGGACTGCCGAGTGCCGACACAGAGGTAGCTACAGCCGTGGACTACCGTACTGTGTCTGCTGCTAATATAGACTGGATGATAATGAGATGTAGTATGTATAAAGAAGAAAGAAAAAAAAAACCACGGGTAGGTGGTATACAATTATGGATGGACTGCCGAGTGCCGACACAGAGGTAGCTACAGCCGTGGACTACCGTACTGTGTCTGCTGCTAATATAGACTGGTTGATAATGAGATGTAGTATGTATAAAGAAGAAAGAAAAAAAAACCACGGGTAGGTGGTATACAATTATGGATGGACTGCCGAGTGCCGACACAGAGGTAGCTACAGCCGTGGACTACCGTACTGTGTCTGCTGCTAATATAGACTGGATGATAATGAGATGTAGTATGTATAAAGAAGAAAGAAAAAAAAACCACGGGTAGGTGGTATACAATTATGGATGGACTGCCGAGTGCCGACACAGAGGTAGCTACAGCCGTGGACTACCGTACTGTGTCTGCTGCTAATATAGACTGGATGATAATGAGATGTAGTATGTATAAAGAAGAAAGAAAAAAAAACCACGGGTAGGTGGTATACAATTATGGATGGACTGCCGAGTGCCGACACAGAGGTAGCTACAGCCGTGGACTACCGTACTGTGTCTGCTGCTAATATAGACTGGATGATAATGAGATGTAGTATGTATAAAGAAGAAAGAAAAAAAAAACACGGGTAGGTGGTATACAATTATGGATGGACTGCCGAGTGCTGACACAGAGGTAGCTACAGCCGTGGACTACCGTACTGTGTCTGCTGCTAATATAGACTGGATGATAATGAGATGTAGTATGTATAAAGAAGAAAGAAAAAAAAACCACGGGTAGGTGGTATACAATTATGGATGGACTGCCGAGTGCCGACACAGAGGTAGCTACAGCCGTGGACTACCGTACTGTGTCTGCTGCTAATATAGACTGGTTGATAATGAGATGTAGTATGTATAAAGAAGAAAGAAAAAAAAAACCACGGGTAGGTGGTATACAATTATGGATGGACTGCCGAGTGCCGACACAGAGGTCGCTACAGCCGTGGACTACCGTACTGTGTCTGCTGCTAATATAGACTGGATGATAATGAGATGTAGTATGTATAAAGAAGAAAGGAAAAAAAAACCACGGGTAGGTGGTGGTATACAATTATGGATGGACTGCCGAGTGCCGACACAGAGATAGCTACAGCCATGGACTACCGTACTGTACTGTGTCTGCTGCTAATATAGACTGGATGATAATGAGATGTAGTATGTATAAAGAAGAAAGAAAAAAAAAACCACGGGTAGGTGGTATACAATTATGGATGGACTGCCGAGTGCCGACACAGAGGTAGCTACAGCCGTGAACTACCGTACTGTGTCTGCTGCTAGTATAGACTGGATGATAAATAATGATATAAAAAATATATATATATCACTACTGCAGCCGGACAGGTATATATTATATAATGACGGACCTGCTGGACACTGTCTGTCAGCAGAATGAGTTTTTTATAGAATAAAAAAACACCACACAAGTCACACGACGAGTGTTTAACTTTTTCAGGCAGACAATCACAATATACTGGTGGTCAGTGTGGTCAGGTCACTGGTCAGTCACACTGGCAGTGGCACTCTGGCAGCAAAAGTGTGCACTGTTTAATATGTACTCCTGGCTCCTGCTATAACCTATAACTGCTCCCCAGTCTCCCCCACAATTAAGCTGTGTGAGCACAGTCAGATATTAAACATAGATGATGCAGCACACTGGGCTGAGCACAGATATGGTATGTGACTGAGTCACTGTGTATCGTTTTTTTCAGGCAGAGAACGGATTATATTAAATAATAATAAAACTGCACTGGTGGTCTCACTGGTCAGTCACTAGTATAACTAACTAACTACTATCAGCAAAATTCTGCACTCTCTGAGTACTCCTCCTAAGCTCCAGTAAATGAAGTGTCTCACTCTCACTCTCCTATCTATTTCTAAACGGAGAGGACGCCAGCCACGTCCTCTCCCTATCAATCTCAATGCACGTGTGAAAATGGCGGCGACGCGCGGCTCCTTATATAGAATCCGAGTCTCGCGATAGAATCCGAGCCTCGCGAGAATCCGACAGCGTGATGATGACGTTCGGGCGCGCTCGGGTTAACCGAGCAAGGCGGGAAGATCCGAGTCGCTCGGACCCGTGTAAAAAAACATGAAGTTCGGGCGGGTTCGGATTCAGAGGAACCGAACCCGCTCATCTCTAATGCCTATGTACAGCAATGTTAGTTGCTGTACCTAAAACATATAGATTTTTTTTATTTTAAAACATTAATCATCTCATGAGTTAATGAACACCATTACTGTATAAGTAGTGTTTTGTAGCCAACATAGATATTTTTTCAAGGAACAATGAAGCTATGTGTTTTGTAAACAATTACAATTATTAAGAATTGACAAGATATTATGCTGCATATGTGTAGTTTGTTTGTGCTTTTTAAAAAAAATTCTATTTTTTCAAAAACATACAGTATAATGAAACAAACACAAATCCTGCAATGTTTAGTTGAGTGAGGAACAGACATATTTGGTAAGTATTTTGCGATATGACCACTTACAGTAGCATCTCTTGCAATTGCGTTCGCAACTGAAAACACAGACCATACGGTTAATGTGCATTAATAGCAATAATTTGTATTTCTGAGCATCACAGCTGCCGACCAATCAACAGCAGCCAGACAGTATAAATATTAGCATTTATGATTAATACACCATTGGCACCTTGCAAGCTGCTCCTTTTAGCATCATGGAGCTGTGGCTTCTTACAGCAGTAATGGACTGACGCATAGGCCATACAGGCCCTTACGTCTCAAATGTACATAAGCGTGCGGCCTACATGGAGATATGCAGAAAGCTTAGTGCGAGGGTCTGCACCCAGCGGACCATTGTATAATTGGAGCCCCGCCGCTCTCAGTCGCAACTGCTCCAGCAAATACTGGACCGTAAGTAATGCATACAGTAGTATTTGTGTTTGCATGAGTGTGTTTGTTTACATTTAAATGAATAGTAATATTTGTATCCATAAATGTGTGTATGTTGTTTAGCCTGTAGATAGTGCTAATGTGTTATGTAGGCATAGATGTGTATATGCATGTATACAGTATGTGTGTGGGTTGTATGTTGGTATGTCATATCCACTGTTTGAAAATGAGTAAACATACAACCCACACACATACTGAACAGTGGATACGACATACGAACATGTTTTATTTTGTTTACACATTTAAACAATGTTTTTTTTTTGTACATTTGGACTTTTCTATTAACATTTATTATATTGATTTCACAATGGTAAAATACCAACAAAACTAAATTTCTAAATTTGCATTATCAAGTAGCTAATGTGTATTTTTTTTTAAATTAATGTTTAAAAACTAACATATAACTGTGTGGGAGGCAGCAGCAGAGCAGTCCCTCCCCTCATCAAAGCCCTGCACCCCCTCAAGAACCATCACCCCATCAAACTCCCTCTCCGCCTCAATCTTCCACCCCCTCTGAACCTCCCTCCCCCCCACAAACTTCAACCCCGTTTTAA
Source organism: Pseudophryne corroboree (assembly GCF_028390025.1). Lineage (NCBI taxonomy): Eukaryota > Metazoa > Chordata > Amphibia > Anura > Myobatrachidae > Pseudophryne > Pseudophryne corroboree. Next base: position 955,712,799 of record NC_086444.1, on the reverse strand, counting down.
CCTCCCTCCCCCCTCAATCTTTAACCACCTCTGAACCTCCCCTCCCCCTCAAACATCAACCCCCTCTGAACCTCCCTTGAATTTAATTGTTAAAGGATTTAGAAAGTCATGTGTGTTGTAGGTGCATCTAAAAGGCTTGTCTGAATAGCTAATTTTCCAGGACCATCTTAAGATGTGTGTGAGACCATTACATAAGATGGGTAGTGGGCCAACAATCTCCAGAAATTGTGTTTGTGAACAAATGAGCCGTTAAAATGACAGATGCATAGTGTAGATGGGATTTAGTTGATTTGACTAGATAAGGGGAGAGAGATATATTTAATTTACAAATATGTATTGTCGAAGTCAAAAAAATATTACATAAAGAGAACATACAAACTACACACATATAAGTCACTATACTTGCAAATACGCGCAGCGAGCACAGCAATATATGGTAACACCCGCATTTACACGGACATGCCACAGAGATGGATTCAACACTTATTTCATGCAGTACATAATTGTGGTGGTATCAAGCGCCAGACACCATGATGATTTAGAATTGTATATGATGGAGTGGTGTCATGTATGTGTATTATTTGAACATAACTAGATAGACTGGTCATGTTTACTATTGAAGCAACCAGATTGATGTGTAGATTCATTTGAAGCTTGTTGTGAAGTTGTGGGACATTGCAGCAGATAATTATGATTACATGTATAAAAGCTAAAATTACTTTTATTAGAACAATACATAAACCAAACAGGTAGTGGACAGGAAACTCAGGCCAGCCATTTGGACGTCCCCAAGGCTGAACCTGTTCAGCATATACAAAGGAACTGGTGACTCATCGTAAATCCCTCCCCCAGAAACTAGATAACACATTGATCACAAATGAGCTCACTTGCTTTTTGGTCTCAGAGGATGATGGACTTGCTGCCAGTTCAGTTCCTGTATTTATTTACAGAGAGAGGGAGACATAAGATGCATTGGAGGGAATGGTAATTGTATCGCTGGCCTGTAACTGTATGTAATTGTATGTAACTGTATGTAATTGTTAACTGCTTACTGTGTGAGTGTAACCATGTAACTATAGGTATACTGTACTTTGTAATATATATTGAATCCATATCCTTTTAATAACAAATATATACATCAAGGAACTTTGGAACTCAGATAATGTGTGGGTGTATTGTTTTCTCTTATGGGATGCAGTGTTTTGCGATGTATAGCGCACTTTCATGGGATATGGTAATAAGGGGTGCAGGAGTTTACAATATATATTAGAGCGGGCATTTTAAATATTTGTGAGAAATCAATTTGGCATTCTTAGATGAGGGCTCTTACGGGATATCAGGGTCTTAATGATGCACTGTACATTACAAACGTGGCTGTAATTGACCGGCTCCGATGGACGCATTGCGAAGCTGATGAAAATAACATCCACGTCAATGTATTGTTGTGGTATCAGTAAGCCAATGATATGAAATTTCAAGGGACAATGCGTTTCTCAAAATATTTAAGATGCTAAAATGTATTTTTATTGTTGCAAAACAAGGTTCAAATAAGTCATATTGTGTTTGATTCATATTGGATTGTTTATTTGTTTAAGTAGGTTTAAAAGTATATTTAAAAGTTGCATAACCTTGATATAGTTTTTATTTTTAACTCAGGCCTAAAAATAACTTCTGGTGCTTGTATGATGTGTGATTTCTTTGTGACAAAGGAAGCCGCATGGTCTGTCCTCCATTTTGGACTAACCACATGGCCTGTCCACCATTTTGTGTAACCTTCATGGATGTGGAAGGGGGAGGAGCAGCGGCCATTTTGGGAAGGTCATTTTCTAAATGGCTGATTTTCACTGCTCAGAATAATCAGCTTTCCTTGGTCACATCAAACACCATTTATGAGTTACCAATGCATTTATTTAACCCATGCCATAGTCAAATACAAATAGTTTCAGCTGGGCCTAGTGAGAGTTAATAGATGAATACTTGATGTAAGAATTACACAGATATAAACAAAGTTTTTTTTTTCTTTTTCCTTCCAAGACTTGTAGAATCTGCTTGCTATAAGATAGCCATTGAAATGCAAATTAACCTGTGTAACTGCTTTTTCTTAGCAGTAAAAAAAAACCCCACTTTTACAGGCAGGCAAAAACACATAGCTTTGATATGCAAATTAGAAGCACTGAATGGGTAAGGTGTCTCATAGGAGACCAGTGAATGGTATATTATATATAATATTATTATAATTATGTGTGTGTTTATATCAGTGTATGTTCTGCAAGATAGCTATCCAATCTGAATCATATCATTTGATTATTGCTAGAGTCATTATAGATCTGTGTGAAATAGGATACATTTGTTGCTATATAGTTAAAACTGAAATAACAGTATTTTAAGGAAGTAAGCGTAAAGACACAAACGCAGGTCTGCATAAAAGTTTATACAGAACAAGTTGTGTCTAGTGGGCAAAAGTAGTTAGTATTGCTCACATTTATAGAAGCTGTGTGATTTGTTTTATTGCAGACGCAGGGTTTTATACACGTGTCTCGGACAAAGTAAAGGACTGCGCACGCAGCGTAAGGGACACGCACGGTCGCATGTTTACGCAAAGTGCGTAAGAATGCGGGTGCTAAGTACAAATTATACAATAGTGTAGTTTAGTTCAAAGGTGGGATAGTAGACATTTAATACAATAGCACTTAACTATCTGATTTCAAAAGCAGGTTACTCTAAATTTAGTTTAAAAACTGTATTACCTCTGGGGTAAAGCTGCCTATCTGAATGAAAATATTTTCTGTACAGAAAAAAAAATCAAAGTGTATTTGAGTGAGCGAACATAGGAGTGAGTGGATATTGAACTTAAAGTGGTCTAAAGTGGTCTGAAGTGGTAACACCGGGTTAGTAAAGGCCCGGCGGCGTAGGGTTTGCAACGTATGACTGACAAAGATAGGGAACCATTCCCTACGGTGGGCAGCTTTGAACCAGAGGCATAGCAGAACTTAAGGATAAGAATATGTCTGATAAAATCCCGAAAACAAAGGGTCAGACATACAAAGTGTTTAAACCTGTGGCAGCAAGAGGGGTTGGTGAGTTTGATCCTAAGGTATTGCAGGTGGTATGTCTAACCAAAGTCATATAAGACAAGAATGGAAATATAAGAACTGTTTGAACTTGTAGCAACAATAAATAAGTAGAAAGAAAAAAAAGAGAATGCAAGTACACCGCCTTATGTAGATGTGGAAGCAGTTACGGCCAGCATACAAACTATAGAAAATAATAAAAATATGAAAAATATGACTGTAACCTATATATGTACTAATGAATGTTGAAGTTTTATTTAGGAGAAGAAGGTGACCTGATTGTTTTCAGCCATTTCTCATGTACCCAGAGGAGTATCCAACCGGTAAAAGAAGAGCAGTAGCCTGTGGGGGAAGTGGCTGAGACCAGTGGAACAGGTAAGTATGGTATCATTCGTGTACATATATAGTAAAAAAAATAACATAAATAAAACTAAAAAAATCAAGAAAGTAACGTCAGAAATGGAGAAAAAAACCTGTCCGCACATTAGTTTTTGCCAGTAGGAAAGCGGACAGAGACAAGGTAACCCCAGGGTATTTCTTTCAGTTACCATATAAGAAGTATTCATTCCTAGTAATGCCCCTAGTAAAGATGAGCTTGGAAATGTTTGTTGGACCACGTTCAGACCCTTAATACGGGATGAGAAGGATTGAATGAAATACTTTGCATGACCTAGAAGCTTGTTAAAATTTTTTTTTTTTTTTTTTTTGTCTCTTGCAGTAATAGAAAACTCTCCATCTGGATAAGACCACTGGTAAACACTAATTCGGCAAATGGGAGATGCTTGTCTCTGTGCAAATGGACGGGCTCAATAAGGCATTGAGTGTCAGGGTGCAGACTTCTTTGCAAAATTGGAAAGGAGTCACAGTAGCTAATCTTAGATAGTGTGCTATTGAACATCACAAGAATAGTGTTAGGCGTAGAGAACAACAGGTGGAGAGGTTGAGGATGGTAAGTATACTGGCACATACAGGAAAGACCCATCAGTCCAAACCCCAGATCCCTAATGGTCAATAATATATTACACTTGTAGGAAGGAAGGGCATTTTGCCAGAGATTGTAGGAGTAGTAGGACACATAGTCAATATAGATCCCCTAGACAGAAAACACAAGCCACATTATTAAACACATAGATGGGACCAAGGGACATATAGTAAGGAATCACGAGCCATATAGAAAACACAGATTCGGGCAATGGGAGTAACAGGAACGATGCAACAATACCCTTTGAGTAGACCTGCAGAGATTACGATAGGGCCCTTGCAAACCAAACAGTCTTTTCTGTTGGCTGCATCGGCTCCGACTAATCTACTCGGCAGAGTTAGTTGTGTAAAATGCGGTGTGTCATATATTGTACTCCTGAGGGTGTCTTCTTGGATATACCTGAGAACCATGCTCAAGAAGTACAAAATATACTAGACACCCCTCAAAGGCTAATGTCACATTCTACTGTTATAGATGCATGTCCATCACAGGTAGAGAAAATTATCTCACAGATACCGGGTTCCCTATGAACTTAGGATGGACAGGACACTGGATTGATGGCTGGGATAGTCCCAATAGTGATACGATAAACACATAATTTTTTTTAAGGGGAGTAGACCAAGTAGAGAATCACTTCCCCGTAGTGCCCAATACAGTTGTCAAATTTTTATAAAATCTTCTTCACCTCTACAAACTCATCTGTCACCAACCTCTATTCTGTTTCTCTACAGTTTCCTCTTCATCTTTTGCGTTCACACAGGGTGGTACAATACATGGACCCAAGTACAGTTCAAACTCCACATGCCTAGGTCCTTCAGAGTTCTGCCCAAACCCAGTATATCTCAACAGCACGATGACACCAGTATTACTGCAGTGTGCCTTGTCATGCACAAAGGGTGGAGAATGGGAATACTGGTGAAGGGAAATTTTGTATAGACACTGATATGCCTGTTGGTGAATGGCAAACCTGACATTTTCTTTTTCATTTTCTTCTTCTTTCTCTCATCTAGAGATGTTTATTTATTTTTTTTAGTTATGCTCATGGTACTCTACATTGCAAACACATGACAGTTAAATTAAGATACAAAAAAAATTGTGTTCCCTGCAGGAAGAGGCAGTCTGGAGGACAAAGGGGTATGGCCAGGAGTCCTCAGGACTGTGGGCAGGTGGACACGGTAAGCCAGTAGCCCCCAGAGCATACCTTCCAAGTCTAGCTGAGGTGGCACACGGTCTGACTCATCTAGGCAAAGAGGGTAGGTGCAGGCTGATGAGAGCCTACTGGTGTGCGCCAGGATTCTATTCTCATGCAGGTAAGAGAGCAATGACCTGTCTTACTTGCTTGAGGAAGAATATTGGTAAAGCAATACCAACAGAGCTATCCCATATCCCTCCTGCAGAAGGATCTTTTCAGGAAATACAAATCGACTTCATACAGTTAACACCCTTTAGGAATTATTGTTATGTATTGGTGTGCACTGATGTTTTCTCAAACTGGGTAGAGGCATTTCCTGCCGCCACGGATGCAGCTGTGTTTACCACAAAGAAAAATTGCGCAGAAATTTGTGTGTAGATAATGGTACCCCTAGAAGTAGGAGCAAATTGTACTATTGTGATCACAGATACTGCCACTAGTATTATGTAGCTGCAGAACCACTCCCAGATCTTCACTCAACGAATCACCCTCTTCGAAATTTGTTTTTGTGTTTGTTTTGGTATTTGTGTTTTTTTTGGGTTGTTTTTGGAAGACAACCTCATGTCATGATTGATCCGCACAATGATCAGAAATACACCAATAAGGTGACAGTACAGTACCTTGTTGAGATAAGCCAGCATTTGAGAACTTGACAAAAGAACTGTTGATTGCTGGTATGCCAAATACTAATTGTCTTGATTGTAAACCAAGAGACTGTGTGATTGTTCTTACGCTCAGGTTGCCTAATAGACAGGTGGGAAGGACCATACCAAGATTTGTTGACAGCACTAAAGGTCGCCGAAAGAGAGACTTGGGTCCACTCGTCCCACTGCAAGAAGGTCGCTGACCCGGAGAGAACTCGTGACAAAGTAGTTTATTGCTCACATTCATCGAGTTTGTGAACTGTGTGTTCGAAGTGAACTGTGTGTTCCAAGTGAACTGTGTGTTCAAAGAGCAAGGTGGAGAGCAAAGTGAACTGTGTGTTCCAAGTGAACTGTGTGTCCAAAGAGCAAGGCAAAGAGAACCTCGTATCACCAGAGACTCTGTTCCGTGAAGACTGAGAGGCGGCACTGTTGAACACTACCTGAGCGTACTAAAGGCTTGCAGAAAGACCAGTCATTGTAATTGATTTGTTATGAACAAGAGTTGTTTTGTTCTATTTCTCTTTTCTCTCTTTCCCGCGGACAAACATTTTCTTTCAGGACATTCTATTTTTGCAACGTTTTTTTTATGAGGAGTCGAGTGTGGGACTGGGACTGGAACTGGTTCTGTAGGAAGGAGTGATTTCCTTATAGGATCTCAGGATTAGCTGATCAGTTTGTTAAAATCAGAGAAAAATCCAAGGTCTAGTAGTTATGGAGTTCAGAGGTAATCCGGAACAATCAGACAATGGCTATTCACACATTGCAGATAAAGAGCTCATTAATATATGTGGAAGAAAGGTTTATGAGTGGCTCTCCCCGAACTCCGAAGGTTTATGTTATTTAGGAAGGACACTACTTATAACCCTTGTTCAATGATTAAACAGACCTAGCATACGTTCCAGAAATGGAAACAATGTTCAGAAAATGATAGGAATATGTAGATCATGAAAATTTTATGTCACTGTCACGATTTGTTTGTGTCTTCTTCATCTACCCAGCAGAACCTCAATTGAATCCAAACATCAGTGTACAAAGACGTAGGTACATGTATGTGTGAAATGTTCATCGCAAATCAGACATTATAGGCCAAAGCACTGTCCCAGCATACTCTATAGGTTGAATGTTGTCCCACACCCAACCAGTGGTTCCGTGACCGCCGAGTGCATATAGAGGATGTCTCGTCCTCCTCCCTGTCTTCCCCAAACATAGTCAAGTGTCTGATTTGTGAAATGCATACATACTTGTGTCAAGGTCACCGATTATGGTATGAAATATTTTTTTCTTATGTCAATAATTGATGGCAGTTATTGTTTACTGCCAAAGAGTGGACTGTCGAAGTCAAAAATATTACATAAAGAGAACATACAAACTACACACATATAAGTCGCTATACTTGCATATACGCGCAGCGAGCACAGCAATATATGGTAACACCCGCATTTACACGGACATGCCGCAGAGATGGATTCAACACTTATTTCATGCAGTACATAATTGTGGTGGTATCAAGCGCCAGACATCATGATGATTTAGAATTGTATATGATGGAGTGGTGTCATGTATGTGTATTATTTGAACAAAACCAGATAGACCGGTCATGTTTACTATTGAAGCAACCAGATTGATGTGTAGATTCATTTGATGCTTGTTGTGAAGTTGTGGGACATTGCAGCGGATAATTATGATTACATGAATAAAAGCTAAAATCACTTTTATTAGAACAATACATAGACCAAACAGGTAGTGGACAGGAAACTCAAGCCAGCCCTTTGGACGTCCCCAAGGCTGAACCTGTTCAGCATATACAAAGGAACTGGTGAGTCATCGTGAATCCCTCCCCCAGAAACTAGATAACACATTGATCACAAAGGAGCTCACTTGCTTTTTGGTCTCAGAGGATGATTGACTTGCTGCCAGTTCCTGTATTTATTTACAGAGAGAGGGAGACATAAGATGCATTGGAGGGAATGGTAATTGTATTGCTGGCCTGTAACTGTATGTAATTGTATGTAACTCTATGTAATTGTTAACTGCTTACTGTGTGAGTGTAACCATATAACTATAGGTATACTGTACTTTGTAATATATATTGAATCCATATCCTTTTGATAACAAATATATACATCAATGAGCTTTGGAACTCAGATAATGTGTGGGTGTATTGTTTTCTCTTATGGGATGCAGTGTTTTGCGATGTATAGCGCACATTCATGGGATATGGTAATAAGGGGTGCAGGCGTTTACAATATATATTAGTGCGGGCATTTTAAATATTTGTGAGAAATCAATTTGGCATTCTTAGAATGCTAATAATTGTTTGTAGATGTGAATGTAAGTTTTCATGTTATTAATCAGTAGCATCTGTGAAGAGCATAATCAGCTTTGCAGTGGCATTCTTAACCCTTTCAGTGGTGAATTTTAGCTATAATTTTGGCCACACCTCCTAGGGCATATATATATTTTTTTTTTACCTGCGCATTGCCATGGGTTTTATGTGCATTGCCAGGGGTTTTACATGTTGTGTCATGCTTTTTCTTAGGGGTTTTATGCTCTGGGATCCATGCTCATTGCTGCGGGAAATGCTTGTTGCCTAGAGAATGCTCATTGCCTAGGGGTAGCTAGGGATGGCCGCCGACCATCGATGTTATCAAGCGATGGTGACCATCGATGGACAACCCACCGATGGCCATCCCTAGCATTAGCATTTGCTGGTGGACACTAGCCCACCAGCACTATAATCCTCTCCATCTCCATACTCCCCTGTACTCCGCTCGGCTGGCAGAGTTTTCCGGAATGATGTGATCGAATCATGGTGTCACAACGCGATAGCGTCATCCACCAGGATGGCCAAACGGAGTAAGGAGGAGGAGGAGAGGGGGAGCACTGGCATGCCTGGAAATTTTCCGGGGTTGCCAGTCTGCACAGCGCAGCTGGCCCCCCAAAATTTTCCGGGCATGCCACTGAAAAGGTTAATGGATTGTAGTGATGATGATTTACAGAATGTTTTTCTGTTTTAAATTTTTATTTTCCACATTCTTCCCCACTTATTACAGATATTGCGGTTGGAGATCATGACCAGGCCACCAGGAGGGAGCTCCTGGCCATACAGGCCAACATCCAGGCCCTGCTGGCAAATGTCAACAATTTGTTATTTTTTTTTTATTTATTTTTTTAAAAGTGTTCTGCTATTTTTATGTTATGTTTTTCTACAAAGTAAACTTTAAAAACTATGCTATTGTGTTGTGTTTTTATTAAACAGAATCTTACACCTTTTATCTGTCTTTTTCCTATATCATCTAATCTCTTTTTCTTCAATATGTGTTATGTGCAAAATTTAGCACATCTACGATCGGTCACACAGACATGCAGGGGGACGCCCAGCACAGTGCTAGTCCGCCCCGCATGTCAGGCCCAACCCCCCTCCCCACACACAAGTACAAAAGTGCTTTTGTACATTAGGAGTAGCTCCCTACCAGCACAGCTCCTGCGTGCTGGCAGGGAGCTACTCATCACTGTGAGGATCGCAGCGGCTGCATGTGACATCATGCAGCTGCCACAGCCCGCACCCCCCAACGGTCCAGGCTCGCCTGCGCCCCCTAAGTGGCGGCCAAATGCCGCTGGCCTGCCCCCTCCCGCCCAGTGACCACCTCTGCCTGTCAGTCAGGCAGAGGCAATCGCAGGGCTGAGACGGCCATTGGCTGTCTGGCATGCGCCAGCGCACTGCGGTGCTGGCGCATGCGCAGTTCAGACCTGATCGGCTGCTGTGCGAAAACGCACAGCACTGATCAGGTCTGAATTAGGCCCTAAGTGTATTGTGCATAAAGGACAACAAACATATTTTGTGCAAACAGTATGTATGTTGCCTTAATTGCTGAATGTTATTGAGCAATTAGGTTGTCAAACTCTTCATTTTGCAGTGTTTGATCACTTAATTGATCAATCACATTACAATTCCTTAGGGTGATTGTTTTATTTATTTTGGGGGGAAAAACCATTGTGCGATTATTTGCAAGCTAGTGAATGCAACGCACATGTATGACAATCTCCATAATGCAGGCGATGTGAATAACAATCAAAAGAAAGGTCACTGCTTTTCAGCGCAAATGTTTAAAGTATGTATTATTGCTAATCCCTCATTCACTGCTATATAAAGGGTGTGTAATCCTTTAGTAGATGTTTATAAGAAAATGGAAAAAATAGCAGCGCTCGTGGGAGCAGCAATACACCAAACAAATGGAGAGCAGGAAATAAATATAAAATATTTAATAAGAACTGAATCAATATGCATAAGACATAAAATACAAACAATACTGTGATTCTAAAATGTATAAAAATTATTATAAATGTTCCCTATTCAATGGAGATATCCCATTACAGTAGACTTAGTGATATATTAAAGTTCACAAACCAGAAACACTGTATTGGTTAACTGGGGTGATAGATCACATTGGGCAAAGGATGGGTTTGTTCAAAAAGTAACTGTAGCAGATTCACTTTTTGCATACAATGTTATGAATATTGGCCCTCATTCCGAGTTGTTCGCTCGGTATTTTTCATCGCATCGCAATGAAAATCCGCTTAGTACGCATGCGCAATATTCGCACTGCGACTGCGCCAAGTAATTTAACAATGAAGATAGTATTTTTACTCACGGCTTTTTCGTCGCTCCGGCGATCGTAATGTGATTGACAGGAAATGGGTGTTACTGGGCGGAAACACGGCGTTTTATGGGCGTGTGGTTGAAAACGCTACCGTTTCCGGAAAAAACGCAGGAGTGGCTGGAGAAACGGAGGAGTGTCTGGGCGAACGCTGGGTGTGTTTGTGACGTCAAACCAGGAACGACAAGCACTGAACTGATCGCACAGGCAGAGTAAGGTTGAAGTTACTCAGAAACTGCTCAGTAGTTTGTAATCGCAATATTGCGATTACATCGGTCGCAATTTTAAGAAGCTAAGATACACTCCGAGTAGGCGTAGGCTTAGCGTGTGTAACTCTGCTAAATTCGCCTTGCGACCGATGAACTCGGAATGAGGGCCATTGTTGCAAGTTTGTGGTAAGAAAGTTACTTCTGAATGGATTATAGCTAAAGGTATGGAAAGCTCTGCTCCTGAGTGTCACTGGTAATAGCGGTGCAATGTATATTATAAGGGTACAGTGTCTGTACAGCGACAGACAGGTGAATGGATTACCTTGCCCCAACAATATATTATATAGAAACACAGCGCTTGCAAACCACCAAAAACTGTTGGAATGTATAATATATATATATATACACACACCAGGGCCGAAACTAGGATTTCTGTAACCCGGGGCAAGGCAGTAATTTGGCGCCCCCCACCCCACCCAAATTTTTTTTTAATAAAAACATAAATAAATAAAATAATAAATACAAAACACAGAAAACCCCACAACTGTACACTTTGCCCTTTCAGACATCTTTCAAACATGAACGATGGCCCTTCTGACATAAATGTAATATGCCCTCTGTACTAAATAGTATATTGTCAGGTGTCACATCATATAAGCCAATGTTACGAGGCCCGTAGCCCAAAGGGGCAAAGGAGAGGCTACGGGCCCCGGAACATTGCTTGTTTGATGTGACACCTGACAATATACTTGTAACACTTCAAAAGACCTGCTTGAGTGCTGATATATTTATATATCTATATGTGTATAATATATATATATATATATATATATAGCAAGCGGATGGAGGCAGCACTCAGAGACTTTTCAATATTAAACGTGAACAAGTTTAATGGTGCATGTACGTTTCGGAGCCGTAGCCCCGTCGGCTCCGAAACGTAGATGCACCATTAAACTTGTTCACGTTTAAAATTGAAAAGTCTCTGAGTGCCGCCTCCATCCGCTTGCTACATTGGGGGCTATTGTGTCCATGAGGAAGGCACCGTGAGCACATCAGCATTTGCCCGCCGAGGGCCTGCTGGAGTGCCGGATCATTCTGTATGTATATATATATATACATACAGTATAATATATATATATATATATATACATATAGATACACATACTGTATATAGAATATAAAATATATTTTATTTATATATATATATATATATATATATATATGTGTTGCGATTGGCTGGCACTCTAAATTAACACCAACTCCCACGGTGCACGCAAAAGGGGATTTAAACAGCAAACAAATCAGGGCACTCGTGGTATATAACTCCAAAGGAACAACTCTGTAAACAGAAAGACTTGCAACGTTTCGGGCTTTAATTGCCCGTCGTCAGGCAATTAAAGCCCGAAACGTTGCAAGTCTTTCTGTTTACAGAGTTGTTCCTTTGGAGTTATATACCACGAGTGCCCTGATTTGTTTGCTATATATCTATATATATATATATATATATAAAAAAAAAAAAAAAAATATATATATATATATATATATATATACACACACACATATATATATATATATATATATATATATATTAATGTGGGATGCTGGTTTAAAATTTTTTTTACATGTCAGTGAGCCAGTCAGTGTATTAACTAAGTCCCCAGTGCTTTGTACTCTGCAGCCAACAGTGGAGGTAGCCGCCCGCAGCACTCACCTTTGTGCGCATACCATGCAGCCAGGATTTGCTATTTTAGCCGCGGCCGCCGGCGCCAGAGACTCCCGCCTCCAGCTCCGTGCTCTCTCTAGCCGGGTGCGCGCGTCACGCCACATGCACGTGCGCGTGCGACGTCATGACGTCACACGCGCGATGTGCCTGCGCCCGCATCCCGGAAGCACAGAGAGCCGCGTCTAGTGCTGCTGGCTCCCTACAGCAGCGGAAGCTAGTATTCATACAGACGAACTGGGCTCATTAGCGCCCCCTACAGCCCAGCACCCGGGGCACGTGACCCCCTAGCCCCCCCCCTAGTTTCGGCCCTGCACACACAAAGGATTCCTGCGTCTCCCACCGGTGGCACTGTTCCACCAAATGTAATCTATATGAAAAAGATAGTATGCACTATCAAGGGAGCGCTGGAAACCTTTTTGGATTTAAATGTATTTAATTTATTTATACTCCAAATATACAACATAAGACATAAAACAATATATATAAATTCATGTATAAAATTACTATGATTAATATAAATAAATCCACATACAATAACTCTTTAAAAATTGCCCTTAAAGTTCATTTATAAATAATGTCCATATATTATATTATCTCTTGTATATTTAGTAACAATTGTTACTCTTGGACAACCGTCTCTTAGGAAAGCCGGGATACAAAGTTGCTGTCATTAATTGCAGCCACTTGGTGAGATTAATAATAATGACAGGGGGAGAGCGCTGTGTGTTGAACTGTCCACAGCGGTATGCTACGACCCCAAATTGTGTGTTGCTATATTATGTCTCTTTAGCCGGAATAAAGATTTGTAGTTGGTAATTTCAATCGCTTAAAGGATTTTGGCTGCTGACAGGGGGAGTCCGCTGTGTTAGATTTTGGCCACAGCGATACACTCCACCCCTGTGTTGTCTAGCCGCAATAGTTGTCACAGATTACTCACGACAGTAGCGGCTTTGAGATGAACAGGGTGCGGACCTCCTTAGCTCGGTCCCGCAATAGCCTTTACCCTGTTTGGAGGCTCACCGGCAGACAGAGAAGGTAGATAGTGACGGACAGCAAGATGCAAGTGCTGGTGCCTTCCTTACGCATTTCTCCGCTAAACTGGCAGGCGGTTTCGTCAGAGGATTACCTCACCGGTTGCATGGCTGGTGGAAAGAAGGTGCACATTTTATTTATCATTTTCATAAAGTTGGTGGCCCAGGAAAAGCAAATCCAAAAAAACAGTTTAAATTTGGTAATTGGAGTGGGTACTCCTACCCATCTCATCCACAAGTTAACAGACTGGATTCTATAATCATACTGATTTGCAGTCACTCCTCTCTCACTATCGGGATGATGGTACAAGTTTGAACCTATACCCCACCATGGTTAGCTTGGGAGGAACCTTTGCTGTACATCATCTAACAATGAGGCGGTGATACTACTAGCAGCACCGCTCCCCACACTGGCACCAACATAGGTGTCTTCTGCCTATCATGAGGCAGGACATCACAATACAGTAAGTGTGCACAATCGCTAACAGCCCAGGGGACATATCATCCTGCCATCACATAGTTAACAACATACTTTAATAATGTCTAGTTTGCAATTGTGTTTCCCACCATAGCTAGGATCTTCCCATGACCTAACTCACCACCAACTAGTCTCCTAGCACCATATGCCATGTAATAAGTCCTCAATAAACCAAATCACACTAAGTTCAGACAGATGTACCCCATCAGCTCTGTACAGAAATTTCATTCTAGGGTTCAATTGTTGGTAGCTAATTATGTCACCCGCTAGGGAGAGCATGCATCCCTTCATCAAATTATTGACCTTCCTCCCTGTTTTATACATCACTGCAACTGACCGTCTTGGGACTATATTTGACTAAACAAGGTGTATGCTTGGCCAATGGGCTTTTACTACTTCTAAATCTGTTTCATTGTCATTAACAGGTTCCTGAAAGTCATTCTGCCTAAGTTGTTACCCCTTAGGTGTATTATTATCCAATTTGGATCCCCATAATGACAACTTTCAGTGTTGACTTTAACTGCTCCCACTTCACGCAACTCATTCCCTCCCACCATATATACTGACCTGCTTGCACCTGCCACTACCTAAATCATTGTCCATGAAAAATTTCTCAGGACAGAATATAAATGAAGGGCCCATGATACATGTGTCTCCAGGCCTGCACCATAAATCTGAAACAGGAGGAAGATGTCAATTACAAAATTAAGACTTGTTAACACCACAACATCCTCCACAACCTAACATTATTGCATACTCACCTCATGCTGAAGTAGCCAATTGATAGGGGTTAATGATTTTTGTAACATGAAGAAAACAAACCTTCATAGGTAGATGCCCTGCTAATCTGAGATCATGAAGAGTGTGACCCATATTTGCCTATTTCCCAGGTCTAATGTAACTCTTGTAACTATTGCTTTCCATCTTCCCAATGCCTATATGTTGCTGATAGTATCCCCAATACTGGAAGCATTAGTTGCTGCTTCAATCCTGAAGGAATGTGAACCAAAGTTTTCAACATCCAGTCCCAAATTGGAAATGCATTTCCTGAACACTGAGAGGAACTGAAACTTCATTAATGTAGAACCATTTTCATGTAGTAACAATTTATGCCCCTGATTCTGTTTTATGACATGATGCTAGTCAGAATGGGCGTATTTCCTCATTTTCATGCTGTGCTAGTGTACGCCACTGTCCTTTTCCAGCTTGATCTGTTTTAGACCTATTCATTTTACATAGTACCCCTGACTCCCTGGTCATCATGTTACCATACAGGAAACCAGTGTTTGCTGATGCTCTGGACATAGCTACGAATTCTTCTAACTGAGAGGCACCAAATTAGGCAAAGGAAAATGTCAAGGAAAAGAGGGCCACCTCGAAGGTAACACCTCGAAGATGCTGCTGGTGACCCTGGTGATTGCACCCACTAAGTTCATTAACATACAGTATGTGGATCTATAGGTGTTCTTTTGTCCTCTTTTGCAGGTTGACATCTTCCCCAGCCTTTTAGCATCTTGTTTATATCTTTTTTTTACCTTTCAAGTTCATGAAAAAATAGGTAACTTCAGGATTGCCAGCCATGGCCACATTTGAATGACCTGAATGTAATGTTCCTAGATGTAATCTAATATAACCTCACTGCTGTTTTTACAGTACTTGGGTTTACCTCCAGGAAATTAAGCCATGCTTTCCATGCTTATTTTTACTTGCAATACGTGGCTGTAGCTAGAGAGTTAATCATGGATCCTTCATTTTCAGTTTGATAATCTGCCAAACATGAGATAGACATTCTTCACGGATTAACTGTGCCTAGAGCGCCAATTGATGAACTTTATCCCACTTACCTAGACAAAGCTTCAGCTACTTTATGTGATTGTCTACTCCTGGAATGTGTCATGCTGAGAATATAATATTCCACATGCAAACCAGGACTAGTGCATTGTAGGGGACAATGGTTGTTAAGTGCATGAATTAGCTTTAGATTATCGCACCAGAATACAATGCACATGTTTTCCCAAAATTTTTCCCACAGCCCTGCCGCCAGGACTACTGTAAAAATGTCTAGCAACAGCAAATTCTTGTTCAAACCTGTTTTCATCCATTAATCAGGCCAAGACGCTGTGCACCATCGTCTTCCAAAGAGGCCACCAAAACCCATGCCTTCTGCTGCATCTGTGTGCAGCTACAATTCAGGGCTAGCTAAGCACATGTCTTGCCAGATCCACACCCCATTGAACTCCTGTGCGAACACCTTCTACATTTTAAGATCCTCATGGATCTCCTTTGACAGGTATACCTGGTGATGTTAAGCCTTAGCACCCACAGTTGCTCTCTCTAGGCAGTGGTAAAGCACCCTGCCCATGGGTATGACTCTGCAGATGAAGTTGTGTAGGCCTAATAATGATTGTATGTGCTTTAGGGCCATCAATTCTGTTCTTAAGCATTGTGCTAGCATGGCGTGGACATTGTGAACTTTGTCTTTTGCTAGTCTAAAGCATCCTGCCATGTGTCTATTTCAATGCTGAGGTAAGATAAACATGTGGTAGAGTCCTCTGTTTTCTCCTGCACCACTGGAATACTCAAATTCCATAACAAGGACTTGACAGCCCCTTTTCCCTTTCTGTCTATGAACAGGAAATCATTGCGGTAATGCACTACTATTGTTGTCCATTCCTGCTTTAATTGCCCTCTGTAGGAAAGTGCTAACTGCCTCAAAGAAAGCACATGATATTGCGTGTCCTATAGGTAAACATACTGTATGTCTATGTAGTAACCATCTGGTAGCCTGAAGCTCATGTACAGTACTGGAAGGAGGAAGGGTGAAGTTGCTGCAGGCGGGAGGCTGATTCTACATCTAGTTTGACCATTAGTTCCCTTGGTCAGTAGTATTACACCTATTTCAAAGCCTCTCCAAATGACTTATAAACTACTCTACATTGTGTACTCTGAATTGCATCATTTATTGGACCATGTGCTGGGTGAGACATGTTTTGTATTCAATCTGAACTTTCCCAGTGTTTTTTTGGGAACCACCCCAACTAGTGAAGAAAGCAGACACTTTCTTATCTGGGTACCGGATGAGCCACTGGCTCAGTAGCCGCAGCTTAATTAAAGTGCTGGCCAGCCTTAGCCTTTGTTGGATCCATTTCCGCCTGTTCCCTTTCTGTTGCAATATATGACGGGGTGAACCCTCCTGCATTGTGAACAGGCATGTTGAAGTGACGTTTAATGTCCTATTTGCACTTTTTTTTGTTGAAAGCTAAACAGTGCCTTTGTTGAAGAAAGGCCCCATTGTGCTTAGCTTTGTCTGCCACCCTGCTGTCACCTGTGCTCCTTGTGATGTGTTTTGTACTAATTTACTGTGAATAATATCTCCATGTCCCTTGACCTGAAACCACTGTAACGCCTACCGTCCTGTTTTTTCTGAAAGCCAATCAGTTACCTGGGTATGAATTGGCCCACATACTGTGTATCATGTTTAAATAGCTGAGTAGCTTCAAATCCTTGTCTAGGCTTTACTGGTAGCATGATGTGAAAACCAGCATTCTCTCATTCAGCAGAAGTACTTATATGTGTTAGGATCTCCTGCTCTGTGCTGCCACGTCGCCATGGCAACCGGGAGGCAAGTGTTAGCGAAGTAACCTGAGCGCAGCTGATACTCCGGTCCGGGTTTTTACTGTGTAGTGGTTACAGGCTCTGTGCACGGCAGGGAATCCGGTGCTGGTTTTGTGCTCACAGTCTGTGAGGTCTGAGTGGGGCGTGGACAGCACCTGCTATATAAACCATCCTCTCAGGCTAGGCAAATGCTGCTGAATCTTTGTTTGTTAGTCAGTTCCAGAGAGTTAGCTAGTACTGTGTGACTTTGTATTTACTTGTTGCTTACTGCGAATAGGCCTTGGGATTCGGTACTTCATTCTGCCAATCCGGACCTAGCAGTAAGACTGGAGTCAGTTGTTTGACCTGCTGGGGTTCTTTTGCTATTCTGTGAACCCAGCAGGTTTGCGGCTGTACTCTCAGACCTGCTTGCTTAATCCTCCCTCACTGTGCAGGGCGTCCAGGTGTCAGTTTAGTGGCAGTAAGCTGAACCTGTGCCCTGCAAGTGGGGGTTAGGATTGTGGATACTCTCCTTGTGTTTATATTTCTATCTCTGACCAAGGAGTTTATTCCCACACCCGTTGGTAACCCTTTGGGTTTTTTTCTGTTGCTCTTAGCAACATAATTTCAGGTGCTCCACATGTTAAATCACTACACATCGCTTCATTGTCCGCTCTATTCCATCTGAGCATTCCTGACACTAGGGAGACACCCAATTCCTGAGCCTTTGGGCTTCTCCGTTCACTTTGTGTTTATTAGTTATTCCATCACCTCCTGTGTATGTTATGTTATACTGTCTGTGAGTTCGTTTGCTTCACTTCCCTCTCTGTTCATACACCGGTATACTCCTGTTAGCACTGGTGTGCGTAACATATTCAGCAGCCTTACTCCTGTTGAAATTTTGTGGGAATATGGAGCATACCCCTCAAAATACTTTGCAACAGGTGGTCGATCAAGTGCAGGTCCTGACTCGACAATTTAATGAGATGTCCATTAAAATGAACACCCCGCAGGCCACTAGCGGAGCTCCCGCAGCAGCAGCGGCAAGTTCAGGGGTTAAGGAGCCGAAAGTAAATCTCCCGGATCGTTTTTCTGGAGATCGCTCGCAGTTCTTTTGTTTCAAGGAGAGCTGTAAGCTATATTTCAGGCTTAGGCCCCAGTCTTCTGGGTCGGAGATTCAGCGGGTGGGCATGGTGATTTCCTTGCTACAAGGAGACCCACAGGTCTGGGCATATGGGTTACAGCCTGACTGTCCGTCGCTTAAAAGTGTTGATGCTTTTTTTACAGCACTGGGCATTTTGTATGATGACCCTGACAAGATGGCTTCAGCCGAGGCTCAGATTACGGTTCTTAAGCAAGGGCTGAGAGAGCGTAGGCTTGAAAGGGAGACCGCAGTTTCCTTTTTTCCCAAGGGAACCTCAGACTCTGAGGAATATTCCGAGGAGCCTATGCAGATTGGGGCTACCCGCCTCTCCTCGCGTGAGAAGACGCGGAGGAGACAGCAGGGTTTGTGTTTGTACTGTAGGAATAAAGGTCATGTTGTAGTATCATGCCCAGAAAAACCGGAAAACATCAGGGCCTGAGGGTGATGGGAAATATCCTGTCAGGCCAGAAGTCAGAATTTCGCAAAAAGACTTTTCTCATTCCGGTGACTTTGGAGATCCTCGGTCAAACTGTTAAGACTGAGGCCTTTGTTGACAGTGGGGCCGATGGGGTTTTCATGGACCGTCAATTCGCCCTGGAACACTCTGTTCCCTCAGTACCTTTGGCATCAGAGATTGAGATCTGTGGGTTAAATGGGGAACCATTGTCCCAGGGTAAAATTACCTCCTGCACCAGCCAAATTCCTTTGTTTATTGGAGCCACACACTCTGAAAAATTGTCTTTTTATGTGACTGTCTGTTCTTTTGCCCCATTGGTTTTGGGGTTACCCTGGTTAAGGGCTCATAACCCTCAATTTGACTGGGTCTCTGGGGAGATTCTTAGTTGGGGTAGTGATTGTTTCAGGAGTTGCTTGAGCCTTCCAGTCAGGCTCTCGCAGCTAAGTTTGCCAGGATTGCCAGGATGTTATGCAGATTTTGTGGATGTGTTCTCCAAAAAAGTTGCGGAGGTACTACCTCCACATCGCCCCTATGACTGTGCCATTGATTTGTTGCCGGATGCTAAGCTTCCCAAGAGCAGGTTGTACTCCCTGTCACGTCCTGAGACTCAGGCTATGGCAGAGTACATTCAGGAGAACTTGGCTAAGGGATTTATCAGACCCTCACAGTCCCCAGTTGGGTCGGGGTTCTTTTTCGTGGGTAAAAAGGATGGTTCGTTGCGACCCTGCATCGACTTCAGGGAATTGAACCGTATCACGATTAAAAACTCGTACCCACTGCCTCTCATTTCGGTTTTGTTTGACCAGCTTCGTACTGCCACCATTTTCTCTAAGATTGACCTACGCGGTGCTTACAATCTAATCCGAATAAGAGAGGGGGATGAATGGAAGACTGCCTTTAATACCCACTCAGGGCATTATGAATATTTGGTGATGCCTTTTGGGCTCTCTAATGCCCCGGCAGTCTTCCAGGAATTCATGAACGATGTGCTCAGGGAATATTTGGATAGATTCTTAGTTGTTTATCTAGATGACATCCTAATCTTCTCTCATTCCCTGGAGGAACATCGGAAGCATGTACGCTTAGTCCTCCAGAAACTCAGAGACCACCAGCTTGGGGCGAAGCTGGAGAAGTGCGAGTTTGAAGTCCAGCAAATCGCATTTCTAGGGTATATTATCTCCTCAGAAGGTTTCCAAATGGAGGGTTCTAAGGTGCAGGCAGTCCTGGATTGGGTGCAGCCCACTAGTTTGAAGGCGCTTCAGCATTTTCTGGGCTTTGCAAATTTTTATAGACGGTTTATCGCTGGATTTTCGTCTATAGTGGCCCCCTTGGTGGCACTCACTAAGAAAGGGGCGGATGCTGCTCACTGGTCTTGTGAGGCCAAAGCGGCCTTTGCCCGTCTCAAAAGGGCATTTGTCTTTGCCAAGGTGCTGCGACACCCAGATCCAGAGCGTCCTTTTGTGGTAGAAGTGGATGCCTCTGAGATAGGTATTGGGGCAGTGCTCTCTCAGATGGGGGTGTCTGATAATCGCCTTCATCCCTGTGCTTGCTTTTCCTGTAAATTTTCGTCTGCCGAGATGAACTATGATGTGGGTAACCGGGAATTGTTGGCTATAAAGGATGCACTCGGGGAGTGGAGACACTGGCTTGAGGGGGCTAAGTTTGTGGTCTCAATTCTCACCGACCATAAGAATCTGGCATATTTAGAGTCAGCGAAGCGGCTCAATGCCAGGCAGGCACGATGGGCTTTGTTTTTTGCTCGCTTTAATTTTTTGATAACATATCGCCCTGGGTCAAAAAACATCAAGGCTGATGCGCTCTCGCGGAGTTTTGCTCCAGTTCAAGAGACCACCGAGGAGCCATTACCCATTGTGTCCCCATCATGTATTAAAGTTAGCATTACCCAGGACCTCTTGTCATTAGTCCTTAGAGCACAGGAGCAGGCTCCTCCAGACCTTCCGGTAGGTCTCTTGTTTGTGCCTCCTAGGTTAAGACAGCGAGTGTTCCTGGAATTCCATGCCAAGAAGTCGGCAGGGCATCCGGGTATTGCCAGAACTCGGGAGTTGCTGTCTAGGGTGGTGTGGTGGCCCTCGGTGGCTAGGGATGTGGATCAGTGGGTTCGGGCATGTGACGTTTGTGCCCGAAATAAAACTCCTAGAGGGGTTCCTGTAGGCCCATTACATCCACTCTCTATTCCGTCTAAGCCATGGACCCACATTTCCATGGATTTTGTGGTGGACTTGCCCAAATCCTCGGGGATCACAGCCATTTTGGTTGTCGTTGACAGGTTTTCGAAGATGGCGCATTCTCGTTCCACTGGTTGGGTTGCCATCGGCCAGACTCCTGTCTGAGTTATTTATGCAGCATGTTGTGCGCCTCCACGGGTTGCCACTTGATGTGGTCTCTGACCGTGGATCCCAGTTTGTGGCCAAATTCTGGAGGGCATTTTGTTCTGATCTCCAGATTTCTGTGAGCTTGTCGTCAGGCTACCATCCACAGTCTAATGGGCAGACTGAGAGGGTGAACCAGTCCTTGGAGCAGTTCCTTAGGTGTTATGTCTCCAAGTGTCATACTGACTGGGTTGCTCATCTGTCCATGGCGGAGTTTGCCTATAACAACGCGGCTCACTCTGCTACAGGGATCTCTCCCTTCCTTTGTGTGTATGGGCATCATCCTAAGGCCAATTCTTTTGACCCCCTGGATTCCACGCCTGGTGGTTCCTCTGTTGTTTCGGTCCTTAGGGGTATTTGGAGGAAAGTGAAAAAAGCCCTTGTGTCTGTGTCATTAGTGACCAAAAGGGTTTTTGATAAGCGGAGAAGACCCTGCAGCTTCAAATTAGGAGACTTCGTCTGGTTGTCCACCAAGAATTTGAAGTTGAGACAACCATCTCATAAGTTAGGCCCCCGGTTCATCGGCCCTTATAAGATCACCAGGGTTATCAATCCGGTGGCATTTCAGTTAGATCTGCCCCATTCATTGGGTATCAATAAAACATTTCATTGTTCCCTTTTAAAACTGGCGGTTAGTAATCCTTCTTCCAGTGGAAGACCTTCTCCTCTTCTGATACGGGGTCAGAGGGAGTTTGTGGTTGAAAGGGTTCTTGACTCCAAGATGGTTCGGGGTCGGCTATCATTTTTGGTGCACTGGAAGGGGTATGGCCCGGAGGAGCGGTCGTGGGTGCGCAGTTGTGATCTTCATGCCCACAGACTGATACGCTCTTTCTTCTCGCAGTTCCCCGATAAACCCAGTGGTAGGGGTTCTTTGAACCCTCGTCAGAGGGGGGGGTACTGTTAGGATCTCCTGCTCTGTGCTGCCATGTCGCCATGGCAACCGGGAGGCAAGTGTTAGCGAAGTAACCTGAGCGCAGCTGATACTCCGGTCCGGGTTTTTACTGTGTAGTGGTTACAGGCTCTGTGCACGGCAGGGAATCCGGCGCTGGTTTTGTGCTCACAGTCTGTGAGGTCTGAGTGGGGCGTGGACAGCACCTGCTATATAAACCATCCTCTCAGGCTAGGCAAATGCTGCTGAATCTTTGTTTGTTAGTCAGTTCCAGAGAGTTAGCTAGTACTGTGTGACTTTGTATTTACTTGTTGCTTACTGCGAATAGGCCTTGGGATTCGGTACTTCATTCTGCCAATCCGGACCTAGCAGTAAGACTGGAGTCAGTTGTTTGACCTGCTGGGGTTCTTTTGCTATTCTGTGAACCCAGCAGGTTTGCGGCTGTACTCTCAGACCTGCTTGCTTAATCCTCCCTCACTGTGCAGGGCGTCCAGGTGTCAGTTTAGTGGCAGTAAGCTGAACCTGTGCCCTGCAAGTGGGGGTTAGGATTGTGGATACTCTCCTTGTGTTTATATTTCTATCTCTGACCAAGGAGTTTATTCCCACACCCGTTGGTAACCCTTTGGGTTTTTTTCTGTTGCTCTTAGCAACATAATTTCAGGTGCTCCACATGTTAAATCACTACACATCGCTTCATTGTCCGCTCTATTCCATCTGAGCATTCCTGACACTAGGGAGACACCCAATTCCTGAGCCTTTGGGCTTCTCCGTTCACTTTGTGTTTATTAGTTATTCCATCACCTCCTGTGTATGTTATGTTATACTGTCTGTGAGTTCGTTTGCTTCGCTTCCCTCTCTGTTCATACACCGGTATACTCCTGTTAGCACTGGTGTGCGTAACAATATGTCTCTTCCTTTCTTTCTCTTAGCTTCTTGTAGGGCTCTCCTGACTTTTTCTGTGACCTGAAAAATATCCATGTATCTCCAGCATCTAATCTTTTCTTGCACAATGCACCTTCCTAGTTGATGGCCGGCTTTATAGCACCACCCTTTATTGTTATTTTGCTTCGCTGCCCTTCTGGCTCCCACTACTTTGGATCACAAGACCTTGTGGGCTTTCTGCACATAAGCCAGCATAGTGTAATACCTCTTGTTTGACCTATCTGAGCTGCTTGACCTGCTGCTTGAACTGCCATAGCTAGACATTTCACTGTAATCATCATATTTGTATTGATAGTACTTACTCCCTCAACTTAAAGATGACAGACCTGCCCGTGCGCCCATGGATACTGCAGTAGATGGTGATCTGCTCCTTGGGTGCTTCTGTCCTCTGTATTCACCAGCACTTCGTGCCTGCTCCTACTTATGATGCACCTTTGCCTCCTTCCAGAACAGTTGCATGCTATGTTCCTGTGATGGAGACCCCGGAACTACTCTGGTGGACTTGAAGCTAAGCGGAGATGGAGACCAGCCCCCCAGATTCTGACCACTATAGCCACTGGTACTCAGCTTGGGAGACTGCTCCTGCTGCTCCTGGACTTCACTGTGATTTCCCATAGTTTTTTCTGTGGAAATGCATTTGTTAGTGTTCTCAGTGGACCGCCCATACCTTAGCTCATGATATGACTCCCATGCTAAAGAAAAAATACACTCCTACACATTGCGTTTTGTTCTTCCCGAGTTGTTGCCTCCAACGTCTCCTCCTCTTTGGACCTCCTTTCTCTTGTGAGTGACTTTTAACCCTGCACTGTCTGTGCCATGCCTCCCTGCTCCTAAAGTAACACACTTCCTCTATACAACAAAGAATATTCATCAGACTAACCCAAACTTATTCCCCATTGCTTATCTACATCGTGCCCAGATTGAGGGCCCTACTTTTGCATTATGGGGGTAATTCATACTGGAACGCTACAGTGCCAGTGATCACAGCCTGAATCCCTTTGTGGAGTGCGCTCACATGCACACCCTGGGAGCCCAGTGAGATGCTAAAAGTATCTCAGGGCTGTGATCATCTTTGACTTGCAGAGGTGGTCGCAGGGCAGGAGTGGGCGTGCAAATGGCATTAGAACTCCATTGGCGAGTGCGGTCCGGACAATGCAAGTGTATCCGGACAGTTGCGGGGGTGGGCCATGGCGGCTGCATGACGTCACACGCAGCTGCTGCGACACAGGATGCGGCAGGTGGTCGCCAGCCAGTGCAGCTAGGCTGCGCAGGCTTGGAGCTACTCGCCAGGTGCAAAAGCATCGCTGCCGTGCGATGGTTTTGCAGCCTTGTGGGGGGGGGGGGGGGGCGCACTAGCTCTGTGCTAGGTGTCCCCACGCATGTCTGATCATAGATGTGCTAAATTGAACACATCTACGATCAGATCTGAATTATCCCCCATGTTTGCTGTTTTTTTATGTCTTTGTGCTGTAATACTAAACCTCTGTGCTATGTTTTTGATGCGTTTTAAGCAATTTTGATTCCTGCTATAGAAAAGTGCTATATAAATAAAATGATGATGATGATGATGATGATGATGATTACTATTATTATTATTATTATTATTATTATTATTATATCACAATAATCCATTGGAAGTAGTGGTAAAGACTAATCAATCAGAGGAGCTGGGCAGCATCCTCTGCCTGCTCCCTGGCAGGAAGCCACATCAGTTTAGCAGTGGATGGTACAACTGTTAGAAGGCAACATAGGCTGCTGCAGCCAAGACTTTTAATTTTTCATGATATGCGGCGCTTGACCAGCCCATGAACTCTGAGAGCCCCCCTCCCCATAGTCTGGATGGTAAAGAGGGAGAAAGTAAACAGATCACACATAGATAGCCCCCAGTGTTCAAACATGACCTAGTGACTCTGCTATGCCAGCCACTGAAAGGTTTTAGGTAAGAAGAAGGCAGGTTACTCCTGTATTGTCACTGTAGGGGCCATGCAGACAATTGCTGTATGCACTGTCTGCCTCCTTACATGCCGCCAAGTTGGGACCCAGACCTTCTACCCCTGAGCCATGGTCACGCTGGTTAAGAGAGAATGCAGGGTGAAGAATGGTAGGACATTCCAAATATACAACCACGCTGGACTGTGCTGGCAGGTGTCATGTGGTGAGCAATACTTCAATAAATCAGAGACTCTTATCATATGAAGTAGTGTTTGTACTACCAGGGCAACTGAGGGGTTGGCTAGAAAAAACCTTGGGTAAGGGAGGTGGTTGTGTGTTTCTCTGTTGGGGAATCAGATTTAGGGTATGAGTTTTAATTATGGAGTAGTAGAGAGGGTTACATCTGGGGTCAGATTTTAAATAAGGAAGGGCTCAGAACGTGTTGGGATCCTGCTTCTGACTATCCAGATCCCAACTGCCAGGATTTCAACCACATCCCAACCATAGCAATAGCAATTTTAAAAGTTATCAAAAGCTGTAAAAATACTGGGGTATATTTACTAAAATTCGTATTTGTCCCGATTTGGAGAGAGATTCATCACGAATGACATCGAAAGTGTAATTGTGCAACTTTTTGAATTTGTTACGCCTCATTTACTAAGCTGTCGTATTTTTTTTTTCCTGTTGTCCGATGTCGATGTCATTCGTATTTTTGTTAGGTATAATGCGGCCGATTTAGTGGTTTGTCGGCCGTGTTCTGAGGTTTTTGTTACGACTGCGTCACATTTCGTTTACGGCAGTGTTTATCTGTTCCCGGCCGCGTTTTTTTTCTAAGTTTCGATTTTGTCACTCGTCCGTGATTGGTTTGATTCGTGATGGAGGAGTGTCTGTGCTCATTACTATAAAAACGCCCCAAACCGCCTGCACCTCGTGGGTTTAGCTAGTGGAGAGGAGAGAGGAAGGTGTGTTAGGAGTTGGTGAGTTTTGTGGAGTTTGTGGAGGATTTGAGGCGGAGTTTTGCGATTGTTGAGTGCTGTACTGTGTGTGTAAGTAGTCTTGTCATACTAGTTGTGTAGTTATTTAAAAGTCTGTCTAGTTTTTTGTCTTTGTTTTTTTTTTACGTCTATTGTCATTGTTTGTGAGTGAGTGAGTGAGTGAGTGTGTGTGTGTGTGGTGTGTAGTGGTAGTGGAGGAGTGTGTTATTTGTTTTTTTTCTCAGTGTTATTTGTTGTTTGTCCTGATTATGTCCCAGTCAGAGGTGAGTGTGGTGGAGGAGGTGAGTGAGAGGGAAGAGGTGAGTGAGGTGGAGGAGGTGAGTGAGAGGGAGGAGGTGAGTGAGGTAGAGGAGGTGAGTGAGAGGGAGGAGGTTAGCGAGGAGGAGGGGGATGTTGCTGCAGCGGCTTCCACTAATAGTGATAGTGATGGTGTTGTGGCTCCGCAGCCACGTACCACTACAAAGACGGGCCGCAATGTTAAGTTCAGTTATGCTGAAAATATGGCTCTGGTGCGGGAGCTGATGAGGCATCATCGCCAGTTGTTTGGGCATGATGCTGCAAAGGTGTCGACACGCAGGAAGACTGTTCTGTGGGGGAAGGTCGTTGCGGCTGTGAATAGTGAGGGTGTGGTGAGGCGGACCGAGGACACCTGTCATAAGCGCTTCTACGACATCAAGCGCCGTGTGAAGGCGAAGATGGCGAAGGAGGCTAAATCAGCTTGCCAAACCGGGGGTGGACACCCCTTCCGAGCGTCTTATCGAGATTGGGAGGAGCCTGTTCGTACGCTGATTCCGCCTGAAGTGGTTGGTGCAACTCATGTCCGGGATTCGGATCGGCCAAGGCAGGATGGTGAGTTTGCTCATTTTTATTAAATTAATTTAAACATCTGTGCTTTGTCCTTAGTTGTGTGAAATGTCTTTGCGCTAATTGTGTTTGTTATTTGGTTCTTTCTTCTAATGTGTTGGTGATGTAGTGCAGGCCTGGGCAACCTGTGGCTCTCCAGCTGTTGTAAAACGACAAGTCCCATCATGCCTTGCCACAGTTTTGCTATTAGTGAATGCAAAATGTGTTGGCGGGCATGCTGGGATGTGTAGTTTCACTACATCTGGAGAGACACAGGTTGGCCATGGCTGATGTAGATTACTCTCAATTCTGTTTTTTTGGCATTATGTATTGTCAATGTTTCTGGTTGGGTTGGCCTTTTTTCTGGTGTCTGTTTTTCCAAGTAAATGTTAGTCGGTGTATTTTAATGAAGTGTGATTACTGTGTTTTATGCACATGTTTTTTTTTTTTCATTTTCAATGGATGTATGTTTATTTTGTGTTGTTCTGGGTTGTCATTTGTGTTGATTATGTGTATTTTCATGCATTTGTTGTTTTGATGTTTTCATTTTTGTGCAGATATTTGTGGCTACTGTTTTCTTGTTAGCGTCTAAAATTGGTAACTGAGCGTGCAATATTGTGGCTGTGTAAAGCTACGACGTTTGTGTTTTAAGTAGTATAATATTGTGCATTATGCGCCTTTGTGTATGTATTGTTTGGTGAAATTGTTTTGCATTTAAAGTATACACACCCAATGTAGTCATGCATTTAAGGCTAAGCATCGTTTAGTTTAAGACACAGCAGGTACCACATATGTTTAAATCCCAATAAGTAATTGGCATAAACATATCAACCAAAGAGTATGTTCATATCGACATTCTTCATATTTCTACAGTACGCCAGAGAAGCAGCACAGCCAGGCCACATCCAACATTGCCTAGAGATGCAGATGGTGGCAATGCAGGTAAGATTTAACTGTAACCACATATTCTGCAAACACATAGAAACACAAAATGTTAATGATTATCTTATCACACAGGTTCTTCGTCTAATCCACCTCCACTAAGGCGCCCATCACAGGGCTCAGTTACTGTGGCTCTGAGACCACCCAAGAGGCCCCGTCTTGAGGCTCAAGCTCCAGCACCAGCATCACCACCCCAACGGCGCATCTCCGCAGTGTCGGCCGTGCCACCACTCGCTCTTTTGGCCAGCCCCCAAAGTGAGGATCCACAATCCCCTCAGTTGTCTGGTGAGTAAACCTAAAAATTATGTGTAAATAAGTTAAAAAACAGTGGTGTAGATTTATTAACCTGGAGAAGGCATAAGGAAGTGAAAAAACACTGTTATGTGCAAGATGATAAAGGCAGCAGTACAAAATAAACACAACTGTTAATGTACATATTGGAGCTGTTTGCCTTGTGCCTTTAGCACCTTGCACATATCACTGGTTTCTCACTT
Organism: Pseudophryne corroboree; assembly: GCF_028390025.1. Lineage (NCBI taxonomy): Eukaryota > Metazoa > Chordata > Amphibia > Anura > Myobatrachidae > Pseudophryne > Pseudophryne corroboree. The sequence goes on along the minus strand of NC_086444.1, from coordinate 955,684,189 downwards.
CCTTATGCCTTCTCCAGGTTTATACATCTGCACCACTGTTAGTACTGAAAAACCAAAAAACCAAATGACCAGTCATACTTGCAATAATAAACAACTACAAGCAGATGGTGTTAACGTATTTTTAGACGGTTAATTGTCATATGTGATGTTGGCCATATCAACACATTTTTGCAATTGCTTTTTTGGCCCCAAAATTTTTTTTAAAAATAAAGTCTCATCCAATTGTTTGGCATGGCCAAAAACACCACTTCTAAACATAGGGCACCTTAAAAAAATTTCAAACATTGTTAATGTGTACATTTTAGACCACTATATTAGTTAACGTTTTGGCCAGACCACTGACCTCCTTGAACAATGTATGAGTGTATTGGTCAACACATTTATTGTTTTGTGTGTGTTGTTCCAAAGGAAGCTTCATACACAAAATGTAAATGTAGTACTTTGAATTTGTTAGAGTTCATCATGTTTAAACAGTAATTATGGCTCTGAATCCTACTATTTCCACAAACTTTAAACAACTGAGTAGTGAATGTTAGAAGCCACATCTTTTAAATAAAAGGTGACCAACATAGTTAAGTTTAGGCCACAATCTATTTAGCTATTACATTAATATTAAGAAGTAATGCATGTTGACGTAAAGCTATCGTAAGACCAATGCTACATATGTACTAAATAGTGGCTGTGTTCAACCCCATACAGACCCAGCCATCATGACCGAGGATGTCCAGCAGGACCGTGACCAGGAGACCTTCACACTCCACCTGCAGCCCATCGATCCGACACAGCCAAACATGCCTCAGGACATACCCCAACCACCCCAAACATCCCAAAGCCCCCAATTGAGCACAACACAAGGCCACACACAAATGGGCCCTGAGTTTTGGACCCGTTGGTCCTCACAACAGGCACAACAGTACGCGTGCCTCACCACCCACAGCCAATACCTGTCAAGTCTGCCCCATCATTTGCCTAGACTGAGTCGCAACTCAGGCAGACTTATAGTGCAGGTGGGCCGAATTGCGAACTCCATGGAACAGATGAGGGCGGACAACACCCAAATGCTCTCCAACCTACAACGCATCTTGGATGATCAGCAGCGCCAGCAACAAACACTCATCCAGATCATCCAACATAATCAAATGATCAATGATAATCTCTCAAGAATGATCGCAAACAACACTGCCGCTAATACGCAGCTCACGGCGAGTTTGAACAATCTTAGCCAAAGTCTAAGTGTGTTGGCCTCACACCATGTGACATCGAGCTCGGGGACAACAACACCAAGCCACGCCCAGTTCAATCCCCAGTTCGACGCTCAAGTCGAAGACGCGCCCACCAGCCTGCACAATCCTCCGCACCCAGCACCCAAAAAAAAAAAAAAAGATAATAATGCATGGCCAGAATATGGTGACCATTTAATTTTTTTCAGTTTTTGTTATGCCTAAATTGGTGTGTTATAAAAAATAAATTGTTAACACAGAATATGTGTATTGCTTAATTAGCAACACAAACAACCTCCACATTAGTGCCTAGGGCCAGATGAGTATTGGTATAAATATATTGCCTACCCCTAGGTGTCCTCAGCTCAACGTATGTCTAATCTATGACACCCAGCACATTGGCCATGGCCGCAAGATCACATAAAGCTACCCTGACTGCAGGCCACTGCGACTCCTGGGTAAGGAAGCAGAGAGAGGCATCTATGTAGCCAGCCAAGACATCCAAAACCTGAGTGGCCATTCAAAAATTAAAGGTGAGTGTCATGACCTGTAAGCAATTCAATACTGTGTTCTATTACATTACAGAAGCAACACTTAGACGTAGACGTGTATGTATGTGTTAACTCACCTGAATTACATATTTTTAAAAGGTAACCTGTGAGATACTAATTACAGTCACAGCCTGGAAGCTGCCAGTAGCCATAAAGTGCAACACAGGCAGGAGTTTGTGCAGGCCTGAGACAGAGCGAGAGCGTACTGTCTCAGGGTCTAGGTTCAGTTTGACCAGGTCATACAGAGTGAAAATATTATTTACATTTAGTCTGCTCATCTATATTACATGGTCATCAGCAATTTTGTTATCGTTTAAACGGCCACTAAAAAAACAAGCCATGGCCAGCCTACGTGGAACATGTACAACCTGCTGACCCTGTTGATTTTCCTGGCCTGGGTTTATTGTAGCCTCATGGAGCAGTGTCAGGTATCCCCCAGCAAACAATACAGCAGTACTACACACAGTAGCAGCCATTTCAGATTGAGAGTGTTGAAAAATGTGTTGGGGCCCCTTTTAAAGGTCCAAAAAGTCAGGTGTGACTAATGTAGAATTGACAACACATGTAAACACGCTTCTCAAAAGCAGGTCTACTTTATTTTAGGGTTTTTGTACGATTAGTATTTTTTTGCGGCCGCAAATCCATTTTCACGGTAGAAATTACAAATACGAATGCTTAGTAAATGACCGAGTTCTATATCTAAACAGCCGCGTTTGACCGATGGTGTATTCATTCGTACTTTTACTACACAGCCGTAATAAAAATACGAATGCCCTCATCACTGCCGTGATTTGAGTTTAGTAAATTCCCGAGATGACACTTTGAAGAAAAAACACCATCTCGGTCAAAATCGGGACCTTAGTAAATATACCCCACTGTCTGAATTTTATATGTACTCTTTTGTGTATGGGTCACTATAATGCTCTCTGTATTATACAGTGAATCCGAAAAGTATTCACAGCGCTTCACTTGTTCCACATTATGTTATGTTACAGCCTTATTCCAAACTGGAATAAATTAATTTTTCCCCCTCAAAATTCTACACACAATGGGGGTCATTCCGAGATGATCGTAGCTGTGCTAAATTTAGCACCGCTACGATCATTCACACTGACATGTGGGGGGACGCCCAGCACAGAACTATCCCGCCCCGCATGTCAGTGCCGCCCCCCCCCCCCACCGCAGAAGTGCAAAGGCATCGCACAACGGCGATGCCTTTGCACTTCAAGAGTAGCTCCCGACCAGCGCAGCTTTAGCGTGTTGGCCGGGAGCTACTCATCGCTCCCCGGCCTGCAGCGGCTGTGTGTGACGTCATGCAGCCGCTGCGGCCCGCCCCCCATTCGGTCCGGCCACGCCTGCATTGGCTGGACCATGCCCACGAAACGGCGGACAAACACCGCCGTTCCGCCCCCCCACCCAGCGACCACCTCTGCCTGTCAATCAGGCAGAGGCGATCAAAGCAGCCTTTGGCCGACTGGCATGCGCCGGCGCATTGCAGCGCCGGCGCATGTGCAGTTCTGACCCGATCACACCGCTGCTATAAACTGCAGCGTGCGATCGGGTCAGAATGACTCCCAATACCCCATAATGACAACGTGAAAAAAGTTTTTTGAGATTTTTGCAAATTTATAAAAAATAATAAAACTAAGAAATCACATGTACATAAGTATTCACAGCCTTTGATCAATACTTTGATGATGCACCTTTGTCAGCAATTATAGCCTCAAGTCTTTTGAATATGATGCCATAAGTTTGGCACACCTATCTTTGGGCAGTTTCGCCCATTCCTCTTTACAGTACCTCTCAAGCTCCTTCAGGTTGGATGGGAAGCGTCGGTGCACAGCCATTTTCAGATCTCTCCAGAGATGTTTATTCGGATTCAAGTCTGGGCTCTGGATGGGCCACTCAAGGACATTCACAGAGTTGTCCTGAAGCCACTCCTTTGATATCTTGGCTGTGTGCTTAGGGTCGTTGTCCTGCTGAAAGATGAACCGTCGCCCAGTCTGAGGTCAAGAGCGCTCTGGAACAGGTTTTCATCCAGGATGTCTCTGTATATTGCTGCATTCACCTTTCCCTCTATACTAACTAGTCTCACAATTCCTGCCTGAAAAACATCCCCACAGCATGATGCTGCCACCACCATGCTTCACTGTAGGGATGGTATTGGCCTGATGATGAGTGGTGCCTGGTTTCCTCCAAACATGACTCCAGGCATTCATGACAAAGAGTTCACTCTTTGTCTCATCAGACCAGAGAATTTTGTTTCTCATGGTCTGAGAGTCCTTCAGTTGCATCTTGGCAAACTCCAGGTGGGTTGCCATGTGCTTTTTACTAAGGAGTGGCTTCCATCTGGACACTCTACCATACAGGCCTTATTGGTGAATTGCTGCAGATATGGTGGTCCTTCTGGAAGGTTCTCCTTTCTCCACAGAGAAATGCTGTAGCTCTGACAGAGAGACCATCAGGTTCTTGGACACCTACCTGACTAGCGCCCTTCTCCCCCAATTGCTCAGTTTAGATGTCCGACCAGCTCTAGGAAGAGTCCTGGTGGTTCTGAACTTCATCCATTTATAGATGATGGAGGCCACTTTGCTCATTGGGACCTTCAAAGCAGCAGATATTTTTCTGTAGCCTTACCCAGATTTGTGCCTCAAGACAATCCTGTCTCGGAGGTCTACAGACAATTCCTTTCACTTCATGCTTGGTTTGTGCTCAGACATGCACTGTCAAGTGTGGGACCTTATATAGACAGGTGTGTGCCTTTCCAAATCATGTCCAATCAAGTGAATTTACCACAGGTGTACTCAAAGTAAGCTGTAGTAACATCTCAAGGATGATCAGTGGAAACAGAATGCACCTTGGCTAAATTTTGAGCTTCATGGCAAAAGCTGTGAATACTTATGTACATATGATTTCTTAGTTTTTTTTTATAAATTTGCACAAATCTCAAAAAAACTTTTTTCATGTCGTCATTATGGGGTATTGTGTGTACAATTTTGAGGGAAAAAATTAATTTATTCTATTTTGTAATAACGCTGTAACATAACAACATGTGGAAAAGTGAAGCGCTGTGAATACTTTCCAGATGCACTGTATGTTGGTCACTAAAAATTATCATTATATTGTATGTATCAGTCACTAGAATGGTCCTTGTATAACAGCTACTGGAAAGCTTTTTGTATTGTATATTGTTCACTAAAATGCTCTCTGTATTGTATTTATGTCACTAGAATTCCCCCCGTTACTATATAGCTGTCACTAGAATACTTTGTGAATTGTGTAGGTTCTTGTAATGCTATCTATTTCAGGATCAGGTGGTCCTTAGTTTTTTTAATTCCAGGCATAATTGAGCGTCCTCAGGAGGCTCAGACGCTGCCCGGATCCACCGGAGCAGCATGACGTGAAGTCAGAGGTCATGCTGTGCAGCCAGTCGCCTGCCCCACAGACCTCACCAAACCAGAGGAAGTTACTCACCCACCCTCCCAGAATTGAAAAAATGGCCCGGGATTGGCCACACTACTCACCATTTTATTTCTCTCCAAGAATTAGTACATATGCCCTTTAGATTCAAATGTATATTTATTTATTAACAATTTCTTATATAGCGCAGCAAATTCCGTTGCGCTTTACAATTGGACACAATGATAAAACAAAACTGGGTAATAACAAACAGTCATAAAGGTAGGAAGGCCCTGCTCACAAGCTTACAGTCTATTGGGAAATAGGCATTGATACACAAGGATAGGATAGGCACTATCTATTGCATATTTGTCCACTGGATTGCAAAGGTTCTAGGTGGGCTGCATGATATCACATCACAGCAATGATGAACCATGGTCAGAAGGAAGGGAAAGTGAAGAAAGTGAAAATATGTGGAGGATATGTGTGGACTGTACAGTGGGGATATAATCGGATAGAAAAGCTTATGAAAGTTGAATGAGCGGTTCTGGAATGTAATAAGCTATCCTGAAAAGGTGAGTTTTCTGGGAACGCTTGAAGGTTTGGAGACTAGGGGAGAGTCTTATAGTCTTATTGTGCATGGCAGGGCATTCCACAGAGTGGGTGCAGTCTGAAGAAGTCCTGCAATTGTGCATGGGAGCAAGTAATGAGTGTGGATGATATGCAGATCTTGTGAAGAGCGAATAATTTGGGTTGGGAGATATTTTGAGAAAAACAAAGAGATGTACATTGGCGTAGTTTGGTTAATGGCCTTGTGTGTGAGTAAAAGTACAGTATCTTATATTAAATATGTTAGAATGCAGGTAACCAATGGAGGGACTGTCAGAGTGGATCTGCAGCCAATGAACATCTAGCAAGGAAGATTAAGCTTGCAGCTGCATTCAGAATAGATTGTAGTGGTGAGTGTCTCACTTTGGTAAGACCAGTAAGAAGACTATTGCAATAATCAATGCCGGAGATAATGAGAGCATGGATTAGAGTTTTCGTAGTGTCTTGTGTGATGTATGGTCATATTTTGGATATGTTTTTAGATGCATGTAACATGATTTTGAGACAGACTGAATGTGGGGAGCAAAGGGTAGTTCTGAGTCAAGTATGACACCTAAACAGCGAGCTTGTGGGGTAGGATTGATTGTTGAGTTCTCGACAGTGATAGAGATATCTGGTTAGTAACTACTATTGGCCAGTGGAAATATAATTAACAATAATTAAAACCAAGGTTTTAATAGGAAGCGCTGTCCAGTCACATTAATACATAAAAATATATATTTAATTTTTAAAGAAAAAGCATATATGGCCATATAATTTACATAAATAACAAACGTTAAAATATAATCAACAATGTGATAATAACCAATGTTAGAATAGCATAAAAAGTCCAAATATTAGTCAGTTAATAAGGGCATGCAATCTTGCTAATAATTGATATAGTCATCCATTCATTTTTAACATGTTAGTCCTTTAGTAAGTGGATCCAATGTATTCAATTATTAATTTCTCAAAAGTCACTGGTAAATTTAACTCATACCTCCCGTGTATGGCAATTTGCGGGGGCTATTGCAAGATAGAGACCAATGTTTAGTTGATGCAGAACGGATCCAATATGGACATACAAGCCGGGGGAGCGCTCCCTTTCTCTCCTCCTTCTGGCAGCGTGGGTACGTAGTCCAATTGTCCACAACACAAGACGCGGCTTGTGGGAGTGGCAGCTCACAGCTTACACAACGATTGCAGCCCGATCACGTGACGCGTTTCTCCGCCTCTCCACTTTCGGGTACTCGGCGGCTTCCTCAGACGTATATACGTCTGAGGAAGCCGCCGAGTACCCGGAAGTGGAGAGGCGGAGAAACGCATCACGTGATCGGGCTGCAATCGTTGTGTCTTGTGTTGTGGACAATCGTTGTGTCCGCGTCTTGTGTTGTGGACAATTGTACTACGTACCCACGCTGCCAGAAGGAGGAGAGAGAGGGAGCGCTCCCCCGGCTTGTAAGTCCATATTGGATCCGTTCTGCATCAACTAAATATTGGTCTCTATCTTGCAATAGCCCCCGCAAATTGCCATACACGGGAGGTATGAGTTAAATTTACCAGTGACTTTTGAGAAATTAATAATTGAATACATTGGATCCACTTACTAATGGACTAACATGTTAAAAAACGAATGGATGACTATATCAATTATGAGCAAGATTGCATGCCCTTATTAACTGACTAATATTTGGACTTTTTATGCTATTCTAACATTGGTTATTATCACATTGTTGATTATATTTTAACGTTTGTTATTTATGTAAATTATATGGCCATATATGCTTTTTCTTGAAATATTAAATATATATTTTTGTGTATTAATGTGACTGGACAGCGCTTCCTATTAAAACCTTGGTTTTAATTATTGTGAATTTGCTTGCTAAAGGGGTTTGTGCAATAAGCCCTTATTAGGAAGCTGCAGCCCAGTCCCAGATTTACGTCTGCCAGTAAGAGAAGGATCAGGCGCCGAGTATATTTTGTGTTGTGTTTGAAATATAATTAACTCTGTTTTGGAAATATTAAGTTTAAGGTGACGAGATGACATCCAAGATGAAACAGCAAAAAGGCATTCAGTGACACTGACCAATACAGATCGTGACAAATCTGGGGAGGAGATATAGATTTGAGTATCATCTGCTGATACTGAAATCCGAAAGAGCTGATTAGTTTACCAAGAGATGAGTATAGATTGAGAAAAGAAGAGGACCTAAGACTGAGTCTTGAGGTACTCCAACTGAAAGAGGTTGCGAAGAGGAGGTGGATTCAGAGAAGCAAACACTGAAGGAGTGATTAGATAGGTGGGATAGGAAGCAAGAGAGGACTGTTTTTTGAAGTCCTAGTGATTGTAGTGTATGTATGAGAAGAGAATGGTCAACAGTGTTAAAATCAGTGGAGAGATCTAGAAGAAAAAGAAGTGAATAATGGCCTTTGGCCTTCACAATGACTAGATCATTCACTATTTGAGTCAGACCTGTCTCTGTGGAGTGTTGGGAACGAAAGCCTGACTGAAGTGGGTAAGTAGACAGATAAGTAATATGTGGCCTAAATGGATTCAATGTCCTCCACAACAAAAGCTATTTATATGTAAACTGAGCCATACGTCCCACAGCGGGTACTCAGACCCACTTACCACACCCAGTGCTGCTGATTTACTTGCTGACAAATCTCCGCTGGTCATTCTCAAGATTTCCCTGTTGTAACAACCTAAGAATGTAGAGTTCCTGTAGTCCACACTGCATAGGCACCACCATCTTGCCTTTGCTCAGCGACTCTGTTTGCTGCCATTACCAAAGGGTTTAGCTTTCACATGATTCTAGTATCCAATTCCAGTTCAGAGTATCCTTTGTAAAGCTTTTTATAGGCACCTGCTCATTGCCAGTACACCTTGTCTTTAGGAGTTACTGGTTCCAGTGTCAGAAGCTAGTCCTCTGACTCCTGCTATTGGCTCTCATTCCGAGTTGATCGCTCACTAGCTACTTTTAGCAGCCGTGCAAACGCATAGTCACCGCCCACAGAGGAGTGTATTTTTGCTTTGCAGTAGTGCGAACGCCTGTGCAGCAGAGTGGCTGCAAGCACATTTTGTGCAGAACAAGACCAGCCCTGTAGTAACTTATTCTGTGTGATGATTGCTGCGACGAATGACACGGTAATGACATCAGATAGCTGCCCAGCAAATGCCCGGCTACGCCTACGTTTTTCCAAACACTCCCAGAAAACGGTCAGTTGACACCCAGAAACTCCCACTTTCTGTCAATCTCCTTGCGATCGGCTATGCGACTGAAAGCGTCACTAGAACCTGTGCAAAACCATGATGCTCTTTGTACCCGTACTCCGTGCGTGCGCATTGCGGTGCCTACGCATGCGCAATTTTGCCGTTTTGTAACTGAACGCTACACAGCGAACAACGGCAGCTAGCGATCAATGTGGAATGAGGGCCATTGTTCCAACTCTCATCGGTTCCTGCAGAGTGCATAATCTTCTTCTATACCTACAATCAGTCTGGAGTGATACCATTTTATCAGTGGGATCTTATTCCAGTCTCTTCCTGTAGTAATCAATCTATTACACCAGTGTTCTGTCATGCAGTGTTTAACACTATCTGTGTGCTGAACTGTTGCTGCTGTCTCCAACCGTTAATGTTGCCATAGCATATGAACATATCCCCCTACTATATTTTTAGACTGAATCTACCCAGTGTATCGCACATCTCAAGCACTCACATGTTCTAGGCACCAGCTAGCATTACTACCACATCCAGGTAGCATACTTATCCTCAGCCTGCTATTTACTCTGTTCTCCTTTCTGCTTTGTATCCTTAGGCAATGACATGTAGTGAGGGGAGGCAGGGGAAGTAGAGCCTCACCTATCATACTCCAGTATACTTCAGAACTTATACTATAGAATGATTAGAATAATACACATACAGTATATTTACAGTATAACTTAGAATTCCCATCTTTGATTAATACTAATAATATTTTTTTAAGTCAATTTTCAGCACTGGAATTACAGGGACTGTCAGCAGAGACTACAACAATGGTAAGCAACTGTACACACTCTCTTGGTATATAGTCCCAAAAAGTCTGTGTGTAATACCACAGAAATTTATATCAAAATATTACACTGATTCCATATATTAGGAATTAGAATATTCCAGTCCCCAGTCTGATTCGATCTTAAAAGTAGGCTCCAAATGTCCAGTCTTTTATCTTAATTGTTCAAGTTCTCTCCTTTCTCCCGATAGCAGGTCAGTTCCATATAAACCCCAAAAATAGAAGAGAAGGAAGATATACAGTGTAATACAGTTTTATTCAATAATTCCACAAAAATTAAAATGCATATAATTTAGCACAGAAAATCCACCAAAGACTAGGCAAGAAAGCGTACCGGATAGATGGGGGTGTCATATAATATTCACCCAAATAAGCGTGATAATATCCCACGGGTACCTCCCGGTCTTTTCAGGTACCATGTTCTCCTCTGGATCTGCAGTATCCAAAAGATGTAGTGCCGGTTTTGCCGCAGTCTCCCCAATCAGCTCACCAACGCGTTTCTGCTCCCTGGGGAGCCTTTGTCAAGGTGTAAGGTGGAATGAAACTGGTCAGGGTATTTATCCCTGCCAGAGTGATCTGATTGGTCGAGAGTGTGCCCAGCCTCATTAGTGTCTAATCCTATTGGTTTCACATATTTTTAACTTTTCCTTATGATATATCATTAAAACATTTGATAATTAACCTCCCTTGAATGTTTTCAGATCCCCAAAACAGGCTGCACGGAGCCTTTTGCAGCGTGCGTTCCAAACCCTGGAACACACGCCACTTCCTACATCCGCCCCTTCCACTGCAGCGTGCGTTCCAGCTCCGTGGAACACACGCCGCTTCCTGTATCTGTCCGCATCACATTGCAGCTCTCTCCGGCGGAAGTGCGTCCGTGGAACGCATATCACTTCTGCGTTCCACGGTGCGCTATTCGAGCACCACATCCTAAAAACCTTTGTTATGTGCTCATACAGCAAAAGTATGTTACAGTAATATATTCATCCATGCTTGTATTCAAAAAAGCATAAATTATATGTCTTTAAAAACATGGAAAGGTTTAAAAGGGAACATAAAATTACTAAAGGGTTTAAAAATATAAAAGAGTGGAAAATCACATATACAGTGATTACTACAACAAAAAGGGATCCAAATTCTCTACATTACAGCTCACGCCAGCGGAAGTGCGTCCATAGAACGCATATTCCTTCCGCTTTCCACGGTGCATTACTTAAGCACCCCCTCCTAAAAATCTCTTACAGTAATACATTCATCAGTCATATTCAATAAAGTGCAAATTGTATGCCTTTAAAAACATAAAAAGATTAAAGAGAAACATATACAACATAAAATTATTGAATGGTATAAAATACTAAAGGGTAGAAGAGTACATATATAGTAATTTCTACAACAAGACGGGATCAAATACTTTCAAAAGACTTTAAAACGGTGGCATGCACTGGTTACTAAATCATAAAAACCATTTAAGTTCAAATTCAAGATTTAAACCCTTTGGAGCCAATGTTCCCATGTCGTAAATCCATTTCATCTCTGTTTGTGCTAAAAATTCATCCACATTTCTTTTCCTCCAATGATTATTTACTACTTTTATACCTATCAAAAAAATTTTTAGACCTATAATTACATATATGTGTCTCTTTAAAAAGGTTGGATACAGAATGATTAGGATAGCCTTTTTTAATATTCCGCAGATGCTCTGCCCAACGTTCTTTCAGTGGTCGAAATGTTCGGCCTATATATTGCAACCCACATGTACACTCTATTAAATATATACAATTTTTAGTGTTACATGTTATAAAATCTAAAATACAATAAGTTTTACCCGTTGTATTTGATTGGATCTCTTCAATTTTACTTGGTTGGGCAGTGTGGTGTCTGCACATATTGCAGAGTCCACACCTGTGGAAACCCTTAGTTTTAAATCTTCCCGATTTTTTTGGGCCAATGGCACTTTTCACTAATTTCTGTTTCAAATTGGGAGCCTTCTTATAAATGAATTTCGGTTTTGATGGTAAAATACTCTTTAAAATGGGATCCCTATTTAACAAGTGCCAATGTTTATTAAATATTTTTTCAACCTCTTTGTGCTGACTATTAAAAGATGTAATAAAAGGTAGGACTACATCTTCCTTTTTGTCTTTAATATTAGTTTTTAAAAGATCATCTCTTTCTATAGCCCCTATTTCCTCAATGTACTTATTCATCGTCTCCCCGTCATATCCTTTCGCCACAAATTTTTGTTGTAAACCTCTAGACTGCTCTTGGAAGGTTTCGAGATCTGTACAATTGCGCCTCATCCTTCTAATCTGACCCCTTGGAACATTTTTAATCCAATTATGATGATGGTTACTCTATGTAGAGATTTACGAATTACTATCTGTTGGTTTAAAAAAAGATTTTGTTTTCAAATTTCCATTTTTTACGTACACTGTGAGGTCTAAAAATTGTATTTCAATGGGGCTAATATTGAATGTTAAAACTATATTAAAATCGTTGACATTTAAGGATGTGCAAAATGAGTTTAGGTATATATCATCACCTTCCCATATAAAAATGTAATCGATAAAACGGTACCACAGCCTGATGTTCGTTAGGAAGGGATTATCCTCTGCCCAGAAGATTTCATCCTCCCATAATCCCATAAAAAGATTTGCGTACGCGGAGGCAAAGCGTGTGCCCATAGCAGTACCCTTCTTTTGTTGGTAAAACCTTCCACTATACCAGAAAAAAATTATTGTTTAAAATAAACTTAATACTGTCTAAAATGAACTGGACTTTCTTCTCCTCCAAATTACTTTTCAAAAGATGGTACTCAGTGGCTTTCACTCCTTTTACGTGATCAATGATTGTATATTAGGGAAGGGATTATCCTAGGATGGGAGGATGAAATCATCTGGGCAGAGGATAATCCCTTCCTAAAGAACATCAGGCTGTGGTACAGTTTTATCGATGACATTATTTTTATATGGGAAGGTGATGATATATCCCTAAACTCATTTTGCACATCCTTAAATGTCAACGATTTTAATATAGTTTTAACATTCAATATCAGCCCCATTGAAATACAATTTTTAGACCTCAGTGTAAGTAGAAAATGGAACTTTGAAAACAAAATCTTTTTTTAAACCAACAGATAGTAATTCGTACATCTCTACAAAGAGTAACCATCATCATAATTGGATTAAAAATGTTCCTAGGGGTCAGATTAGAAGGATGAGGTGCAATTGTACAGATCTCGAAACCTTCCAAGACCAGTCTAGAGGTTTACAACAAAAATTTGTGGCGAAAGGATATGACGGGGAGACGATGAATAAGTACATTGAGGAAATAGGGGCTGTAGAAAGAGATGATCTTTTAAAAACTAGTATTAAAGACAAAAAGGAAGATATAGTCCTACCTTTTATTACATCTTTTAATAGTCAGCACAAAGAGGTTGAAAAAATATTTAATAAACATTGGCACTTGTTAAATAGGGATCCCATTTTAAAGAGTATTTTACCATCAAAACCGAAATTCATTTATAAGAAGGCTCCCAATTTGAAACAGAAATTAGTGAAAAGTGCCATTGGCCCCAAAAAATTGGGAAGAATTAAAACTAAGGGTTTCCACAGGTGTGGACTCTGCAATATGTGCAGACACCACACTGCCCAACCAAGTAAAATTGAAGAGTTCCAATCAAATACAACGAGTAAAACTTATTGTATTTTAGATTTTATAACATGTAACACTAAAAATTGTATATATTTAATAGAGTTTTAAAGTTTTTTAAAAAGTATTTGATCCCGTCTTGTTGTAAAAATTACTATATATGTACTCTTCTACCCTTTAGTATTTTATACCATTCAATAATTTTATGTTGTATATGTTTCTCTTTAATCTTTTTATGTTTTTAAAGGCATACAATTTGCACTTTATTGAATATGACTGATGAATGTATTACTGTAAGAGATTTTTAGGAGGGGGTGCTTACGTAATGCACCGTGGAAAGCGGAAGGAATATGCGTTCTATGGACGCACTTCCGTTGGTGTGAGCTGTAATGTAGAGAATTTGGATCCCTTTTTGTTGTAGTAATAACTGTATATATAATTTTCCACTCTTTTATATCTTTAAACCCTTTAGTAATTTTATGTTCCCTTTTAAACCTTTCCATGTTTTAAAGACATATAATTTATGCTTTTTTGAATACAAGCATGGATGAATATATTACTGTAACATACTTATGCTTTATGAGCACATAACAAAGGTTTTTAGGATGTGGTGCTCGAATAGCGCACCGTGGAACGCTGAAGTGATATGCGTTCCACGGACGCACTTCCGCCGGAGAGAGCTGCAATGTGATGCGGACAGATACAGGTAGCGACGTGCGTTCCAGGGAGCTGGAATGCACGCTGCAGTGGAAGGGGCGGATGCAGGAAGTGGCGTGCATTCCAGGGTTTGGAACGCACGCCGCAAAAGGCTCCGTGCAGCCTGTTTTGGGGATCCTAAAACATTCAAGGGAGGTTAATTATCAAATGTTTTAATGATATATCATAAGGAAAAGTTAAAAATATGTGACACCAATAGGATTAGTCACTAATGAGGCTGGGCACACTCTCGACCAATCAGATCACTCTGGCAGGGATAAATACCCCGACCAGTTTCATTCCACCTTACACCTTGACAAAGGCTCCCCAGGGAGCAGAAACGCGTTGGTGAGCTGATTGGGGAGACTGCGGCATAACCGGCACTACATCTTTTGGATACTGCAGATCCAGAGGAGAACACGGTACCTGAAAAGACTGGGAGGTACCCATGGGATATTATCACTCTTATTTGGGTGAATATTATATGACACCCCCATCTATCCGGTACGCTTTCTTGCCTAGTCTTTGGTGGATTTTCTGTGCTAAATTATATGCATTTTAATTTTTGTGGAATTATTGAATAAAACTGTATTACACTATATATCTTCCTTCTCTTCTATTTTTGGGGTTAATATGGAACTGACCTGCTATCAGGAGAAAGGAGAGAATTTGAACAATTAAGATAAAAGACTGGACATTTGGAGCCTACTTTTTAGATCGAATCAGACTGGGGACTGGAATATTCTATTTCCTAATATATGGAATCAGGGTAATATTTTGATATAAATTTCTGTGGTATTACACACAGACTTTTTGGGACTATATACCAAGAGGGTGCGCACAGTTGCTTACCATTGTTGTTGTTTCCAGTATTTGTGGTGGTTGGGATCACCCTAGCTTCTGTTGCTGCACTTTTGAGTTGGGGCGCTGTTTTTGAGTCTCTGTTGTATTAAGCTGTGAACCCATAAAAAACTAGGTGCACCATGCTTGGTTATAGGGATCAAAGAAAACTTTTACTTAATTCAGTTTTCGAATCAAACGAATGTGAAAGTTAAAGTAAGATAGACTTAGGAACTATAGAGGAAGCTGAAATCATTATGAGGAAATTAGAGTATGTTCTCATCCGAGAAAGTAAAGTATGGTGGGAGGCTATAACTCTAGAAAAATATGTAGCAGAAAAGATAATCCCGAAAGGTTTGAAAATAGATAAGAAATCTTCTTCTGAAAATGAAAGCAATGAGTTCTACCTCAAGTGGGAGAAAGTATTAGAAGATTGCTCTATAGCTCTAATGGGACTAATTATACAAGAAAGAAAGAAAAATTTAGAACAAGTAGAAAGACAAATAGACACATTTACCAAAGATCTCATACCCTATAGAGATATGGAGGAATATAGTGAATTGGAAAGGAAAATGGAATCTAGGGTTATTAAGAAAGAAAAAGAGATCATTTTGAGGAAAAAAAGGAAGAATATTAGAGATAAAAGAGGAAGGGAAGAAAAAATAGAGGATGTAGGAGACGGGGAAAGTGAAAATGGGGAACAAATAGCACAAATAGAGGAACCCCTTCGTAGGTATGTACCCATCCCTACACCTAGAAGAAAAAATTATTATAAAAAGGAAGAGAATAGTAGATATGTGGGACGTATGAATAAACGGGATCAAGCACTTTTTGGAACTAGGAGAACGTATTATCATTCAAAAGAAAGAAACTAAAGATTCAAGGAAAGGGGAAAGGGTGTAATCCTCTGCACTGGACTTATATCAGATAATGACACTAATGATAAACTAACAATACCCTAATTTTCATATTATGAGTCAATTCATGATGTTATGTGGGGGTGCCGCCATATACAATAAACTGGAAGAGAAGTACTGGAAAGAAAAGGATTGTCTCTTTGTTGGCGCACTTACAAGAAAAAGGTAAATATATTTAAAATATAACTTTTAATTACATATGATTAAAATGCCTGAGAGCGTGAAAAATCATGAGACAACAATCACAAACAATACATGAAATATAATAAACTATAATAAAATAAAAATATTAATATTATCAAGTCCTCCTATGTGTCCTTATTATATTTATGTGATTTAGAATTCTTAGGTGTGTGCCGCACACACCTAAGAATTATAAATCACATAAATATAATAAGGACACATAGGAGGACTTGATAATATTAATATTTTTATTTTATTATAGTTTATTATATTTCATGTATTGTTTGTGATTGTTGTCTCATGATTTTTCACGCTCTCAGGCATTTTAATCATATGTAATTAAAAGTTATATTTTAAAAGAAAGAAACTTCCAGAAAACTTGGAGACGACCAAAGGGAGAAGGAAGATGGAAAGAAAGATCCTACAGAACGAACAATGAGTTCTATATAAAAGGTGAGTGGAATAGGAACAGACGAGAAAGAGATTATTCACCACAGAATAGAAGGAATAGATTCGAAATCCTCAATAATGAGGATTTTTTAGGGCGGAGCGGGAGTCGCTACAAAAGGTATTAGTTTTTGGGAGAGAAAAGAAAAAAAGGGGCAAACGAGGTAAAGGAAAAACAAAAAAGAAGGGAAGTGAAATGAGGAAGGATACAGAAACAGAAGTTGAAAAAACAAAAATATTCAACTTAAGTAAACACATTCTGTCAATAGATGAAACTAGTACGCTTGAGCGAGGGTTAAAATTTGCCCCGGATAATAAACTGAATAAGTTTGAAACTTATTTAGATATTCAGAAATGTATTCATAAAGTATCACTTAAGAAGAATTTCATTAATCAGAAATGTGAAAGTACTATAAAAAGGGATCCATTCCGCCCGAAGTCCACTTTTAACCCCACCTTCAATCGAGGATGTTTTGTAGAAAGTTTCGGTAAGGCAGTTATGGCTGATTTAGAAGAAATTCCATCGAGATTGAGTAAAAGCCAAAATCTCTCTAAATGCGAGAGAGAAGCAATAAAATCCTTGAGTGAAAACTAAAATATAGTCATTAAACCCGCAGATAAGGGGGGAGGGGTGGTCATTATGGATGCAGACAAGTATGACAACGAAATCAAAAGACAATTGAATGATAAAGACACATATACTGTTCTGAGAAGTAATCCAAATGAACGGATTGAAAAGGAATTGAAGAACCTTACCTTGAAATATAAAATGGAAGAAGTGATTACAGAAAAGGAAGAGAGTTATATTAATGTACAAGATCCGGTTCTTCCAGTTTTCTATGTCTTACCGAAGATCCACAAGAATTTAGAAGACCCCCCAGGAAGACCTATTGTGGCGGGGACGAATTCTGCAACATCAAATTTGTCTCATTTTGTGGACCACCACCTTCAACCCGAAGTACTGAAATTAAGATCTTATATTAAGGACACAGGGGATATTTTTCAAAAATTAGAACAAGTAAAGTGGCAGCCAAATTTTATATTAGGAACTGCAGACGTCAGTATCTTATATACAATCATTGATCACGTAAAAGGAGTGAAAGCCACTGAGTACCACCTTTTGAAAAGTAATTTGGAGGAGAAGAAAGTCCAGTTCATTTTAGACAGTATTAAGTTTATTTTAAACAATAATTTTTTCTGGTATAGTGGAAGGTTTTACCAACAAAAGAAGGGTACTGCTATGGGCATACGCTTTGCCCCCGCGTACGCGAATCTTTTTATGGGATTATGGGAGGATGAAATCTTCTGGGCAGAGGATAATCCCTTCCTAAAGAACATCAGGCTGTGGTACCGTTTTATCGATGACATTATTTTTATATGGGAAGGTGATGATATATCCCTAAACTCATTTTGCACATCCTTAAATGTCAACGATTTTAATATAGTTTTAACATTCAATATCAGCCCCATTGAAATACAATTTTTAGACCTCACAGTGTACGTAGAAAATGGAACTTTGAAAACAAAATCTTTTTTTAAACCAACAGATAGTAATTCGTACATCTCTACAAAGAGTAGCCATCATCATAATTGGATTAAAAATGTTCCTAGGGGTCAGATTAGAAGGGTGAGGCGCAATTGTACAGATCTCGAAACCTTCCAAGACCAGTCTAGAGGTTTACAACAAAAAATTGTGGTGAAAGGATATGACGGGGAGACGATGAATAAGTACATTGAGGAAATAGGGGCTGTAGAAAGAGATGATCTTTTAAAATCTAATATTAAAGACAAAAAGGAAGATATAGTCCTACCTTTTATTACATCTTTTAATAGTCAGCACAAAGAGGTTGACATTTTTTTTAATAAACATTGGCACTTGTTAAATAGGGATCCCATTTTAAAGAGTATTTTACCATCAAAACCGAAATTCATTTATAAGAAGGCTCCCAATTTGAAACAGAAATTAGTGAAAAGTGCCATTGGCCCAAAAAAATCGGGAAGAATTAAAACTAAGGGTTTCCACAGGTGTGGACTCTGCAATATGTGCAGACACCACACTGCCCAACCAAGTAAAATTGAAGAGTTCCAATCAAATACAACAGGTAAAACTTATTGTATTTTAGATTTTATAACATGTAACACTAAAAATTGTATATATTTAATAGAGTGTACATGTGGGTTGCAATATATAGGCCGAACATCTCGACCACTGAAAGAACGTTGGGCAGAGCATCTGTGGAATATTAGAAAAGGCTATCCTAATCATTCTGTATCCAACCATTTTAAAGAGACACATATATGTAATTATAAGTCTCTAAAAAGTATGATGGGTATAAAAGTAGTAAATAATCATTGTAGGAAAAGAAATGTGGAAGAAGTTTTAGCATAAACAGAGATGAAATGGATTTATGACATGGGAACACTGGCTCCAAAGGGTTTAAATCTTGAATTTGAACTTAAATGGTTTTTATGATTTAGTAACCAGTGCATGCCACCATTTTAAAGTCTTTTAAAAAGTATTTAATCCCGTCTTGTTGTAGAAATTACTATTTATGTACTCTTCTACCCTTTAGTATTTTATAACATTCAATAATTTTATGTTGTATATGTTTCTCTTTAATCTTTTTATGTATTTAAAGGCATACAATTTGCACTTTATTGAATATGACTGATGAATGTATTACTGTAAGAGATTTTTAGGAGGGGGTTCTGTGGACGCACTTCCGCTGGCGTGAGCTGTAATGTAGGGAATTTGGATCCCTTTTTGTTGTAGTAATCACTGTATATGTAATTTTCCACTCTTTTATATTTTTAAAACCTTTAGTAATTTTATGTTCCCTTTCAAACCTTTCCATGTTTTTAAAGACATATAATTTATGCTTTTTTGAATACAAGCATGGATGAATATATTACTGTAACATACTTATGCTGTATGAGCACATAACAAAGGTTTTTAGGATGTGGTGCTCGAATAGCGCACCGTGGAACGCGGAAGTGATATGCGTTCCACGGACGCACTTCCGCCGGAGAGAGCTGCAATGTGATGCGGACAGATACAGGTAGCGACGTGCGTTCCAGGGAGCTGGAACGCACACCGCAGTGGAAGGGGCGGATGCAGGAAGTGGCGTGCATTCCAGGGTTTGGAACGCACGCCGCCAAAGGCTCCGTGCAGCCTGTTTTGGGGATCCGAAAACATTCAAGGGAGGTTAATTATCAAATGTTTTAATGATATATCATAAGGTAAAAGTTAAAAATATGTGAAACCAATAGGATTAGAGGCTAATGAGGCTGGGCACACTCTCGACCAATCAGATCACTCTGGCAGGGATAAATACCCCGACCAGTTTCATTCCACCTTACACCTTGACAAAGGCTCCCCAGGGAGCAGAAACGCGTTGGTGAGCTGATTGGGAGACTGCGGCAAAACCGGCACTACATCTTTTGGATACTGCAGATCCAGAGGAGAACACGGTACCTGAAAAGACTGGGAGGTAACCATGAGATACTATCACGCTTATTTGGGTGAATATTATATGACACCCCCATCTATCCGGTACGCTTTCTTGCCTAGTCTTTGGTGGATTTTCTGTGCTAAATTATATGCATTTTAATTTTTGTGGAATTATTGAATAAAACTGTATTACACTATATATCTTCCTTCTCTTCTATTTTTGGGGTTTATATGGAACTGACCTGCTATCGGGAGAAAGGAGAGAATTTGAACAATTAAGATAAAAGACTGGACATTTGGAGCCTACTTTTTAGATCGAATCAGACTGGGGACTGGAATATTCTAATTCCTAATATATGGAATCAGTGTAATATTTTGATATAAATTTCTGTGATATTACACACAGACTTTTTGGGACTATATACCAAGAGGGTGCGCACAGTTGCTTACCATTGTTGTAGTTTCCAGTATTTGTGGTGGTTGGGATCACCCTAGCTTCTGTTGCTGCACTTTTGAGTTGGGGCGCTGTTTTTGAATCTCTGTTGTATGTCAGCAGAGACTGGCTGGCAACTTTCAGCCTTTGGGACCAACACAAGCAAGTGGCACCAGCTTTTCTACTAGATCACATATCCTGCTGATATGTGAAAAAACGCTAAGCAACAAAAGTGTGCTTATCTTTTTTAAATACATTACATCTGAATGATTTTCCGTTGCTATAACATAGAATGGTGATGGTGAAAGTGTTAGATGTTTGCAGATAACATAGAAAAAGGTGATTTTTCTCTACGTTATCTGCCTTCATACATGATTGTTGTACAGTAAGTATCAAATAGCGCTGGTTAAAGCCCATTTGACACCTACCACCTCTTCTTACATCTACCACAGTGAGAGAGATTGTAGCAGATAAGGGGACAGTAAGAGACTGTAGGGGACAGTGGCAGAGACTGCAGGGGTAAGGGGGGACAAGGGAGGTAGTGGTTAAGTACAAGAGAGATTTATTATAGTGATGGAGCTTAATAGATTGACACACTACAAGATAGGAATGAACAGGTCAACAAAGGGAAGGTACAAAGGGCAAAATAAAAATACGTACAGATGGAGCCACGCTAGTCGTAGCTCTGTCTGTGACTAGGCCTACGCTGAGAGTGTCTCCATGTGGCTGGGCGTGTGCACCCATGATGGAGATGCGCTGCAATTCACTTGAATAAAGAGTGTCTCCGTCCGGGCGGGCACGTGTGCCCAGACCGAGATGCTCAGAATGGGAGCGTCTCTGTGCACTCCCAGCGTGACTAGGCAGATGCCTCCAAGTGCTACTATTATGCCATCAGCTTCTTCCAAGTGCCACTATTATACCATCAGATTCCTCCAAGTACCACTATTATGCCAAGAGACTCCTCCACATGCCACTATTATACTATTAGACTTCTCCAAGTGCCACTATTAGGCCATTAGACTCCTCCAAGTGCCTCTGCTATGCCATCAGGCTCCTCCAAGTGCCACTACTATGCCATCAGACTCCTCCACATTTAGCTACACATATTAGAATAGACATAATTCAGTTCACACACACACACACACACACACACACACACACACACACACACACACACCCTCACATACTGTCCAAATAGGGCCTGATTCTGAGTTGGCGGCAGTCACGTCTGTGTTTTTGTCTGGTACTTTATGTAAATGGCATAGGTTATCTGGCCCTTCTCTAGTATGAATGTGCAAGGACTGAGATGATCACTATCAGCATCCATAAGTTCTGAAATACCACTAGGTGCATCTTTAGATATAGGGGTTTAGAAGAATTCCACACAGAATTGGTAAGTCAGGGAAATATATATATATATATATATATATATATATGTATATAGAGAGAGAGAGAGACACAGAAAAACTGCGGCACTCGAAGACTTAATCACGTTCAGTGTATTCACATCACATATAACTCCAACGTTTCGGGGCTGTCCCGCCCCTTTGTCAAGGTGTGTATCCTCCTTTATTTTAAAGTCTGGTGAGTGCCGTACCAATGGAAGATATATATATATATATATATATATATATATATTGTATACACACACAGTACTGTGCAAAGTTTTGGGCAGGTGTGGGAAAAATGCTACAAAGTAAGACTGATTTAAAAAATGGAAGTGTTAATTCTGTAGTTTATTTTTATTAATTAACAATATGCAATGCAATCTGGTCTATATCTCCACTATACAGTCACCACCAAGGGAACACAGAAAAAGAAACAGTAGAAATACTGTACATTTTTTCATTTGAAAAATGCTTAATCACCACTTAATATATGATAAAATAGGGGTTTCCCGATGTATGTACAAAAGTCAAAAGCAAACAGACTCTTCCACGAACTTCGTGCTCTTCTCTAATATCATATCAGCAGAAGACAAAGCAATGGCAATTGGGAATAGAGCATTACAGAGAAAGGCATAGAGATCAGGGTGAGGAGGAGAGGTAGAGGCAAAGACAGTTGGTGCAGCACATACAGAAGATTTGTTCTCCCCTTCCCCCCACTGTGGTTACATACTGCCCCCCAGTAGCTATGCTGTGGCTTACTACACTTGTGCTCAGCCCCAGCAGCAGCAGCAGCAGCAGTTGGCTCCAGAACCTGGAAGTCCCTCTACAGAGTACTACACACTACAGTAAAGGAGGAGGCGGAGCACATGGAGAGAGAGAGACTGGACTGGCCAGTACTGCTCGCTGTAATGTATATAGAGAAGGTGCCGGCCACAATGCTACTATTATACATTACAGCAGGCATCTGGCAGTGTCAGCGGCTAATTGGTGGTGGTTTCAGACGGCGTCCCATATGACAAATGCGCTGTGTGCTAGGCACCATCTGCACACCTCTACGTACGGCCCTGGTGCTGCACCTAACCTTTTTATAACACCCACATGAACCATTAGATTCATATATGTTTGTGTAAATCTGGATGGATTAGAAGTGTGGTCTAAAGTTATCAGTTTTTACATTTGAAATGTTGGAAATAATTTTATTTGCCATGACTTGATATCTTGTATGCAGTATTTTGTATTCTTCTAAGGTCAGATAGTTTGACTTTAGCTGATATTTATCCAGTGTGATGTGTAAATTCAATTTTCATACATTTCACCTCTTGCAAACAGTACATGGAAATGGCACTTTGAGAAAATTGCATTTTGATTAATCCCAGCTATAATAATTATTTTTAGATTCCCTAAGTAAATTGTTTTTAATAGTTGTTTGCTATTAGTTCCTGCAGTTGTATGTGCAAAAATTGGCACTTCAGTCAGGGTGTTAGATGAAAGGCGTATGAGAGACACATTCGAATGGAGAATGTCATTCCTGCTATGAAATATATTACAAATCATCTCTGTATAAAGGAACTCAGTCTAGATTATGCTATTTTTCCAAAGGTGATATGCGGCTGTCAGCTAATACAGTAAGTGTGGCAATGCTTACATACTGCAGAAACTGTTGCTATGTAGCTTTGAGTTCAGCACCAGCCATGAGGGATAGATTTCTACATCTTTGTTACACTTTGAAGCCAGAAAAAATACTTTTCGTGCCTCTAGACCTCCATATTATTGGAAGTGAGTATATTTCAAAATCAATTTTTACTCCTGATATCAGCTTAGAAGATCATTCCTTTAAAGATTCAGGTGAATGTGTGTGCACCAGTTCTGTCTGGTATAATAATAAGCACAACTATTGCAAAACTTTTTTCCTAAATCATACTACTTGTTTCAGGCAGGGAAATAGAAAAAAGTATTATAGGCATTTTACGGTATGTCCAGGTAATAGTGCATCATTTGTACATTTTTAAAACTAATCAAAATCATTACAATAAAGCTAATCAATTAATGTGTATATAGTCTTGCACTACTGTAGATATAGCAGGGACTTTATGCTGCTACACACGACATGTTGTGTGTACTTTGCACCAACTATAGACACTGCACAATGCAGTGGATGATGGCACAATTTGTAGTTGCCTACCACATTTAAAATACATGCTGTCGTTCCCTGGGTTGTCCCATTGGGTACGCAGCACAGAACAGGAAGATCACGGGTACACATTCAGTTTCCAATACATAATTCTGATCCATATCATATTATTAATTTCAAATATCCCTGTGTACCCACAATATATCTATTGCCAAAAATCCATAAGGACCACCTCCAAAAAAAAGATCTATCCTCTTTGGAGATATAAAAGATTTTGGGGCCCATTTATTAACATTATTTTACTAAAATAATGTGAAAAAAATTTGAAAAAAATCCGCAGTGTGCCCTGTGATAATCTCGCCAGCTCAGGCTGGCAAGATCACAGAGCAGCACTGCAATAGGCAGGCATTTGCCCAGCTTTCTCTGCCCCTGGATAGACACACAAGCTGATCACTGTGTAAAAAGAAAAAAGTTTAAAAAAAAAACACTCACCTGTCCAGGGAGCTGGTGTATGCTGCTCTGGGGAGCGCTGCTGTGTGCTGGGTCCCCATATGCTGCACTGTGACCCTGGTGCAGTAAAGTGATGCTGCAAAGTGGCAGCACACTTCACAGCATGGAGGGGCACCGCAGCACACAGGATCCAGTGCCCAGCAGCCCAGCCGGAGCAGCGTGGATGGGCTCCCTTGAATGGTAAGTTTATCATCCTACCGGGGGGTCCACAGTGTGGGGTGGGTAGTTGCGATGGGGGAGTTGACCGGGTGGTGGCAGTAATGGTGATGTCAGCTGGAGTGGCAACATCGCAGCTGAACATCAGGTATTTTTAACGAAAAAATACCCCGATGATACTGCTCACAAGCTCTGTCCCTGCATGCAATAAGTGATACATCCCTGTGATGTAATCAATTGTCGCAGTGCGAGTTTGGGTGATTTTACCACCTATCATCCACATCCAAGGATGCGGATGGTCATGAATAGGCCCCTTTATCCTTAAAGGTATTAGGTTTATTTTTAGGAAATAACTATTTTTATTCTATTGGTAGTTATTTTTTATAAGTCGGAACTGCGATGAGCACCAAGTTTGCCCCCAGCTACATCAACTTGTTCATGGCTTATTGGGAAGATCAAAGAATTGGGATTGGTGGTCAGCTGGGGGCAGACCTGGTGTTATGGCAATGGTATATAGATTATGTTTTATGTATTTGGAACTGATTGATGGAGAAGCTCCAATCTTTTTGTGACTCCCTTAATGTGAATAGTTTTAATATTAAATTACATTTTTTAATGAGTCAAGTAGAATTAGTGTTTTTAGATATATCTACATATGTGAAGGATAGAAAGCTGTACACAAAAACGTATAGAAAAAGTACAGACTATTAGTTATATCAACAAAAATAGTCAGCATCATAAAAATTGGCTCAATGAAATACCCTATGATCAGTTTTTGTGGATCAAACATAATTGTACAGAAAGGGAGGTATGTGATGTACAGATGAAAGAGATGGGTAACTGTTTTATTTATAAAGAATATAATATTGATTCAATAATTGCTGCTCAAGAGAAAGCCAAGATGTTTGACAGACAATTACTATTGGAGGGTAATAAAAACAAAAAAGAAAAAATAAGATTTTGCTCACCGGTAAATCTATTTCTCGTAGTCCGTAGTGGATGCTGGGGACTCCGTAAGGACCATGGGGAATAGACGGCTCCGCAGGAGACAGGGCACATCTAAAGAAAGATTTAGGACTATCTGGTGTGCACTGGCTCCTCCCCCTATGACCCTCCTCCAAGCCTCAGTTAGGAACTGTGCCCGGAAGAGCTGACACAATAAGGAAGGATTTTGAATCCCGGGTAAGACTCATACCAGCTACACCAATCACACTATATAACACGTGATAGGAACCCCGGTTAACAGTATGATAACAATTGGAGCCTCTGAAGAGATGGCTCACAACAAAACCCGATTTTTGTAACAATAACTATGTACAAGTATTGCAGACAATCCGCACTTGGGATGGGCGCCCAGCATCCACTACGGACTATGAGAAATAGATTTACCGGTGAGTAAAATCTTATTTTCTCTGACGTCCTAGTGGATGCTGGGGACTCCGTAAGGACCATGGGGATTATACCAAAGCTCCCAAACGGGCGGGAGAGTGCGGATGACTCTGCAGCACCGAATGAGAGAACTCCAGGTCCTCCTCAGCCAGGGAATCAAATTTGTAGAATTTAGCAAACGTGTTTGCCCCTGACCAAGTAGCTGCTCGGCAAAGTTGTAAAGCCGAGACCCCTCGGGCAGCCGCCCAAGATGAGCCCACCTTCCTTGTGGGATGGGCTTTTATTGATTTAGGCTGCGGTAATCCTACCGCAGAATGCGCCAGCTGAATAGTGCTACAAATCCAGCGCGCAATAGACTGCTTAGAAGCAGGAGCACCCAGCTTGTTGGGTGCATACAAGATAAACAGCGAGTCAGTTTTTCTGACTCCAGCCGTCCTGGAAACATAAATTTTCAGGGCCCTGACTACGTCCAGCAACTTGGAATCCTCCAAGTCCCTAGTAGCCGCAGGCACCACAATAGGTTGGTTCAAGTGAAAAGCTGAGACCACCTTCGGGAGAAACTGAGGACTAGTCCTCAATTCTGCCCTATCCAATTTATGACCACTTTCCACGTGAGATATTTTAATTCCACAGTCTTAAGTGGTTCGAAACAATGTGTTTTCAGGAATGCCAAAACCACATTGAGATCCCAAGGTGCCACTGGGGGCACAAAAGGAGGCTGAATATGCAGAACTCCTTTGACAAAAGTCTGAACTTCAGGCAGTGAAGCCAGTTCTTTCTGGAAGAAAATCGACAGAGCCGAAATCTGGACCTTGATGGACCCCAATTTGAGGCCCAACGTCACCCCTGCTTGCAGGAAGTGTTGGAATCGACCGAGTTGAAATTCCTCCTTCGGGGCCTTCATGGCCTCACACCAAGCAACATATCTCCGCCAAATGCGGTAATAATGTCTTGCGGTGACATCCTTCCTGGCTTTGATCAGGGTAGGGATGACTTCCTCCGGAATACCCTTTTCCTTTAGGATCCGGTGTTCAACCGCCATGCCGTCAAACGCAGCCGCGGTAAGTCTTGGAACAGACAGGGTCCCTGCTGCAGCAGGTCTTGTCTGAGCGGCAGAGGCCAAAGGTCCTCTGCCCGCATCTCTTGAAGTTCCGGGTACCAAGCTCTTCTTGGCCAATCCGGAACCACGAGTATGGTTTTCACTCCTCGCATTCTTATTATTCTCAGTACCCTGGGTATGATAGGTAGAGGAGGAAACACATAAACCGACTGGTACACCCACGGTGTCACTAGAGCGTCCACAGCGATCGCCTGAGGGTCCCTTGACCTGGCGCAATATCTTTTCAACTTTTTGTTGAGGCGGGACGCCATCATGTCCACCCGTGGTCATTCCCAACGGTTTACCCGCATTTGGAAAACTTCTGGAAGAAGTCCCCATTCTCCCGGGTGTAGGTCGCCCATCGGAGAATCCTTGTGGCTTCTGCCATCGCCATCCTGCTTCTTGTGCCGCCCTGTATGTTTACATGGGCGACCGCCGTGATGTTGTCTGATTGGATCAGTACCGGCTGGTTCTGAAGCAGGGGCCTTGCTTGGCTTAGGGCATTGTAAATGGCCCTTAGCTCTAGAATAATTATGTGAAGCGAAATCTCCTTGGAAATTTCTTCCCTGTGTGACTGCACTCCAGCCCCGAAGGCTGGCCTCCGTGGTCACCAGGACCAAGTCCTGTATTCCGAATCTGCGGCCCTCTAGTAGATGAGCCCTCTGCAGCCACCACAGCAGCGACACCCTGTTTCTTGCAGACAGGGTTATCCGCTGTTGTATCTGTAGATGGGACCCGGACCATTTGTCCCACAGGTCCCACTGGAACGTCCTTGCGTGGAACCTTCCGAATGGAATTATGCTTCGTACGAAGCTACCATTTTTTTTCAGGACTCGTGTGCTTCCACTGGAAGAAACACTCTTTTCTGGTCTGTGTCCAGAATCATTCCCA
Organism: Pseudophryne corroboree; assembly: GCF_028390025.1. Taxonomy (NCBI): domain Eukaryota; kingdom Metazoa; phylum Chordata; class Amphibia; order Anura; family Myobatrachidae; genus Pseudophryne; species Pseudophryne corroboree. The sequence goes on along the minus strand of NC_086444.1, from coordinate 955,656,194 downwards.
GGAACAGAAGACGTGTCGTCGGGACCAGCTGTGACTTTGGAATATTGAGAATCCAGTCGTGCTGTTGTAGCACTTCCCGAGAGAGTGCTACCCCCACTACCAACTGTTCTTTGGACCTCGCCTTTATCAGGAGATCGTCCAAGTACGGGATAATAAAAACTTCCTTCTTGCGAAGGAGTATCATCATTTCGGCCATTACCTTGGTAAAGACCTTCGGTGCCGTCTACAACTCCAACGGCAGCGTCTGGAACTGATAGTGACAGTCCTGTACCACACATCTGAGGTACTCCTGGTGAGGAGGGTAAATGGGGACATGCAGGTACGCATCCTTGATGTCCAGGGAGACCCTGTAATCCCCCTCGTCCAGGCTCGTAATAACCGCCCTGAGCGATTCCATCTCTAACTTGAATCTTCTGATATAAAAGTTCAAGTATTTTAATTTTAAGATGGGTCTCACCGAACCGTTCTGTTTCGGTACCACAACCATTGTGGAATAGTAACCCCTTCCTTGCTGAAGGAGGGGCACCTTGATAATCACTTGTTGTGATTATAGTGTTGAATAGCCACCAACACCGCCTCCCTGGCAGAGGGAGGTGCCGGTAAGGCAGATTTTAGGAAACGGCGGGGGGAAGAATGTCTCGAACTCCAGCCTGTACCCCTGAGATACTACTTGAAGGACCCAGGGATCCATGTGAGAGAGCACACTGGGCGCTGAAATTTCTGAGACGGGCCCCCACCGTACCCGGGTCCGCCTGAGCAGCCCCAGCGTTATGCTGTGGACTTACCGGACGCAGGGAGGACTTCTGCTCTTGGGAACTAGCTGTGTGCTGCAGCTTTTTCCTCTACCTTTGCCTCTCGGCAGAAAGGATGAGCCTCTAGCCCTCTTGCTTTTCTGGGGCCGAAAGGACTGTACTTGATGATACGGTGCTTTCTTTTGTTGTGGGGTAGCCTGTGGCAAAAAAGTCGATTTCCCAGCAGTAGCTGTGGAAACGAGGTCTGAAAGACCATCCCCAAACAGTTTTACCCCCTTATAGGGCAAAACTTCCATGTGCCGATTCGATTCGTCATCGCCTGACCATTGCCGAGTCCATAACCCCCGTCTGGCGGCAATGGACCTAGCGCTTATTTTTGATGCCAGCCGGCAAATATCCCTCTGTGCATCACGCATGTATAAGACCACGTCTTTTATATGCTCAATTGTCAGCAAAATATTGTCCCTATCCATAATAATTTTCCGACAGGGAATCTGACCACGCAGCGGGAGCACTGCACATCCATGCCGAAGCAATGGCTGGTCGCAATATAATGCCCAAGTGTGTGACTATATCTTTTAAGGTAACCCCCTGCTTTTTATCAGCAGGTTCCTTCATGGCGGCCGTATCCGGAGACGGTAGTGCCACCTTTTCTGATAAGCGTGTAAGCGCTGTATCTACCCTATGGGGTGTTTCCCAAAGTGACCTATCCTCTGGCGGGAAAGGGTACGCTGCCAATTACCGTTTAGACATTATCAATTTCTTACCGGGGGAAGACCACGCTTCCTCACACACCTCATTTAATTTCTCAGATGCAGGAAAAACTACTGGTAGTTTTCTCTCACCAAACATAATACCCTTTTATGTGGTACCTGGGGTATTATCATAAATGTGTAATAAATTTTTCATTGCCTCAATCATGTAACGGGTGGACCTATTTGGAGGGTACACTAGTCTCATCGTCGTCGACACTGGAGTCGGTATCCGTGTCGACATCTGTTTCTGCCATCTGAGGTAGCGGCCGTTTTTAGAGCCCCCCATGACATTTGAGACGCTGGAACAGGCACAAGCTGAGTAGCCGGCTGTTCTGTGTCGTCGACCTTTTGTGTAAGGAGTTGACACTTTCACGTAATCCTTCCATAAGTCCAACCACACCGGTGTCGATCCCGCAGGGGGTGACATCACATTTTCAGGCATTCGCTCCGCCTCCACATCATTATCCTCCTCATACATGTCGACACAGCCGTACTGACACACAGCACACACACAGGGAATGCTCTGACAGAGGACAGGACCCCACAAAGCCCTTTGGGGAGACAGAGGGAGAGTATGCCAGCACACACCAGGGCGCTATATATCACAGGGATATCACATATAAGAGTGTTTTCCCTTATAGCTGCCTATATATATTGTATACTGCGCCTAAATTGTGCCCCCCCTCTCTTTTTAACCCTTTCTGTAGTGTATTGACTGCAGGGGAGAGCCAGGGAGCTTCCCTCCAACGGAGCTGTGAGGGAAAAATGGCGCCAGTGTGCTGAAGGAGATAGCTCCGCCCCTTTTTCACGGACTTTCTCCCGCATTTTTATGGATTCTGGCAGGGGTTAAAAAGCACCTATATAGCCTCTGGGGCTATATATGGTGCCAGTTTGCCAGCCAAGGTGTCAGTATTGCTGCTCAGGGCGCCCCCCCCAGCGCCCTGCACCCATCAGTGACCGAAGTGTGTGGTGTGCATGAGGAGCAATGGCGCACAGCTGCAGTGCTGTGCGCTACCTTGGAGAAGACCGAAGTCTTCAGCCGACAATTTTCCGGACCACCTTCTTGCTTCTGGCTCTGTAAGGGGGACGGCGGCGCGGCTCCGGGAACGGACGACGAGGTCGGGTCCTGTGTTCGATCCCTCTGGAGCTAATGGTTTCCAGTAGCATAAGAAGCCCAAGCTACCACCACTTAGGTAGGTTCGCTTCTTCTCCCCTTAGTCCCTCGATGCAGTGAGCCTGTTGCCAGCAGGTCTCACTGAAAATAAAAAACCTAACAAACACTTTCTTCCTAGGAGCTCAGGAGAGCCCCTAGTGAGCATCCAGCTCAACCGGGCACAGAAATCTAACTGAGGCTTGGAGGAGGGTCATAGGGGGAGGAGCCAGTGCACACCAGATAGTCCTAAATCTTTCTTTAGATGTGCCCAGTCTCCTGCGGAGCCGTCTATTCCCCATGGTCCTTACGGAGTCCCCAGCATCCACTAGGACGTCAGAGAAAAAAGATTTGTATGTAACTTTAACTCCCAATACAAGGAAGTGATCTGTTTTTAGAAAACACTGGATAATATTAAAGAAAAATCCAGTGTTTGGTAATCATATACCAGATAAACCTTCTTTTATTTATAGAAAAGCTCCGACATTGAAGGACAAACTTGTCCAAAGCTCAATTGAACCCATGAAAAGAACAAATAGAAGAAGTCAGGGTTTTCACATTTGTGGGTTATGTACTACGTGCCGAACTGTTAAAGGTGTAGGTTAAAGGAATTTGAAGTAAATGGGGTGAGTTATGAAATAAAATATTTTATCACCTGCAACTCTAAAAATGTCATACATGGTTGACAGTGTAGGTGGGGCTTGGTATACATAGGAAAAACAGCAGGAATCTAAAAACTCGATTAGCCGAGTATAAGTATAATATTAAAAAGGGTCTAAAAACTCATACTTTATCTGCACACTTCAAATCCAAACACAATTCTGACACTTAAAAGCTTTTCAGGGGTATTCAGACTATATTGCGCTCATGGAGAAGTACTGTAAGTGAGGTTTTCTAAAGCCAAGATGAGATGGATACATAAATTTAAAACATTAACCCCTAACGGACTTTATGGGGATTTTGATGTTAAGTGTTTTTTATGATACATGTATCCTTTTACTTCCAATTTATGCTAATTTTTTAAAGAGTTTTATATATTATCGCCTTTATATATTTTGCACTATTCCACTCCTTTAGTTTACAATGATATATATATATATATATATATATATGTATGTATGTATGTATGTATATATATATATATATATATATATATATATATATATAAAGAGAATCATATGAAGGTATATATCACTGGAAAGATAATTTTGTACACTATATAATGCAGTTTCCCGCAATGATTTATCTTTATTACGTAAAAAGTTATAGATAATTAAAGATAGGGTGACTTTATCTGTAAAGAGTGAGGATTTCTTCAACACAAAAATGACCAATAAGAGTGGTTGTTCTGAGAGACAATCAGGTGTTGCAATGCCACAAAATGCATACAATAAGGTGTTAGCATGAGAAAGCTCACATTTGTTAACAGAATTGATAGTAAAACATCTTATTGAGTTGTTTGATTATCACTAAGTTGGTCGCTGTTTTTTATGCATTTATTTTACTTTAATTTCCTGCAGTAAGCTGTGTAACTTTTTTAGTATGACAAGCAAAGTAAAAAGAGTTAACTGGTCACCTAGAAAGAGATACAAAATAATTACTTTACATGAAGAAGGTAACACTTACAACAAAATTATAAGTAAAGTAGGTGGCAATATAACCAAAGGAGGAATTTCAAAACTGTGGAATAAGTATCAACAGAGTCAGTCCATTCAAAACCAAACTGGTAAAGTGAAGAAAAGATCCAAAACACCATGCTGTGAAAGAAGAATGAAAAAACTGTGTTTGAGTGATAGAAGAAAACCATCTGAGGCAATTCAAAATGATTTACGTGAATGTTGTATAAACTACAGTGCCAGGACTGTTTGATGCAGACTTCAATATTTGGATTAAATGCCAGAATTCCAAGGGAAAAGTCACTTTTATCTCTCAAACAAAGACAGAAAAGATAAGAATGGGCAAAAAATCATATTTATTGGTCAGAAGAACAATGGAACAGTGTCATCTGGAGAGGCAAAACCAAAATATCCATAATTGGTAGTGATGGCATGAAATATGTTTGCAGAAGAATTGGAGAAAATTTGCTACTTGAGTACACAACACCTACTGTGAAGCATCCAGTTAGCATTATACTATGGGGATTTATGACAGAAAAAGGTGTGGGACACATTTATGTGATTAATGGCACTTTTAATAGCAGCAAATCCATCAGTGTCCCGCAGTGGGGAGGGAGCAGCAGTTGGGGGGAGCACAAACTATGCAGAGCAGTGAGTAAGCAGTGGGTGAATAGACAATGTGTGCATGCGTACAGCTTCTATTCACAGTGCAAAGAAAGCCTGGGGGCAGCCCAGATTAACGGAGAGTGCTGGGCATGCCCCCACCGTGACAGAAACGGGAGTGACATGAGGCTCCACCCCTTACTCCTAGGCTCTGCCCCTTTTCTTATGTGGGGCGCTTTTGGAACGCCAAAGGCCCCGACCCACTGGCCACCAATGTTGGGAGGTATGTAACTGCAGCAAAAGTCTTCCCAGCTAAGGGGGTAATTCACATGGTTTTGCCCAACTGCTAACAAATTTGCTGCTGCAATCAACTGAAATACCCCCTATATTCATTAGTACTTAGGGCCTAATTCAGAGTTGATTGCAGCAGCAAATTTCTTAGCAGTTTGGCAAAACCATGTACACTCAGGTGTGGCAGATATAACATTTGCAGAGAGAGTTAGATTTGGGTGGGTTATTTTGTTTCTGTGCAGGGTAAATACTGGCTGCTTTATTTTTTCACTGCAATTTGGATTTCAGTTTGAACACACCCCACCCAAATCTAACTCTCTCTGCACATGTTATATCTGCCCCACCTGCAGTGCACATGGTTTTGCCCAACTGCTAACAAATTTGCTGCTGCGATCAACTCTAAATTAGGCCCATTCTGCGAAACTAAGAAATTTACTTTCTCACGGTTCAGTACGTATAACTGTTTTCAAAATGTTACATTTTGTTATAAAGTTCATTGTATTATGTTATATTATATTATGTTCTAAATTAAATTGCCATTGTAATGATGTGTGCTTTTTGATATACACTGTAATCCTAAAATATATTAGTGATATAAGATGTTAAACGTCAAAATGCACAATTTACAAAAGGTTTCCACAATTTTGGCCACTACTGTATATATAAAATGAATTAATATTTATCTGTTTTTATTATCTTTTTCATGTGATATGGATTATTATGAACTGATCATCTCGGGACTTTGATGGACATAAAGATACATATATGGCTTCCACCTCGTTATAACCTGGAATACATGTTTGATCCTTTGTTCCGGACTGTGGAACACATAAACAGCCACTATGAACATCCATTTTCAGCTGTGATAATAATGGAATTCAAGGTGTTCTCATTAAGGCTAAGAGGATGTAACATACCCAATGAGAAGATTCAGAAGGCTTCTCTTCTGCATAATAGGTTATACCTATCACCTCCTTGTGCGGTGGTTTGAATATGTTCTATAACTTAAATTTTAAGAACTTGAACATCTCCTTTATATTTTGTGGTTACATGTTGTGATAAACTATGTAAATGGTTTCCCTTGAGGGCATTTCTTCTATGTTCCAAGAACCTAATATAAATGGTGCGCGAGTAGTTCTTCCTACATACTGTGCACCACACATGCAAGTTTTTTTAATCTATTACATATGTGGTGCAACAGTTAATACAAACAATGAACTTGATTTAAATTTGGTACTTTTATCTATAAAATTGCATGTAATGCATTTTGATCTTCCACATTTGTAGCAACCCCTCTTTTGTGACAATCAATTATTACTCTCTTTTTTTGTCAAAATTTCTGAACTGACTTGGGGATAAGTGACTGTGTAGGTTCCTTGTTTTCTTGAAAATAATTTTTGGTTCCTAATCTGAATGTGCTGACAAAATGTTATCTCCTCTTAAGATATTATAGTTTATTTTAACTATCATTTTCAATTCTTGTAAACATGAATGAAATTTGGTAATAAACATGGTGATATAATTTGATGTTATTATATCACATCTCTTCCTTCCTGGTGTTCCCTATCTTGTTTTTCTTGCCTCAAATACTTGTTCTAATATGTTTACTGTATATTATTGTTCAGTAAAAGCTGTTGTGAGTTCTGATGTTTGTTGGACAAATTTTCCTAGGTCCAAACTGTTTTGTCGCAACCTGAGATATTGGCTTTTGGGTATGTTGTCAATCCAAGGCCGATGATGACAACTTTGGTAATTAAGGAAACAGTTGCCATCCACCTCCTTCTTATATGTGACGGTAAACAGATTGCCGTCTATCATACATAGTGCGACATCCAGAAAGGTAATATTGGTAGGGTTAATAGTGCTAGTGAATTTTAACCCAAATGTGTTAGTATTAAGGTGTGAAAGAAATCTAGAAGCTGAATGGTGATCCCCATCCCAAACAAATACATATGTATTGACCATAGAGCACCAGGTTTGCCCCATTTGAGCCATATAAGGATTGACATTGTTTTTCTTATACTTATCCATTACAAAGCTACTACATGTCTTATTTTTCCTTGGTGATGCCTCTAAAAGTTTATATATATATATATATATATATAGTTTATATTTTATACATTAAATATTGCTACATATGCCTTTAATAATCTACAAAGAAGTGCAGTGTGTGTTCTTTGCATGGAAAGCATTATCTTAGAATTATAAATAAAACTGTCTTAATTGATATGCTGATCATGTGTTTATTACTTGTAATTGCTTATACATCTGTAATTTAATTATTGATCCATATTGATTGGATAATGATACCTTTAAATCCCGGGCATGTATGAGCACCTAACACATGCCTTCCATGAAATAGTTACTGCTACATAATGTAGAAATGCGTTAAGACCTGCAGGGATACTGGCATAGTGCCACTAATCAAAGAGACCACCCAGAGACTGTCAAGGTCCGGATCGGATATGCTAACCTAAACATCTGCAATACCTGCCTTCTCTCTTTCCTCTGCTACCTGTGGACTTGTGTGAAGCCTCTGATGCCGGCTTATGACTAAAGGAGACAGCGCACACTGAAGACCAAAATAGTGGTAAGAAACTACATGGAGGTTGAGCATAGCTCGGGCTGACAGCCCAGCACATTAAGCTACTGAAGGAATAAAGATTGTCTGACAAGGATCTATTATCATTAACCCTCATGGGTGAAACAAACTCCTTTTTGCAGTCACCATGTCCTAACTTGATAAAACAAATATTTGAAAAGCGCTGATATTTAGCACAAACACCATCTACATTTATATATTAATATTTTATTAAAACAACTATGTTCACAAACAATGTATATCACATATATAAAAAAGATTCACCGGCCAGTGATCATAACAATAAGATAATATTAGTATTATTCTAATTCAAAAGGTACATAAAAAAAGCTGGAGACAATGTTATACTTTGTTGAAACTGTGCAAAAGTTACTTGCATGTTAACATTACTCTAATCCAAATGGAAATGACTGATTCCTGTGTGTCAACTGGAAACAATATTATACTTTGTTGCAGCTGTGCAAACTAGGTTATGCTTCAGAAACAGTTCCAATAGTCTGTTATCTTAATAGTATGCAGTGACTCCAAAATATATGGAGCTTCTATGAGCCAAATGATGGTATACCAATAATAAGTTGCACTAATGTGCTTGCAAGTGTATTTAGACTTAACCAGTACAGATATATATATAAAAGGATTACCCTTGGTTATGATTCGCTCCACAGTCCTCTGGCTGTTTATGATGGTGTGTATAATGATTTAATCCAAGAGATGTTCACTACTGAGGCGCTTTCCTCCGTATCCAGGAAGTTTTCCGCCACTTCTCAGTTTAAAGCATTCAATGGTAATCACCATAAAGTGTGTTGTATACGGGCTCATATATTCCCAAAGGAGATCTAATTCTCATAGATCCTTATACACTGCTGCCAGTTGAGTTGTTTCAGTTCACGTATTGTGCAGTGTGTTCACAACAGGTTTATGTCCAGCAACAGCACAGAGTTTACACGGACTCCCTCTCACCATTCGTGGTGATGGGCACAATGCTTCTGTCCGCGCTGATTGCCGTGTACTCCCCTTATTAGTGTGAAACGCAGTTGGCTCTCCCCGCTTCTAGCTCCACAGCGATAACTCTCCTCAGCTCTATATCATGCACAATCAATGCCTGCAGATCACACTTCAGCCGGTGCTCAAAGAGAATGAATGGATAATGCGTTTCCCCGCCTACAGCATTGGCGGCTTCCTCAGATCAATTTAGTTTGGGCCCTTCCATTTCTATTTATTGTCACTGGGCTCAACACACACCTGTTACCTAATTAACAAATCATGATTCCTCATTTCTCCGGCAGGGTTCACAGGTTATCCACAGGATAACAATGGGATATGATGGAGCGATAGCGGATTGGCACCAAATGATCACAAGCTTTAAGTCCTCCCAGGATGCAACAGGCCCATCCATATATCCCTGCCCACTGGCTCAGGCAAATCAGTTTTTTTTTTGGTGCGGCAGGGGCCGGACCATGGTCACAGGGCTGCTGTTTTTGGCAGCCCTAAGCTTTCTTATTTTATATTTATAGTCTTACTATGTTTTTGAGTTATCTTTCCTAACAGCGTCTTATACGCATATTAGAAAGAGTCGCTCCAACAACTCTCCGCCGGGTCACAACAATGCTTACCCACAGTACAGTGCTGTCTCGGCAGGCGTCTGTATCTGATATACTAGCAGGTCCAGCAGACATTACCAGGCTGTGGCCGGAGCACGGGGAGAAGGTAAGACATCAGTTCCACTTAGAATGGGAATACGGACATAGCCGCACTGTTTTGGGAGGAGACTACCAAACAGTAGCTGGCGTGCCACCACCACAGGTGCTCCAGCGCTAGGCCTTAGGGATCATAAGGCACCAGGAATAGTATGAGGCTGTGATCCCTAGGGTTGATGTCAGCAGTGGGGAGTCAGACACTCTCCTGGTCGCCCCTCCCCGCAGTTCATGGCCAGTTTCCGTCGGTCTCCTGCCATGAACTGTTGCCTCACTTCCGTCTCAGACGCTACCACGAGGGGTCTCGGTTGCAGCATAGGCCACTGCATCTGTGTTCACTAAAAAGCTACCGCGAGGAGACCTGGTCGCAGTACAGGTGTCTGTGTGACTGGAGCGTCTGTGTGCACAGTGCGTCTGTGTTCACTAATAGTTCCAGGACCAACAGTTTACACTAGTAGCGTCTGGATCCACTCAGCGTTCGCTAACGTATTGATCGATCTTGGAAGTGAGGTGACTCTCCCTGTATCACACTCTACTGAGTATGGGTTATACAGCACTAAATTTGTATTTACTATTGTTAGTATGAATAGTTAAGTTTAGTGCCCATTGCATATGAGTCTGTGCATATTACTGTGGTTTTCTTCACATTTGCGTCTGAATACGTTAAGATCTGTATAGAACAGAATTCAGTAATATGTACTACTGCATACTTTTAAATGTGTTGTTGTGTAGTTGATAATATGCTCATATGACTAATATATAACATGTGACTGCTAGTGTGATTGCTGACTTTATATACGTTTGTCAGTGGTTTCTTCTGAGCCTCAATGCTGGTGCATGGGTAGGGTCAGATTGATATCACTTTGAAAAAGTAAAGTGATTACAGTCACAAATTGTGTAGTACACTGTGGAAGTGCTGATTATTTATCATGTCTAAGAGTGGCAAAAGTGATGAGGTTACACTGACAGTAGCACCAACACTCATATCATCATGTTTGTCCTGCAAAATGGTATTATCCTCTCAGGATATGGTACAGGATGGTTTATGTGCAAATTGTTTTGCTTTTCAGCAGATTACAAGGCAGATCCCTGTTCAACGTCAGGTAGATCCACCTTGGGCAATGTTTGCACAGACCTTGTCCAGTATAGCTGAATGGGTAATTCCTACAGCTTCAATACCAGGAGTAGGGCACACTATTAACCCTACGGTATATCCCCAACAGCTTCTCCAATGAAACAAGCTGATAAACCAAGTGTAAATAAATCATCAAATTCACAGGCTACACAGGATGATACATCAGATGATGATAACTCTATATACTCTGCTTCAGCATACGAAGAACAGGTAGAAGGTATTAGCTCAGTGGATGTAGCTGAATTAATTAGAGCAATGAAGGCTATTCTGGCCTTAGAGAATTCAGCAGAGCCGGTGTTAAAAACTAAGGCACCTGTGTTTAAACGTGCCAAAACAGTTAGGATAGAGTTTCCAGGATCAGATCAGCTGACGGAAATATGGAAGAAGCTTGGGCTACACCCAATAAATAATACAGAATTTCCAGAAAATGGGATTCCAATTATCCTTTTCCAACTGGGGACTGTTTAAAAAGGGAAGTGCCTCCTAAAGTAGATACGCATGTCATTCGATTAGTGCAAAAATCTATATTGCCTTTGCCGTCAACATCATTAGATGATGTCACAGACAGGAGAGTGGATGGGTTTTTGAAAACCATATTTTCTCTGCCAGGGGCAGTCATAAGGCCAGCTATGGCTTCAGCTTGGATGGCAAAAGCAGTAGCTGAATCGGCTGAGGTACTGGAAGACGGGCTTTCAGCACCATCTAGGGAGCAAGAATCCCATATAGCTTGAATGAAACAGGCTGCAATATTCTTGGAAGAAGCGGCAATAGATATGGGTACTATTGCTTCTAAAGCATCAGCCTTAACAGTAGCTGCTCGCAGAGTAGTTTGGTTACGTACATGGAAAGATGATTCAGAATCAAAAATGGTTCTGGAATCTTTGCCTTTTGCTCGGAATATTCTGATTGGTAAAGAATTGACAGATATTCTGGAATCAGAAGCAGAATCCAAGAAGGTCAGGTTTCCTGCCACATATAACCCCAGGCCTAAGGGTACATTTTTTTGGCCATTTCGGTCACAAGGAAAAGCTCCAGCCCATCTCGGGTAGAAGCGAAGGCCAGAGCCCTGCAAGAATCGGTTCAGAAATTGCTTCAGTCAGGAGTAATTATTCCAGTGCCCCCTGCACGATGGGGACAGGGTTTTTACTCCAACCTGTTTTTGGTTCAGAAGCTAAATGGGTAATTTCGGCCCATTCTCAATCTCAAAATGCTAAACAAGTACATTTGGGTACCACGGTTCCACATGGAGGCGTTATGCTCCTGGATATACAAGATGCTTACCTACATGTTCCTATAGCACTGTCTCATCAATGTTACAGTATCTCAGGTTCACCATCCTCCAGCAACATTTTCAGTTCCAGGCTTTACCCTTTGGGTTAGCCATGGCCCCCAGAGTATTTACCAAGATTATGGTAGTTATGGCAGCTTATCTCCGCAAGCAGGGGATAAGAATTTTTCCATACCTCGACAACCTTTTAATCCTGCGACAATCCCAGGAATTGCTCTTGGGCCATCTCCAACAGACAATAACTTGTCTACAGGAGCACGGATGGCTCATAAATTGGGCAAAGTCATCTCTGATTCCGTCACAATGGATGATTCACTTGGGGATTGTATTGGATTCAAGTCTGCAGAACATATTTTTACCTCGGAACAAGATATCCAAGGTACAGTTAAGGATTCAGGAGTTGTTACACAGTCAAACAATATCAATTCATGCAGCAATGTGAATGATGGGTTTGATGGTGTCAACATTCAACATGGAGGAGTATGCACAATTCCACTCAAGACCTCTGCAGCGTCTGATTCTGGCAAGATGGAATGGAGTCCATCAGACAATAAAGAAACAGACCATAGTACTTTCAGAAAAGGTAAGAAAGTCATTAGTCTGGTGGCTGCAGACATCCCATCTAGACAAAGGGAGACCCTTTTGGATATCAGATTGGGAGATAATGACAACAGATGGCAATCTTCAGGGCTGGAGAGCAGTATCTGGAAAATTATGGTCAAAAGAAGAAAGTTGCCAGCCAATAAACCTGTTGGAACTTTGGACCATATACATGGCACTGATTCAGGCAAAGGGCACTCTGCAAGGAAAACCAGTCCAGATCTGCTCAGACAATGCAACGGCAGTAGCGTACTTCAACCATCAGGGAGGAACTCGCAGCCAAAAAGCAATGAATGAGGTAAGTGACATACCAAAGTGGGCAGAACTCCATCTTCCAGCCTTGTCCGCAGTGTTCATTCCAGGAGTCCTAAACTGGGAAGCGGACTTTCTCAGTCAACACACCATTCAAGCAAGCGAATGGGCTCTACACCCAGAAGTATTTCAGACTCTGGCAGACAAGTGGGGTTTGCCAGAGATAGATCTCATGGCATCCCATCTGAACATTAAAGTGCCAGTATACGGATCAAGAACAAAGGATCACGGAGCGATCTTTGTGGACTCCTTGTCAGTGAAATAGGACTTTCATCTGGCATATCTGTTTCCTCCGATCATCCTGCTACCCAGGGTGGTGAGGAAAATAAAACAAGCAAAGAATGCCATGATTCTAATAGCTCCGACTTGGCCCAGAAGGCATTGGTACATAGATTTGCAGAAGATGTCGATGGATGCTTCAATTCTGCTCCCTCAACGCCCAGATCTAGTGATGCAGGGTCCTTGTTATCACAGGCATCTGGATCGACTGTCATTGACGGTGTGGCTCTTGAAACCTCTATCCTGAAATCAAGAGGATTCTCACAACAGGTAATTCAAACTATGCTCAGAGCAAGGAAACCCTCCTCAGCTTGCATTTATCACCGAATATGGCAGGCCTATATTCATTGGTGCAGTGAAAAAAATATAGAAACAAAATCTTTCCAAGTTTCCAGGGTCTTAGATTTCCTTAGATATAGCAGTTCTCAAAACTAGGTCTGGGTATTTTCCCAAGGTGGTATCTAAATTCCACCTTAATGAAGAAATTGTAGTCCCAGCTTTTCAGGTATCGGGATTTTCTGCGGGAGAAGTGTCGCTGGACGTAGCCCGGGGATTAAGGATCTACATGGATCATACCACTGCCATCAGAAAGACAGATCTCTCTTCATTTTCTACAGATTTCACAAGAGAGGATGGCCTGCTACTAAACAGATGCTAGCAAGATGGCTTCGAATGACGATTTCAGAAGCATATTCTCGAGCTGATCTCCCTGTTCCAGCTAATGTCTCTGCTCACTCTACACGTATGGTAGAGCCTTCATGGTCAGCACAACATGGTGCTTCAGCAGAACTGATATGTAAGGCAGCCACATGGTCTTCCATTAACACATTCATTAGACATTATGCCTTGGAAACTTTTGCCTCACATGATGATGAATTCGGGAGTAAGGTTCTTCTGTCCAATCAGTTGCATCTCCACCACTAAAAATTGCTTTTGGAAATCCCATTGTTATCCTGTGGATAATCTGTGGACCCAGCCAGAGAAATATACGTTATGGTAAGAACTTACCATTGATAACGGTATTTCTCCTATGTCCACAGGTTCCACAGGGATCCCACCCTGACGCACCTGATTTGAGGATCTTTCTACTCACTAAACCTCTTACTTCTTCTACGGAAGGGTGTGCATGTGTGTTTTTCTCGCCTGAATAGGGCTCTGCATGATGCTCCTGCCTAAATGCTTTTGAATCCAACTGATTTGCTTGAGCCAGTGGGCGGGGATATATGGACGGGCGCATTGCATCCTGGGAGGACTGAAAGCTTGTGATCATTTGGTGTCAATCCGCTATGGCTCCATCATATCCCATTGTTACCCTGTGGACCCTGTGGACTTAGGAGAAATACCGTTATCAACGGTAAGTTCTTACCATAATGAATATTTCGCTATATATCAATGTAGGTGAAGCATTCCTTATTTAAACATATTTTATAACCATTGTTCTCTATCCTCCTTATATCTATATACCCTCAATTATATATATATATATATATATATGCACTGCTCAAAAAAATAAAGGGAACACTTAAACAACAGAACGTAACTCCAAGTCAATCACACTTCTGTCAAATAAAACTGTCCACTTAGGAAGCAACACTGATTGACAATCAATTTCACATGCTGTTGTGCAAATGGAATAGACAACAGGTGGAAATTATAGGCAATTAGCAAGACACCCCCAATAAAGGCGTTGTTCTGCAGGTGGTGACCACAGACCACTTCTCAGCTCCTATGCTTTCTGGCTGATGTTTTGGTCACTTTTGAAAGCTGGCGGTGCTTTCACTCTAGTGGTAGCATGAGACGGAGTCTACAACCCACATAAGTGGCTCAGGTAGTGCAGCTCATCCAGGATGGCACATCAATGCGAGCTGTGGCAAGAAGGTTTGCTGTGTCTGTCAGCGTAGTGTCCAGAGCATGGAGGCGCTACCAGGAGACAGGCCAGTACATCAGGAGATGTGGAAGAGGCCGTAGGAGGGCAACAACCCAGCAGCAGGACCGCTACCTCCGCATTTGTGCAAGGAGGAACAGGAGGAGCACTACCAGAGCCCTGCAAAATGACCTCCAGCAAGCCACAAATGTGCATGTGTCTACTCAAACGATCAGAAACAGACTCCATGAGGGTGGTATGAGGGCCCGACGTCCACATGTGGGGGTTGTGCTTACAGCCCAACACCGTGCAGGACGTTTGGCATTTGCCAGAGAACACCAAGATTGGCAAATTCGCCACTGGAACCCTGTGCTCTTCACAGATGAAAGCAGGTTCTCACTGAACACATGTGACAGACGTAACAGAGTCTGGAGACGCCAAGGAGAACGTTCTGTTGCCTGCAACATCCTCCAGCATGACCGGTTTGGCAGTGGGTCAGTAATGGTGTGGGGTGGCATTTCTTTGGGGAGCCGCACAGCCCTCCATGTGCTCGCCAGAGGTAGCCTGACTGCCATTAGGTACCGAGATGAGATCCTCAGACCCCTTGTGAGACCATATGCTGGTGCGGTTGGCCCTGGGTTCCTCCTAATGCAAGACAATGCTAGACCTCATGTGGCTGGAGTGTGTCAGCAGTTCCTGCAAGACGAAGGCATTGATGCTATGGACTGGCCCGCCCGTTCCCCAGACCTGAATCCAATTGAGCACATCTGGGACATCATGTCTCGCTCCATTCACCAACGCCACGTTGCACCACAGACTGTCCAGGAGTTAGCGGATGCTTTTGTCCAGGTCTGGGAGGAGATCCCTCAGGAGTCCATCCGCCACATCATCAGGAGCATGCACAGGCGTTGTAGGGAGGTCATACAGACACGTGGAGGCCACACACACTACTGAGACTCATTTTGACTTGTTTTAAGGACACTACATCAAAGTTGGATCAGCCTGTAGTGTGTTTTTCCACTTTAATTTTGAGTGTGACTCCAAATCCAGACCTCCATGGGTTAATAAATTTGATTTCCATTGATAATTTTTGTGTGATTTTGTTGTCAGCACATTCAACAATGTAAAGAACAAAGTATTTAATAAGAATATTTCATTCATTCAGATCTAGGATGTGTTATTTTAGTGTTCCCTTTATTTTTTTGAGCAGTGTATATATATATATGAACAATGGTCCCGTATTACCACACATAAATGAGTCTCATATATATATATATATATATATATATATGAACAATGGTCCCATATTACCACACTTAAATGGGACATATATACATATGAACAATGGTCCCATGTTATCACAAATGCAGTCTCAAATTGCACGGACAAATCCTAAAAGTCAGCTCTAATTTCAATGATCAGGATTAATGCATTCTAATTCATTTTAATACACATTATATTGTCCTAAATAGGATAGAATGGATATCCATAGGGAATAATCATTGTTAGAAAAGGACAACTAAAATAAAATTAAAATTCCCAACAAATAATCCCAACCTCCATACATATTGTTTAGATTCTATAGGTCCATCAGACACAGGAATAATTAGAGATATACAAGAAAAAATTAATAAATGAACTATAAAAAGTTAAATAGCAAAAAATAAACATTTTAAATTACTCCTTTAATCCAGTAAAGAGGAACAGTCAAAGGCAAATGACACAAACATGTCTTTGTTATTTTTTATTTGTTTTTATTTTTATATTTATATATACCAAACAGGGGGTATCAAGAGATATTCTATATTTATTATTATTATTATCCTTTATTTATATGGTGCCACAAGGGTTCCGCAGCGCCCAATTACAGAGTACATATGCACATAATCAAAACAGGAAAACAGTGACTTACAGTTGAAGACAATTTAGGACAAGTACAGGGTAACTAAGCATAACTACACCAGTAAATGACAGAGATAAATTCCAGGTGGCCAAAAAACTGCGTGATTTGGGCAGTTGAGGATTATTAAAGTAAGAAAAGGATAAGCACATGAGGGAAGAGGGCCCTACTCGTGAGAGCTTACATTCTAAGGGGAGGGGTAGACAGACAGGGGTGACACAGAATTTATCATTAAGGCCCTGTGTTACCAGAGTATTTAAACAGTATATCCAATATGCCTCCCTCTTACATAATCTGTTAAACCTATCCCCCCAATAATGCACTATATTTGTTCAACTGCCTTATCTGTAAACTTCCTCTGCTGCCCTGCCTGTTGACACAGTGAGATGTGACTTGACAGTGGGTGTGTCTTTATACATCTACTGATATTACGAACATGCTCCATAAAGCGTATATGTAGTGTGCGAGTAGTGTGACCGATGTACTGTTTTCCACAGCCGCTCTCTATCATATATATGAGAAACATAGACTTACAGTTAAGAAAACTTTTAATTCTAAAAGTTTCTCCCATTGTAAATGACACAAAATCAGTGAATTTTTTAGCCCCATGAAAAAGTCTTACATGTTAGTTTGCCACAAACATGGAACCCCTCTGGTTTATCCGGGATCCATGTATGTTGTACCTCCTTTTTCTGCTGAAAGTGGCTCTTAACCAGAATAAATTGTACATTTTGTGACTTTCTGAAAATAACCGTACCATTAAGATCTACATTTTCCTTTAGTACATTGTCCAATCTTAGTAAAGAAGAGTTCTTTTTGATAACAGCTTTAATTTTACGTGCACAATTGTTATATTGTGTGGAAAACAATGCCGATCTTTCATCTCATCCCCCTATAGCATCCTCAGAATTCTTGTTTTATCCCTAGAGGGACATAATAATGATGTTCTATCTATTAGGTCTACCTCCTCTAAAGCTTTCTGTAATATCTCATCTGGATATTCCTATTCCAGAAAAGCTAGTCTGAGATTCTCTGCTTGTCGTCTATAATCCTAATTATTAGTAAAAATTTTGCTTAATCCTTGTAAATTGCCCTTTGGGTATATTTGTTTTCCATATTTTCTTATGGGAACTTTTAAAATTTAGATAACGGTTCTGATCAACTGGTTTAATATGGGTCTGTGTAATCAAGCAATCATTTCCTACTGAGAGCGCTATGTCAAACAAATTTATTTGAGTAATACTAATAGTTGACGTAAATTTTAAACCATAATTATTATGTTTAAGACTATCAACAAAGGTTTGTGCTGATAAAATATCCCCATCCCAAACAAAGAATAAATCATCTATAAATCTGCCATAAAGAACTAGATTCGCCCCGTATTCCTCTCTCCATACATGTTCCTCCTCAAATCTCCCCATGTACAAATTAGCGAGGCTCAGAGCGAATCCAGCCCCCATAGCAGCCCCCTGTGTCTGTAAAAAAAATTGTGAATTAAATAAAAAATAATTGTGCTCCAATATAGATTTAATGGAATAAAGTATTAGATCATGCAAAGGTGTTGACATGTCATCGGTATCCATGAGATAGTATTTCATGGCATCTAAACCCAAATCATGAGGGATATTGGAGTATAGTGCCTCCACATCACATGTCATTAATATATAACTTTTTTTCCAAGTGATTGTTTGCACGAGATTAAGAAAGTGTTTAGTATCTTTAATATACGAGCGTAGATTTTTTTATGGTGTCTTGTAAATAATAATCCACAAATGAAGATAAGTTACATGTAAGGGAACCCACTCCCAAAATGATTGGTCACCCAGGAGGTGCAGTGAGGTATTTGTGTATTTTTGGTAAATAATAAAAAGTGGGTGTGACAGGGTGCAAATTAAACAAAAAGTGATAAGTTTGCTTGGTAATAGCGCTCTCTTCTACAGCCCTATTTAACAAAGACTGAAGTTCCTGCTGATATTTGAGGGTGGGATTGTGATCCAGTTTCTTATAAAATTTGATGTTTTCCAATTGGCGTTTAGCCTCACCTATATAATCTGTTGTTTCCAGGATCACAATCCCACCCCCTTTGTCAGGCAGTTTAATGGTAATTGACCTATCCATACATAATGCTTTAATGGCTTTTCTATCTCTCTTATTTAGGTTATCCCTTAAAGTCTTATGTTCCCCTTGTTGGAAAATTTTCTAAAATTGTTCACGTGTGCTGCTATAGAAACTACTGTATATAGGGGCCTCTAAACTGAAGAGGGTAAAAGTCTGACTTGTTTTTAAAGTTGCGATGTTTGCTCATATCAAAAATGGGTATTGCACTGGTTCCTTGGTTACTTTCTAGCTCCAAACTTTCCAGTATTTGTAATGTTTCACATAGAAACATAGAAACATAGAATTTGTCGGCAGATAAGAACCACTTGGCCCATCTAGTCTGCCCCTTTTTTTTTTATATTATTTTTTATCTCTAACCTTATTTGATCCTTATTTCTTTGTAAGGATATCCTTATGTCTATCCCATGCATGTTTAAATTGCTCTACTGTCTTAGCCTCTACCACCTCTGATGGGAGGCTATTCCACTTGTCCACTACCCTTTCTGTGAAATAATTTTTCCGCAAATTTCCCCTGAACCTCCCCCCCTCCAGTCTCAGTGCATGTCCTCGTGTCCTTTTGCTTCTCTTCATTTGGAGAATGTTTCCCTCCTGGACTTTGTTAAAACCCTTGATATATTTGAAAGTTTCTATCATGTCCCCCCTTTCCCTTCTCTGCTCCAAACTATACATATTGAGATTTCTTAGTCTTTCTGTGTATGTTTTGTGATGTAGGCCATGCACCATTTTAGTTGCCCTCCTTTGTACAGTTTCTAATGTAATAATATCCTTTTGAAGATATGGCCTCCAGAACTGAATACAGTATTCTAGATGAGGCCGTACCAATGACCTATACAGTGGCATTATTACTTCTTTCTTTCTGCTGCTGATTCCTCTCCCAATGCAGCCAAGCATCTGACTAGCCTTCCTCATTGCCTTGTTACATTGCTTACCTGCCTTTAAGTCATCTGAAATAGTAACTCCTAGATCCCTTTCCTCCTCAGTAGTTTCCAGTATAGTGCCATTAATACTGTATTTAGCTTTAGGATTTTTGAGACCCAAGTGCATGATTTTGCATTTTTTGGCATTAAACTGTAATTGCCATACTCTTGACCATTCCTCTAGTCTACCTAGATCCTCAATCATTTGTTTTACCCCACCTGGTGTGTCTACCCTGTTGCATACCTTTGTGTCATCTGCAAAAAGGCATACTTTCCCTTTAATGCCATTTGCAATGTCACCAATAAATATATTAAAAAGCACTGGTCCAAGTACAGATCCCTGGGGTACTCCACTGGTAACATTTCCCTCCTGTGAATGCACTCCATTTACCACAACTCTCTGTTTTCTATCCTTCAACCAAGATCTTATCCATTCAATAATCCTAATATCCAATCCCAAACTTTCAAGTTTATTTAGCAGTCTGCGATGTGGTACTGTGTCAAAATCCTTACTAAAGTCTAGATAAGCTATATCCATGGCTCCACCTTTATCCATCACTTTAGTCACACAATCAAAAAAGTCAATAAGATTTGTTTTACATGATCTCCCCCCAGTGAATCCATGCTGTTTGGGATCCAGTAAATTGCCGGATTTGAGATAATCTACAACTCTTTCTTTTAAGAGTGTTTCCATCAATTTCCCTACTACTGATGTAAGACTCACTGGTCTGTAGTTGTTTGCCTCTTCCTTGCTTCCACTTTTGTGCAGTGGGACTACGTTTTCTCTTTTCCAGTCCCCTGGAATTACTCCTGTAGCTAATGACTGGTTGAATAATTCTGTCAATGGTGCTACCAGCACCTCTTTAAGTTCTTTTAGTATCCTTGGATGTATCCCATCTGGCCCCATAGATTTGTCCACTTTCAGCTTTGAGAGTTCTGTTAGGACCTTCTCCTCTGTAAATGTACTTGTTTCATTTTCCTAAATATCCCTGCAACTTAACTGTGGCCCCTTCCCCTCTCTTTCAGTAGTAAATACTAAGCAAAAATAATCATTAAGATGATCTGCTATTAAATTGTCTCCTTCAACAAGACTCCCAGTGTCCGTCTTTAGTTTTATAATTCCGCCTTTTGTTTTTCTCTTTTCGCTTATATACCTAAAAAAAGTTTTGCCTCCTTTACCCACTGACTGGGCCATTTTCTCCTCAGCTTGTGCCTTTGCACATCTGATTACCTTCTTTCTCTCCTTCTGTCTAACAAGATATATCTTTTTGTCTTCATTATTTTGTGTCTGCTTATATTTCCTAAAAGCCATCTTTTTTGCTCTCACAATATTTATCAAGCAGAATCGGGGTACCTACCATATGTTTAGTCTTTATCGCTTTAAGAGCGAAATAACGTTTGTGGCTGAGGGTTCTCACGTATCTATTTAGATCCACGAATAAATTAAACAGATTGGGTTTCATTGTAGGGGCAAAATTTAAACCTTTTTCTAACAAGGCCAATTCATGTTCACTTAATTTTTTGGATGAAAGATTGAATATGCCCTTGCCACCGGAATTTATCTTTTGCACATGCTTTTTGTGGGGTTGTTTTCTATCTCCCCTACATCCTTTGGTTCGTTTTCTCTTAGCCTTTTGGCTCCACCCCCACTAGAATTGGGGATCTTTCATTGGGGATCTTTTCTCTAATAAAAACCCTCATGTGGTGAAAATTCCAAATCGTCCTCTGTTTCGGACTGTCCATACTGACTGTTTTTCCGAAATTTATGATATGGACCTGAACGTGGTAATGCATATTGATTCAACACTTCAAATCTATTTTTGTGTCTGAAATCAGTATAGTATTCCTATGTGGAATTTTGGTCTATTTCTGAAAGTATGAAATCTCTTTGATCAAGAATTGTAATTTTCTTCTCTCACTGAAAATCGGCTATGTGTCCTTTGATAACTAAATTTCCTCCCTCTAGGTCTAGGAGGTCCCTGGTATTGAAATTTATTATCATGATTTTTCTTATAATTGTGAGGTTCTCCTATCTCATAGTTTTGCACATCCCTATCCATTTTGTGTTCCTTCCATGATATAAGTGTATGTTTAAATTCCTCCATTTTTCTATTGACCTTAAGATCTCTTTCTATAAAGTCGGGATCTTTTTAAAGATCTTTTAATAGATTGTGTACTTGTTCAATCTCTAACTGTAATTCTTTTACCTTCTCTTCTCTATACCTGATAATTAACCCGCATGAGATTTTTGGAGCAGGCATCCAATATAGTATTCCAATCCTCAGTGAATTGTTTATCATCACTGAAAGAGTTTTAAGGATCCTTAGGCCTCTAGGAATCAAGTCCCCATCCAGATATTTCTGTATGTGACTTGGTCCCACCAATGTCGCATTTCAGCAGAACAAAGATTCGCCAATCTATTAAAGAGTCTATGCATATTTACTGTGTCCTTACTCTGGTCCTCTACTATATTCAATATATTTTCCTTTAAATATCCATTCCTTCTCAGCATTCTATCAGATAAACATTTAAGAGTGGTAATTTTTACTAATGGCCACTGGGTAAGAGTATTATAATAGATAAATAGGAAAATAAACCAAAGAACCCAGTGTCTATTAGTGGCTAAATATCTGCTGCTTTTCGGTGGGTATACTCAATTCAATAGAGATAGACCAAATAAAACAAATATTTGAAAAGCGCTGATATTTAGCACAAACACCATACACATTTATATATTAATATTTTATTAAAACAACTATGTTCACAATCAATGTACATCACATATACAAAAAAAGATTCACCGGCCAGTGATCATAACAATAAGATTATATTAGTATTATTCTAATTCAAAAGGTTGATAAAAAAGTTGATTCCTAAATGTCAGCTGGAGACAATGTTATACTTTGTTGCAACTGTGCAAAAGTTACTTGCATGTTAACATTGCTCTAATCCAAATGGAAATTACTGATTCCTGTGTGTCAACTGGAAACAATATTATACTTTGTTGTAGCTGTGCAAACTAGGTTATGCTTCAGAAACAGTTCCAATAGTCTGTTATCTTAATAGTATGCAGTGACTCCAAAATATAAAAAGCTTCTATAAGCCAAATGATGGTATACCAATAATAAGTTGCACTAATGTGCTTGCAAGTGTATTTAGACTTAGCCAGTACATATATATATAAAAGGATCACACTCCAGCCGGTGCTCAAAAATAATTAATGGATGACGCGTTTCTCCGCCTACAGCATCGGCGGCTTCCTCAGATCAATTTCGTTTGGGTCCTTCCATTTCTATTTATCGTCACCGGGCTCAATGTTGGTGAAGCATTCCTTATTTAAACATATTTTATAACAGTTGTTCTCTATCTTCCTTATATCTATATACCATAAGTTTGATAATGTAATTACCACACATAGATGAACCATATATATATATATATATATATATATATATATATATATACTGTATATATGAACAAAGGTCCCATATGACCACACATAATTGAGTCATATTTACATATAGACAATTGTCCCATATTACCACACTCAAATGGGCCAGATATACATATAAACAATGGTCCCATGTTATCACAAATGCAGTATCAAATTGCATGGACAAATCATAAAAGTCAATTCTAATTTCAAATATCAGGATTAATGCATTCTAATTCATTTTAATACACATTATATAGTCCTAAATAGGATAGAATGGATATCCAAAGGGAATAATCATTGTTAGAAA
Organism: Pseudophryne corroboree; assembly: GCF_028390025.1. NCBI lineage: Eukaryota > Metazoa > Chordata > Amphibia > Anura > Myobatrachidae > Pseudophryne > Pseudophryne corroboree. The sequence continues at coordinate 955,632,575 of NC_086444.1, read as the reverse complement.
AAGACAACTAAAATGAAATTAAAATTCCCAACAAATATTCCCAACCTCCATACATATTGTTTAGATTCTATAGGTCCATCAGACACAGGAATAATTAGGGATATACAAGAAAAATAATAATAAATGAATTATCAAAAGTTAAAAAGCAAAAAAAGAACATCTTAAATTACTCCTTTAATCCAGTAAAGAGGAGCAGTCAAAGGCAATTGACACAAACATGTTTTATTTATTTATTTATTTTATTTTTATATTTATATATACCAAACAGGGGGTATCAAGAGATATTTTATATATGATTTAGCTCTTCAATATCATTAAGGCCCTGTGGTACCAGAGTATTTAAACAGTATATTCTCCCCATTGCACTTTATTTGTTCAGTTGCCTTAATTGTAAACTTCCTCTGCTGCCCTGCCTGTTGACACAGTGAGATGTGACTTGAAAGTGGATGTGCCTTTATGAGTCTTTATACATCTACTGATATTACGAACATGCTCCATAAAGCGTATATGTAGTGTGCGAGTAGTGTGACCGATGTACTGTTTTCCACAGCCGCACTCTATCATATATATGACAAACATAGACTTACAGTTAAGAAAACTTTTAATTCTAAAAGTTTCTCCCATTGTAAATGACACAAAATCAGTGGATTTTTTAGCTGCATAAAAACAAGTCTTACATGTTAGTTTGTCGCAAACATGGAACCCCTCTGGTTTATCTGGGATCCATGTATGGTGTACCTCCTTTTTCATCTGAAAGTGACTCTTAATTAGAATCAATTGTAAATTTTGTGACATTCTGAAAATAACTGTACCATTAAGATCCACATTTTCCTTTAGTACATTGTCCAATCTTAGTAAAGAAGAGTTCTTTTTGATAACAGCTTTAATTTTATGTGCACAGTTGTTATATTGTGTGGAAAACAATGCCGATCTTTCTTCTCATCCCCCTATAGCATCCTCATAATTCTTGTTTTTATCCTTAGAGGGATAAAGAATGATGTTCTATCTATTAGGTCTACTTCCTCTTAAGCTTTCTGTAATATCTCATCTGGATATCCCTGTTCCATTAAAGCTAGTCTGAGATTCTCTGCATGTAATCTATAATCCTGATTATTTTTACAATTATGCTTAATCCTTGTATATTGCCCTTTGGGTATATTTGTTTTCCATATTTTCTTATGGGAACTTTTAAAATTTAGATAACGGTTCTGATCAACTGGATTAATATAGGTCTGTGTAATCAAGCAATCATTTTGTACTGAGAGCGCTATGGTCAAAAAAAAAAATTTGAGTCATACTAATAGTGTGTCAATTACCTTTGACTGTTCCTCTTTATCGGGTTAAAGGAGTAACTTAAGATGTTCCTTTTTTGCTATTTAACTTTTAATAGTTCATTTATTATTTTATTCTGGTATACAGTATCTCTAATTATTCCTGTGTCTGATGTACCTATAGAATCTAAACAATATGTATAGAGGTTGGGATTATTTGTTGGGAATTTTAATTTTATTTTAGTGGTCCTTTTCTAACAATGATTATTCCCTTTGGATATTCATTCTATCCTATTTAGGAATATATAATGTGTATTAAAATTAATTTGTCCTGATATTTGAAATTGTATTAAAATTATTTAATCCTGATATTTGAAATTAGAATTGACTTTTAGGATTTGTCCATGCAATTTGAGACAGCATTTGTTATAACATGGGACCATTGTTTATATATATATATATATATATATATGGCCCATTTGAGTGTAGTAATACGGGACCATTGTCTATATGTAAATATGTCTCATTTTATGTGTGGTAATACTGGACCATTGTTCATATATATATATATATATATATATATATATATAGTTCATCTATGTGTGGTAATTAAATTAGCAAACTAATTGAGGGTATATAGATATAAGGAAGATAGAGAACAACTGTTATAAAATATGTTTAAATTAGGAATGCTTCACCTACATTGATATATATAGTGAAATGAGGAATCATGATTAGTTAATTAGGTAACAGATGTGTGTTGAGCCCGGTGACGATAAATAGAAATGGAAGGGCCCAAAAGAAATTGATCTGAGGAAGCTGCCGATGCTGTGGGCGGGGAAATGCATCATCCATTCATTCTTTTTGAGCACCGGCTGGAGTGTGATCTGCAGGCACTGACTGTGCATGATATAGAGCTGAGGAGAGTTACCACTGTGGAGCTAGAAACGGGGAGAGCCGACTGCGTGTCACACTAATAAGGGGAGTACACAGCAATCAGCAGGGACAGAAGCATTGTGCCCATCACCGTGAAAGGTGAGAGGGAGTCTGTGTAAGCTCTGTGCTGTTGCTGGAGATAAACCTGTTGTGAACACACTGCACAATACGTGAACTGAAACAACTCAACTGGCAGCAGTGTATAAGGATCTATGAGAATTAGATCTCCTTTGGGAATATATGAGCCCGTATACAACACACTTTACTGTGATTACTATTAAATGCTTTAAACTGAGGAGTGGCGGACATTTTCCTGGATATGGAGGAAAGCGCCTCAGTAGTGAACATCTCTTGGATTAAATCATTCTACACACCATCATATACAGCCAGAGGACTGTGGAGCGAATCATAATCAAGGGTAATCCTTTTATATATATATCTATACTGGCTAAATCTAAATACACTTGCAAGCACATTAGTGCAACTTTTTATTGGTATACCATCATTTGGCTCATAGAAGCGCCATATATTTTGGAGTCACTGCATACCATTAAGATAACAGACTATTGGAACTGTTTCTGAAGCATAACCTAGTTTGCACAGCTGCAACAAAGTATAATATTGTTTCCAGTTGACACACAGGAATCAGTAATTTCCATTTGGATTATAGTAATGTTAACATGCAAGTAACTTTTGCACAGTTGCAACAAAGTATAACATTGTCTCCAGCTGACATTTAGGAATCAGCTTTTTTATGTACCTTTTGAATTAGAATAATACTAATATAATCTTATTGTTATGATCACTGGCTGGTGAATCTTTTTTATATATGTGATAGATATACATTGTTTGTGAACATAGTTTTAATAAAATATTTATATATAAATGTGTATGGTGTTTGTGCTAAATATCAGCGCTTTTCAAATATTTGTTTTATTTGGTCTATCTCTATTGGGTTGAGTATACACACCGAAAAGCAGCAGATATTTAGCCACTAATAGGCGCTGTGTTCTTTGGTTTCATGTCCTAACTTGGAAGATAAAAGACCTTATTATAATCTTTCTCATAGAATTCTCACTGACTGTGAACTTTCTGTATTAATAAGAGGCCTTTCATTTGTTCCAACAGTTCCATTTGATAAGGTGCAATGGAAAATGGAACAGTACCATTTGAATCGAAGTTTGAAACTTAAAGGATTTTTTGGGACTAAGCCAGCAGTTCCATCTTCAATACCTCCTCAGCTACTTAAACTTCAAATTCGTTCTAAATTTGATCCCATCAACAACAATGCAGCTATTAAAACCTATACCCGTATGCTCGATGTCTGTCTGTGAGTCCCCTTTATCTAAGAAACCAAACTTTTGGAATCTTTCTAGGGAGGAACGCAAAGTGTTAAGTAACCTTCATAGTTATGATGATATTTTGTTTCATCAGGCAGACAAGGGTCGGGCTTTAGTGGTCCTTAACCTTTGAGACTAAAAAGCTGAGGTAGAACGGCAATTAAATATCAACACTTACAGATTGTTGGACAGCGACCTGACTGTGGAATTTAAAAATTAATTGGATTCACTTTTGTCTTATGCCTGCTCACAAATGTGCCTTTCTAGTGATTTAAAAAAGCCCTTATGGTACAATGGCCAATGAAACCACTCTTATATATGATACTGAAGATCTATAATAGTCTCCAGAGCCCTCCAGTGTGCCCTATAATTGTGCCCAAAGGCTCATTGTACCAGCCTATATCTACGTACTTAGATGCATTATTGAAACCTTGTGTGCAGGCAAGGCCTATATTTTATTAGATACAAATAGTCTTTTGTTGTCTTTAAAATCTTTGCCTGATCTACCAGAAGCATGTCTTCACTGCTTTGTGGATGTGTGCAGCCTGTATATCTGCATACCACATGGTGCAGGTATGCAGGCAGCAAGAATCTGGATTTCTGATAATCCACTCTATACTGGTCCACCTATCAATTTTTTTATGCAATTGTTGGAACTTGCTTTGACCAGAAATTATTTTTGTTATGACAATGCTGTATACCTGCAGATGTCTGGGTGTGTGATGGGGTCCAATGTGGCCCCATCATATGCTAATGCGTTCATGTTTGAGATAGAATATCATTCGTTTTTTTCCAGAAGATGTATTGCGGATAAGATATTGTCATATTTCAGATATATTGACGATTTGCTGATTGTCTGAGGGGGGGGGGCACTGAAGATGAATTTGTGTCACTTATGGCCACCCATAATGCGGCCAAGTTCACATACCCTTTGGATGCTAAAAGTTTTAACTTTTTGTATGTAGCTTTGACTAAAGAGGACGGTAGACTGTTGCCTGCATTCTATACAAAACCTATAGATAGAAATAGCCTGCTATTGGCTAGTAGTGCACATCCAGAGCCTTTGAAAATGCCCTACTGTACTCCTAGTTCTTGAGGGTGTTACACATCTTTAAGAACAGGGAGATGGGTATACAACAACTAGATAGCATGTTTGATACGTACCTAGAGAGGGGATATAGGGCTGCTTATTTACTTAAAGCTAAGTCTAAGGCCCTAGCTGTCCCTCCTGGTGAGTTGTTGTCATCGAAAAAAGGTGATAAAAATTCTAACCGTTACATTTGGTGCAACAGATATATGCAGTTGAGTCCTTTTAGCAGCAAAAAAAGCTAAAAAAACTGTGGCCACTTGTTGAATCCGATAAGGATTTGGGAGCATTGCACCAGAAGTCAATCATAATATGCTATGGCAGGGGGAAAAACTTGAGAGATTATTGGGTGCGTAATGATGTGTCAACCATGGGCAAGAAAGAAAACAGCAATTTTATGCGTAAACTGAAAAATGGTTGTTTTAGGTGCCCTAACTGTACTACATGTGGGTTCCTTTTTTAACAGGTTCCCTCTTTTCATCATCCTTACACAGCAGGTAAATATAACATCAGGCATCAGTTGACATGCACCAGTCGTTTTGTGGTGTATGCCATCAAGTGTCTCTGTTCTAAAATGTACATAGGAAACACAGAGGTGACGTTCCGTGTGCTCAATACTGGTACTAGCATGCAGCCAGTTACACAACACTTCAGTGAAGCTAGCCATATCCTGTCACCCCTGCGATACCGGATTATTGACCATGTGCCCCCACTATCTAGAGGGGAGTACATGTCTGTTCGGTTATTGCAGAGGGATTGTGAATGGATTATGAGAGAGATACTTAGCCCCTTGTGGCTTAAATGAAAATTCAGGGATGCAGGTGATATTCAAAAGTCGGTTAGGTGCCGGTTTTTCCTATGTATTAGATAGGGAAAAACAGACACCCAACTGACTTTTCAAACAATTGAAATCCCCCAAATTGTCTTTATTGGAGTTGCTATCCAGTATGGGGCATTTCTATGGGTCCTCTATAGTCATATAGTGGATTCTGTTAATACTTCTAACTTCAGAGTGAGCTATCAGGGCGATAGTTAGATCTGCGCAGTACATTAGTAGGTTTACGTAAAGGTCATCTATGAATATAAGTGTATATCACTGCCTGTAAAAATGTACATATTTATACAGTTGTGCATTTATGTTTGTAACTTGTTGCTCTTCTGCTCATGTTTTTAACGTTTACATTGTATTGATGTCACGCTGGTGTATTTGTTTCTTTCGTTGCCATGGAGTATGCTGTCACTTCCGTGAAGGTCTGTGCAGTGACCGAATGCGGAAGTCTGGAGCGAACTGTGGGCTTTGGTGGTGGGATGTATAAAGCCGGTGAGTTTGTAAACCTGTCTTTTATGTGGTTTGATAAAAGCGCTGTAATGCGCTGAAATGTTGCTTTTAAGCTGAGACTGTGTACTTTTGTTCTATTTGGAATTCTGGTATGCCACTGGAGGAAGTATCTATCTATATATCTATCTATCTTCGGTAGGTTGGCACTCTCTAGTATTTTAATATCAACTGCCTTGGGTGCACTCCAATGCATTCCTTTCCAAAATCCATATCCATACAGTTCCAAAAAAAGGCACTCACCAGGGATTTAGTAGAAAACTCCAAGAGATTATATTTATTAACTCACATAGTGGAAGCCAACATGGCGGTCAACGTTTCAGTCACAGAGCGTGAGCTTCCTCAGGACACAATCCCACAGGAGAAACAGGTACATCCACCGTCCTAACCATATCCTCCTTAAATTCCCCTGGCAATTCATCTGAAATAGGCCACGCCCACCAGCTTCACTTACGGCCTGAAGTGAATCTAAAGGGGAGATTTAAATGTTTGAAAAGTCGGTTGGGTGTCTGTTTTTTCCTGTCTATTAGATAGGGAAAAAACAGACTCCCAACTGACTTTTCAAACATTTGAATCTTCCCCTAAGAGTACTATAAATTACTTTATTCACCCTCTTACAGTCACCATAACTTCCCTGGTCACTAACCAAACTGTAACACCAACCAGAAGCTTTACAACCACCTTTAAAAGCTCAAAACCTGTCATTCAGTGGTACCTACTGCTCTCAGACTTTCACCTTGCGTTCCACTGCTACCGGAAGTCGGGCGGTGTGCATTCCACCTGCGCACCTGCTCATGTAATTGTGGAAGTGCCCAACATCAGTGTACATCCTATTCATTCCCCTGCAGGCGGAACCCCGCTATTGAACGTTCCACCTACAGGCTGTATTCATAATGTGTTCCTCCTCTATTTATATTATAGTGACCATTGGTTTTAATCTTTATTTAGGGGAAACAAGGACACTAACCCAAATTTCCTAAACTTTATACCCTTAAGGCCATTTCAGTAAATCCCAGTTGTACCGGAAGCATCTGGTGTACAAAACACAAATCATACATATAACATACAAACATTTAACATGTAAACATATAAACAAATAAAGTGCATAAAAAAGCTCAAACTAGGGGTAATAGATAACACCCCTGACAGTATACCAAATAGTCTGATTCACCTAGGAATACCAGTATGAATCTGAATATACTCAGTATACCACTTCAACGTGCAATAAAGGCACAGATACTAAATAATACCTCTGCAATCTGACCTCTGCACAAACCATTCTACAGATACGTAATGCCAGGAAAATATATAAAACACTAAAAAGTATCCAAAGGAAGCCCCTTTACAGAAAAATATTGAGATGGTTGTACTCGTTAAGCACTCTAGGCGCTATTGTGTCCAATCTATGGATCCATGTTGCCTCTTTCTTAAGTAGTAGCAGATCATGATCACTCCCTCTTTTTGTAGCAGGCACCATATCGATTATCATGTATCTCACGGTAGAAACTTGATGTCCCAGTTTCAAAAAGTGCGCTGCTACCGGTTTGTCTGTTTTCTATCTCGTATATGCCAACCTAATATTGGAGCGATGCTGATTCTTTTGTTCACAAAAAGTTCTTGTGGTTTTGCCCACGTATACTAAACCACAAGGACAATGTAGAAAATAGACAACGTGGTCCATCTGGCATGTTAACCTGCATCTTATCATGATCCTACTCCCATTATGTGGATGCAGGAATGATTTGCCAACGATCATAGATGCACAGGTCGTACATCCCAGGCACCGATAACAACCTTTTTGTGTTTATAACCAGCCAGGCTTATCAGACGCTTGAGAACTGGTATTGGTCCGATACAAAAGGTTCTTTAAGTTAGGGCCTCTACGTACCCTAAACATCGGTTTAGAGCACAATGAGCTCATCTATGGGTCTGTACTTAATAACAGCCAATGTTTCTCTGTTGAGTGCCTTTTTTTGGAACTGTATATATATATATATATATATATATATAGATCTATATATATATATATATATATATATATATATCACACAACAACTAAAATTGTCCTAGTGCACTAAAATATATATATATACTGTAGATTCAGTAGATAGAATACATAGATTAATTTTCTTTAATCATTTTATTATTCTTTTAAAAACATTGTACAAATAAATATAATTTTTTTTTCTCGGGTGACATTTCCATGTGAGAGGGTTTATTCTAGGGTGTCTCGTATTGACCTGCCAAACAAAGATCCTTGGTACACTGAACATACAAATGGTCCATTGAGGCGAATCCATCTGTAAACATTCTATGTACTGTATCTACAGTATTACTGTATATATATTAGTGCAATAGGATCATTTTTGTTGTTGTGTGATATTCTAAGGTTCCTACTAACAGGGGTTCCATCCGTAGTGCTGCTTTGTGTATAGCGCAAAATTTATATAACAATACTGACAGCATTAATTGTAGCTTCAGTTAATGTTTCAGATGCTTTAGTTCCACATCTTTTGACAGGATAAAAGATAAATAAAGACTTTTCTCATGACACTACATTAGGTGTCTTATGGGGTGGTATTCATGTGACCGCCGGTCTGCTGACCGACAGTCACATGACCTCCTCCACCATCCCGCCGGGTCAGTATCCCGATGGTCGGCATGCCACGACACCCATAGAGTGGGAATAGAAACCGTGGCGACCGCAGCGTCAGGAGACCGCCGGTCAGCCATACTACACCCGTCTTATGAGGTAAATGAGGTAAGCCTTTATGGATCTTTTATCCTGATGAAAGATGTGGAAATAAAGCATCTGAAACATTGATTGAAGCTCCAATTGCCGTTGTCAGTATTGTTATATAAAATCTGTGGAGTGCCACCCCTGCACGGTATAGTTTTTATTCCTTGAAAAAATGTCCACTTAAGAAAATGCAAAATATATAAAGTGAATAAAAATGAATAAAATATCTTCCATAAAAGTAGTAGCTACTCACACTCCTGCTGTCAGCAGGAGTGTGAGTAGCTACTTCTTCGATGGAAGATTTTTTATTCATTTTTATTTATTTTTACCTGAGGTCCCTCCCCTATCCCTGAGGTCCTAACCCTTTTTTCGAAGAAACAGGTGCCCCTCTGGTGTGCCAGGTCCCAACTCAGGAACTTTTAAAGTTGCGAGGTATGGATTAGGTGTAGACAAAACTTACATAATAATTTAAATGTGAAGCAAGCACTAAAGGTACTTGTAATATGGGATGCTTAGTCAGTGGAAAAATGATAAGCATACATAGTGACATACTGTATTTGTGTTTCCTGAGTTTTCAGAAAATGGCATGCACATAAAAATGACAGTATGTACAATGAAACTAAAATTAAGATATGAGCAGATGTGTAATACCCTGTTATTTTGGGCTATATGTGTAAAAGTCTGTTATATTGACTGTTTCTATAACCTTTTTGTGTAAAATAGCTAGCTGCCAGGTTAATGGAAAATAGGAGCTCATGAATAAGCTCTCCTGCTTCAGGTGGAAAGAGTTATGACATGATACAGTGTCTATTGAAAAAGCAGACAACAGCTGCTGTGTGGCAGTTGGACAGGATATGGAAAAGGAAGGGCCAGGGCCAAGAAAGCCTTATCTGATGGGTCCTGAGCAGGTTCAGTTTTGCTGATGGCTAGTAGAGATGTTCTATACTAGCTGGTGCCAATGTGAAAGATGTCCCAGCTAAGGCCTCAGCTCTGCCCTGGCCATTTCACTAAACCTGACATCTAGCCTCTCAGCTCCGCACTGGCTGCATTCTGCACAAGAGGTTCAACCCTGCTCAGACTGTGCCTCTGTTAGTATTTTACTCAAGCTGACCTCTTTACTCCTCTGTCCTTGAGCTGCTGCCAGCCATTACATTGCCTGGCTCTCAGCTGCACCTACACTGCCAGTTAATAGTGAAAGGCTGAGCCCCAATACATCCTCAGGTATCACTACTCTGCATTCCAAATGCTGATAGAGATCTGGTAACACCTGTAAAAGATATAACAACACTGGAATACACTGTTGCAACACCGAAATAATTATATAAAGTGGTCATAAATAATGCTTCAGTGAATGGTCTTTACTGCTTTAGCTTCGGCTTTTAAAGAGGAAAAGGACAGTCAAGCCAAAAGCATTATCAGTTCCTGACCAGGGTCAGTTTACAGAAATCTGCTGCACATTGTATCTATCTATCTATCTATCTATGCCACACACACACACACACACACACACATATATATATATATATATATATATATATATATATATGGAAAGAGCGTGCCGGTGCGCTTCACGGTGATCTACAGTTATCAAAGTTCTGAGAAAATCCTCCACTGGATAATGGATATATCCGCACTAAGTCTCCAAAATTCAGACTGCAGCTGCCTCTTAAAAACCCGGGATCCCACGGGATGATTTGTCTAGAAAGAAGAATTAGAGGAGCGCTTCATAGTGCAATATTGTTTATTCACAAACAATTTTTAAAACAGCAAGTGACAGAGTAATGCTTTTCTTAATACCTCAGATTTCATCTGAGTGGGCTTAAAATGCCACTTGGTTTAAACAAATTATCCTTTGATATCACCTCCACCGGCCACCAGTAAAGCGTCATATCCCTTTGCCTCGTGCCGCCTGCCTCGCACTCACGAACTCCAGCACGCCGGGACACCGCTGCTATCTACATGGGGGGAGGATGATTCAGGATACAACGATGATGTCACCAGGCCACGCCCCAACGCGTTTCGTCATAAGACTTCGTCAGAGGGTTGGCCTTGGTGACAAAAAACCTCTCTTTTATGCCAGCAATGGCCAATCCATGCACGCAATCAGTAAATCAACTACACATGTGTGGTCTTTCTTTCCAGACAGCATTAAAATACAATTCATTTGTTTTCAAACACTTGTAACATATTTTATAAAAACCTACAGACTTAAAATAGAGAGACATCATTACCATAATGCAAAAAATTCATAGTAAACAACTTTTACACACTTTATAAGAACATAGAGAAGTGTGATTTGGAATAAGGCTCAGGTGTTTGCTATTTCCATGCTATACAAGCATTAAGGATCTCCCAGTTTCTAAAGACCTCCAAAGATAAGGAACAAAACACAAAATATATATATTTTTCTACAGATCAACTGAGTATTTTCTTGTTAATTTTTACATTTCCCTGCTCTCCGAATTATTAGCAGGAGTTTATCAGCCAGAGACACTCATTTGCTACATTTTTCGTCTAGTTTCCAAATTATTTACAATGTGTCTTTTCACATACTTATTACAAGAGTGTGTTAAACTTTTTATCTAAAACACAGCTACTATCATTCCATAGAGACACCAGGTTTTATAAACGAAATAAAGATGATAAATTGTTTCAATTAGTCAGCACATTTAGCAGTATCATAGGAACTATAGAGGCAACCTAATAAACGGCTCTTAAAGGAGAAGTTTTTCTTTTTTGTTGTTAGCAGAGTTTCAACTCTGGCTACATTAACTTATATACTTTTTTTTAATATGGAGAAAGAGGTTAATTGTCAGCTTCTTTTTCATAACCTGAATGTCTTTTTCTATACCACTAGCAGTAATCACACATGTTTTCTTCAGAGTGAACATATTGTCATTATTACTCATATAATAGGCTGTAGATTACACATCTCAGTTAATAAACTGCAATCACTAGGACATACTACAATATCATTCATTCTCAATTAGTTTGCAGCAATCCACCACCTTTCCTTACTAGATTTTATAGTCTAACCAGGCACACTTAAATGCCTCATGTGTTTTTTCCCAAAAACACAGAGAAAAGAATCATGGACAGAAATCATTCAGGGACAGTATTTCTACCGGATGACAACTCGATTATATCACACATTCATATACTTGGATTTTATACACCACAATCACCTTTCTGAAATGAATGGAGTTATTTCATAATTTTCATTTAGACCATTCGGAACTAGCGTATCCAATGAAATAATCCAAAAGGTTTCTCTTTTTATTAATTTCTTATCTCTTTCTCCTCCTTTTGAATCTAATCTCACATTTTCAATGCCCTTGAATTTTAATAAGCTTGGATCACTATTGTGAAACTGTTTGAAATGTCGTGGAACACTATGATTATTTACACCATTTTTTATATTTCTTGTGTGCTCTAATATTCTGATTTTTAGCTCCCTTTTTGTTTTCCCTATATACTGATATCCACACGGACATGACAACATATATATGACATACGTGGTGTTACAATTTATAAAAGATGTTATAGACTGAGTTTTTCTATTTTTGTCAGATGACTGAAAAATTTTAGTTTTCTCTCCTAGGGTACACACTTTACAATGCCCACATGTGTAGAATCCTTTTATATCCTGTAGTAGTATATGTCTCCCTTGTTTCTTTACTTGTATTTTTTCTAAACAGCTCTTAGAGACCCTTGATTTTATATTATTCGCTCTTTTATAAATTATTTCTGGCCTTTCCTCACCTTGGGCACCTCAGCATCCGGGGGCACCTCCATTGAACTACATCTGCGACGAGCCCCAAAACAGCATATAAGCTGGTGGCGGTATACAGCAGCGTGGTCTACACTGCCGGCGACCTCCACAGTATGGCGCCTTACTCTTACGCGTAACCAGCGTAACGGGCCGGCCGGCCCTGCCCAGGACTAATACAGCAGTACCCCTGGACTCATATGGCAGTGTCACACAGGATGGCACTTTTCAAAAACTAGGCCCCAAACAGCACCTCATGCAAAGATGTCGAAGAGGTGCAATGAGGTATCTGTATGACTAAGCCAAGCGACACAAACAATTCCAACTGGAATTATACGTCCAAATCACTGGAAACAAATCTTATTGACTTTTTTGATTGTGTGACTAAAGTGATGGATAAAGGTGGAGCCATGGATATAGCTTATCTAGACTTTAGTAAGGCTTTTGACACAGTTCCACATCGCAGACTGCTAAATAAACTTGAAAGTTTGGGATTGGATATTAGGATTATTGAATGGATAAGATCTTGGTTGAAGGATAGAAAACAGAGAGTTGTGGTAAATGGAGTGCATTCACAGGAGGGAAATGTTACCAGTGGAGTACCCCAGGGATCTGTACTTGGACCAGTGCTTTTTAATATCTTTATTGGTGACATTGCAAATGGCATTAAAGGGAAAGTATGCCTTTTTGCAGATGACACAAAGGTATGCAACAGGGTAGACACACCAGGTGGGGTAAAACAAATGATTGAGGATCTAGGTAGACTAGAGGAATGGTCAAGAGTCTGGCAATTACAGTTTAATGCCAAAAAAAGCAAAATCATGCACTTGGGTCTCAAAAATCCTAAAGCTAAATACAGTATTAATGGCACTATACTGGAAACTACTGAGGAGGAAAGGGATCTAGGAGTCACTATTTCAGATGACTTAAAAGCAGGTAAGCAATGTAACAAGGCAATGAGGAAGGCTAGTCAGATGCTTGGCTGCATTGGGAGAGGAATCAGCAGCAGAAAGAAAGAAGTAATAATGCCACTGTATAGGTCATTAGTACGGCCTCATCTAGAATACTGTATTCAGTTCTGGAGGCCATATCTTCAAAAGGATATTAATACATTAGAAACTGTACAAAGGAGGGCAACTTAAATGGTGCATGGCCTACATCACAAAACATACCCAGAAAGACTAAGAAATCTCAATATGTATAGTTTGGAGCAGAGAAGGGAAAGGGGGGACATGATAGAAACTTTCAAATATATGAAGGGTTTTAACAAAGTCCAGGAGGGAAACATTCTCCAAATGAAGAGAAGCAATAGGACACGAGGACATGCACTGAGACTGGAGGGGGGGGGAGGTTCAGGGGAAATTTGCGGAAAAATTATTTCACAGAAAGGGTAGTGGACAAGTGGAATAGCCTCCCATCAGAGGTGGTAGAGGCTAAGACAGTAGAGCAATTTAAACATGCATGGGATAGACATAAGGATATCCTTACAAAGAAATAAGGATCAAATAAGGTTAGTGATAAAAAATAATATAAAAAAAATAAAAAAATTAAAAATAAGGGGCAGACTAGATGGGCCAAGTGGTTCTTATCTGCCGACAAATTCTATGTTCTATGTTTCTATGGAATTAATTAGTGATGTGCACCGGACATTTTTCGGGTTTTGTGTTTTGGTTTTGGATTCGGTTCAGCGGCCGTGTTTTGGATTCGGATGCGTTTTGGCAAAACCTCCCTGAAAATTTTTTGTCGGATTCGGGTGTGTTTTGGATTCGGGTGTTTTTTACAAAAAACCCTCAAAAACAGCTTAAATCATAGAATTTGGGGGTCATTTTGATCCCATAGTTTTATTAACCTCAATAACCATAATTTCCACTCATTTCCAGTCTATTCTGAACACCTCACACCTCACAATATTATTTTTAGTCCTAAAATTTGCACCAAGGTCGTTGGATGACTAAGCTAAGCGACCCAAGTGGCCGACACAAACACCTGGCCCATCTAGGAGTGGCACTGCAGTGTCAGACAGGATGGTCGATTTAAAAAATAGTCCCCAAACAGCACATGATGCAAAGAAAAAAAGAGGTGCACTGTGGTCGCTGGATGGCTAAGCTAAGCGACACAAGTGGCCGACACAAACACCTGGCCCATCTAGGAGTGGCACTGCAGTGTCAGGCAGGATGGCACTTCAAAAAAATAGTCCCCAAACAGCACATGATGCAAAGAAAAATGAAAGAAAAAAGGTGCAAGATGGAATTGTCCTTGGGCCCTCCCACCCACCCTTATGTTGTATAAACAGGACATGCACACTTTAACAAACCCATCATTTCAGCGACAGGGTCTGCCACACAACTGTGACTGAAATGACTGGTTGGTTTGGGCCCCCACCAAAAAAGAAGCAATCAATCTCTCCTTGCACAAACTGGCTCTACAGAGGCAAGATGTCCACCTCCTCCTCATCGTCCGATTCCTCACCCCTTTCACTGTGTACACCCCCCTCCTCACAGATGATTAATTCGTCCCCACTGGAATCCACCATCTCAGGTCCCTGTGTACTTTCTGGAGGCAATTGCTGGTGAATGTCTCCACGGAGGAATTGATTATAATTCATTTTGATGAACATCATCTTCTCCACATTTTCTGGAAGTAACCTCGTACGCCGATTGCTGACAAGGTGAGCGGCTGCACTAAACAATCTTTCGGAGTACACACTGGAGGGTGGGCAACTTAGGTAAAATAAAGCCAGTTTCTGCAAGGGCCTCCAAATTGCCTCTTTTTCCTGCCAGTATACGTACGGACTGTCTGACGTGCCTACTTGGATGCGGTCACTCATATAATCCTCCACCATTCTTTCAATGGTGAGAGAATCATATGCAGTGACAGTAGACGACATGTCAGTAATCGTTGGCAGGTCCTTCAGTCCGGACCAGATGTCAGCACTCGCTCCAGACTGCCCTGCATCACCGCCAGCAGGTGGGCTCGGAATTCTTAGCCTTTTCCTCGCACCCCCAGTTGCGGGAGAATGTGAAGGAGCAGCTGTTGACGGGTCACGTTCCGCTTGACTTGACAATTTTCTCACCAGCAGGTCTTTGAACCTCTGCAGACTTGTGTCTGCCGGAAAGAGAGATACAACGTAGGTTTTAAATCTAGGATCGAGCACGGTGGCCAAAATGTAGTGCTCTGATTTCAACAGATTGACCACCCGTGAATCCTGGTTAAGCGAATTAAGGGCTCCATTCACAAGTCCCACATGCCTAGCGGAATCGCTCTGTTTTAGCTCCTCCTTCAATGTCTCCAGCTTCTTCTGCAAAAGCCTGAAGAGGGGAATGACCTGACTCAGGCTGGCAGTGTCTGAACTGACTTCACGTGTGGC
The DNA here is from genome assembly GCF_028390025.1 of Pseudophryne corroboree. Classification (NCBI taxonomy): domain Eukaryota; kingdom Metazoa; phylum Chordata; class Amphibia; order Anura; family Myobatrachidae; genus Pseudophryne; species Pseudophryne corroboree. The sequence continues at coordinate 955,616,729 of NC_086444.1, read as the reverse complement.
AAGTTCAAAGGGTTGCAGAACCTTGCACAACGTTGAAATCATTCTCCACTGCGCTTGAGTCAGGTGCATTCCCCCTCCTTTGCCTAGATCGTAGGCAGATGTATAGGCTTGAATGGCTTTTTGCTGCTCCTCCATCCTCTGAAGCATATAGAGGGTTGAATTCCACCTCGTTACCACCTCTTGCTTCAGATGATGACAGGCCAGGTTCAGGACTGTTTGCTGGTGCTCCAGTCTTCGGCAGGCGGTGGCTGAATGCCGAAAGTGGCCCACAATTCTTCGGGCCACCGACAGCATCTCTTGCACGCCCCTGTCGTTTTTTAATAATTCTGCACCACCAAATTCAATGTATGTGCAATACATGGGACGTGCTGGAATTTGCCCAGATGCAATGCACGCACAATATTGCTGGCGTTGTCCGATGTCACAAATCCCCAGGAGAGTCCAATTGGGGTAAGCCATTCTGCAATGATGTTCATCAGTTTCTGTAAGAGGTTGTCAGCTGTGTGCCTCTTCTGGAAAGCAGTGATACAAAGCGTAGCCTGCCTAGGAACGAGTTGGCGTTTGAGAGATGCTGCTACTGGTGCCGCCGCTGCTGTTCTTGCTGCGGGAGGCAATACATCTACCCAGTGGGCTGTCACAGTCCTATAGTCCTGAGTCTGCCCTGCTCCACTTGTCCACATGTCCGTGGTTAAGTGGACATTGGGTACAACTGCATTTTTTAGGACACTGGTGACTCTTTTTCTGAGGTCTGTGTACATTTTCGGTATCGCCTGCCTAGAGAAATGGAACCTAGATGGTATTTGGTACCGGGGACACAGTACCTCAATCAAGTCTGTAGTTGCCTGTGAATTAACGGTGGATAACGGAAACACGTTTCTCACCGCCCAGGATGCCAAGGCATGAGTTATCCGCTTTGCAGCAGGATGACTGCTGTGATATTTCATCTTCCTCGCAAAGGACTGTTGGACAGTGAATTGCTAACTGGAAGTAGTACAAGTGGTCTTCCGACTTTCCCTCTGGGATGACGATCGACTCCCAGCAGCAACAACAGCAGCGCCAGCAGCAGTAGGCGTTACATTCAAGGATGCATCGGAGGAATCTCAGGCAGGAGAGGACTCGTCAGACTTGCCAGTAACATGGCCTGCAGGACTATTGGCTTTCCTGGGTAAGGAGGAAATTGACACTGAGGGAGTTGGTGGTGTGGTTTGCAGGACCTTGGTTACAAGAGGAAGGGATTTAGTGGTCAGTGGACTGCTTCCGCTGTCATCCAAAGTTTTTGAACTTGTCATTGACTTATGATGAATGCGCTGCAGGTGACGTATAAGGGAGGATGTTCCGAGGTGGTTAACGTCCTTACCCCTACTTATTACAGCTTGACAAAGGCAACACACGGCTTGACACCTGTTGTCCGCATTTGTGTTAAAATAATTCCACACCGAAGAGGTGATTTTTTTTTGTAATTTGACCAGGCATGTCAATGGCCATATTCGTCCCACGGACAACAGGTGTCTCCCCGGGTGCCTGACTTAAACAAACCACCTCACCATCAGAATCCTCCTTGTCAATTTCCTCCTCAGCGCCAGCTACACCCATATCCTCATCCTGGTGTACTTCAACAGTGACATCTTCAATTTGACTATCAGGAACTGGACTGCGGGTGCTCCTTCCAGCACTTGCAGGGGGCGTGCAAATGATGGAAGGCGCCACCTCTTCCCGTCCAGTGTTGGGAAGGTCAGGCATCGCAGCCAACACAATTGGACTCTCCTTGGGGATTTGTGATTTAGAAGAACGCACAGTTCTTTGCTGTGCTTTTGCCAGCTTAAGTCTTTTCATTTTTCTAGCGAGAGGATGAGTGCTTCCATCCTCATGTGAAGCTGAACCACTAGCCATGAACATAGGCCAGGGCCTCAGCTGTTCCTTGCCACTCCGTGTCGTAAATGGCATATTGGCAAGTTTACGCTTCTCCTCAGACGCTTTTAATTTTGATTTTTGGGTCATTTTACTGAACTTTTGTTTTTTGGATTTTACATGCTCTCTACTATGACATTGGGCATTGGCCTTGGCTGACGACGTTGATGGCATTCCATCGTCTCGGCCATGACTAGTGGCAGCAGCTTCAGCACGAGGTGGAAGTGGATCTTGATCTTTCCCTATTTTACCCTCCACATTTTTGTTCTCCATTTTTTAATGTGTGGAATTATATGCCAGTATCAATAGCAATGGCCTACTACTATATATACTGTGCACAACTGAAATGCACCACAGGTATGGATGGATAGTATACTTGACGACACAGAGGTAGGTAGAGCAGTGACCTACTGTACCGTACTGCTATATATTATATACTGGTGGTCAGCAAACTGTGCAAAACTGAAATGCACCACAGGTATGGATGGATAGTATACTTGACGACACAGAGGTAGGTAGAGCAGTGGCCTACTGTACCGTACTGCTATATATTATATACTAGTGGTCAGCAAACTGTGCAAAACTGAAATGCACCACAGGTATGGATGGATAGTATACTTGACGACACAGAGGTAGGTAGAGCAGTGGCCTACTGTACCTTACTGCTATATATTATATACTGGTGGTCAGCAAACTGTGCAAAACTGAAATGCACCACAGGTATGGATGGATAGTATACTTGACGACACAGAGGTAGGTAGAGCAGTGGCCTACTGTACCGTACTGCTATATATTATATACTGGTGGTCAGCAAACTGTGCAAAACTGAAATGCACCACAGGTATGGATGGATAGTATACTTGACGACACAGAGGTAGGTAGAGCAGTGGCCTACTGTACCGTACTCCTATATATTATATACTGGTGGTCAGCAAAATTATGCACTGTACTCCTACTATATACTACAATGCAGCACAGATATTTAGCATTTTTCAGGCAGGGAACGTATAATACTGGTGGTCACTGGTCAGCAAAACTCTGCACTGTACTCCTCCTATATAATACTGCTGGTCCCCAGTCCTCACAATAAAGCAGTGTGAACACAGATATATGCAGCACACTGAGCACAGATATGGAGCGTTTTTCAGGCAGACAACGTATACTGGTGGTCACTGGTCAGCAAAACTCTGCACTGTACTCCTCCTATATAATACTGCTGGTCCCCAGTCCCCACAATAAAGCAGTGTGAGCACAGATATATGCAGCACACTGAGCACAGATATGGAGCGTTTTTCAGGCAGACAACGTATACTGGTGGTCACTGGTCAGCAAAACTCTGCACTGTACTCCTCCTATAATACTGCTGGTCCCCAGAATAAAGATATTTGCACTGCAGCCCCCTGAAACAAAGTGAGAGGACGCCAGCCACGTCCTCTCACTATCATTTCCAATGCACGAGTGAAAAATGGCGGCGACGCGCGGCTCCTTATATAGAATCCGAATCTCGCGAGAATCCGACAGCGGGATGATGACGTTCGGGCACGCACGGGTTAACCGAGCCATACGGGAGAATCCGAGTATGCCTCGGACCCGTGTAAAAAGGGTGAAGTTCGGGGGGGTTCGGATTCCGAGGATCCGAACCCGCTCATCACTAGAATTAATTGGCAAAATCACTGGAATTGTACATCCAAATTACTGGAATTAATTGGCAAGATCACTGTAATTAATAATTATATGTCCAAATCACTGGAATTAATTAGCAAAATCACTGTAATTATACATCCAAATCACTGGAATTAATTGGCAAAATCACTGTAATTAATAATTATACATCCAAATCACTGGAATTAATTGACAAGATCACTGTAATTAATAATTATACATCCAAATCACTGGAATTAATTGAAAGATCACTGTAATTATATGTCCAAATCACTGGAATTAAATGGCAAAATCTCGCTATCGCCTGCCTAGTGAAGTGGAATCTAGATTGGACTTGGTACCGGGGACACAATACCTCCATCAATTGTCTAATTCCCACTGCACTAATGGCAGATACCAGACGCATGTCTAACACCAACATACAGTAAGTGTCAACTCCTCAGTTATGAGGGCTTCCATCGTCATGTGAAGCTGAACCACTAGTCATGAACATAGGCCAGGGCCTCAGCCGTTCCATGCCACTCCGTGACGTAAATGGCATATTGGCAAGTTTACGTTTCTCCTCAGACCATTTAAATTTATTTTTTTGTGTCTTTTTACTGAACTTTGGCTTTTTGGATTTTACATGCCCTCTACTATCACAATGGGCATCGGCCTTGGTAGACAACGTTGATAGCATTTCATCGTCATAGTCATGGCTAGTGGCAGCAGCTTCAGCACTAGGGGGAAGTGGTTCTTGACTTTTCCCTATTTAATCCTGCAAATGTTTGTTCTCCATTATTTTTCTGGAGTTATATAACACATTATGCGGCACAAGAGAGCGTACCCCTACACCTCACAGAGCAAACCCTGTAAAAATTATTTGTATTAAATAATAATAACCCCTTTATTTGGAGTAAATAATATACAGCACAGGACAGGACCACTGAACTTATATGGCAGCACCACTGGACTGTATTTATGCGGAATTATATGGAATTAAATGAAATTATACAGCAGGATAACTGGAATTATACGCCAGTATTCCGAGAATTATACGGCAATATCACAGGAATTATACGCCAGTATTCCGAGAATTATATGGCAATATCACAGGAATTATACGGCAATATCATAGGAATTATACACCAGTATTCCGAGAATTATATGGCAATGTCACAGGAATTATACGCCAGTATTCCGAGAATTATACGGCAATATCTCAGGAATTATATCCCACTATTCTGAGAATTATATGGTAATATCACAGGAATTATACGGCAATATCATAGGAATTATACAACAGTATTCCGAGAATTATACGGCAATGTCACAGGAATTATACGCCAGTATCACGAGAACTATACAGCAATATCACGGGAATTTTACGCCAGTATCATGAGAATTATATGGCAGTAACACTGGATATATGGCAGCAGAGGACACCACCACTGTGACTGGTCACTGGACTGATGCTGCACAAGACACTACCCCTGGTCTGATGCAAGACAACACAGCACCACTGAAAGGGACTTATACAGCTACACTGGATATATGGCAGCAGAGGACACCACCACTGTGACTGGTCACTGGACTGATGCTGCACAAGACACTTCCCCTGGTCTGATGCAGGACAACACAGCACCACTGAAAGGGACTTAAACAGCTGCACTGGATATATGGCAGCAGAGGACACCACCATTGTGACTGGTCACTGGACTGATGCTGCACAAGACACTACCCCTGGTCTGATGCAAGACAACACAGCAAAAATGCAAGGGACTTACACAGCAGCCAGCAGCACTGGGGACATATAGCAGCAGAGGACACCAACACGGTGACTGGCTGGACTGATGCAGCATAAGACACTGACTACACTGGACTGGACTGAGCAGCACAACACAGCACAAGACTCGCCACCCCGCTTTACCGCCCCCACACAGACACTGAGGACAGAGACACGTCCTCTCACTATACTCTCCGAGTCTGGAGTGAAAATGTCCGCAACGTGCGGCTCCTTATATAGAATCCAAATCCCGCGAGAATCCGACAGCGGGATGATGACGTTTTGCCTCGTTCGGGTTTCCGAGTCAGGCGGGAAAACCCGAGCCTGGCTCGGAACCGGATTCGAATGGTGAAGTTCGGTACGGTTCGGTACTCTGAAAACCGAACCCGCTCATCTCTAGTAAATTTAAACTTATCCCATTTCCCTTTACAAGTGTAGGAAATGTAATCTGCTTACTAAAAAAATTGTGATTTCATTGGCATGGAGGAGTTTTCTGAAAACTCCAAAAGCCATTTGATACATTCAGGTCATACTAAAATAATGTATACGGGTGTGAAAACATATGTTAAATGGCCCTCGCACAAATGCTGTGGAAAATAACAGCTACTTACTGTAGTTGAGTTTCTTACACAAAGAAAAATGCCATCTCATAGGCTTAATTTAAAAGCCGGTGCAGTATTTATTCTACTCTGGAATCTTGACCCTTGCTAAGCCCTGGATAATGGCGCTAGATTGATTGTCAGACAGAATGATGACAAAGTTGATTGACTGTGAAGTCCTTACAGGATATTTAAAGGGTAGAAGCTTATTTGTCTCTAGAAATGTACTGGCACAAATTTTCTTATCAGACTTTCATTTGCAATGACCATAAAAAAAGCCTGAGGTCAAACATTAGACTCAGTTTGAAAATAAATATATATATATATATATATATATATCTATCTATATCTTTGGTAGGTTTGCACTCTCTGTTGTTTTTATAAATCAACTGCCTGGGGTGCACTCCAATGCATTCCGTTAGAAATCCATATGTATATATACTCCATAAAAGGCACTCACCAGGGTCTTTACAGCAAAGTCAAACTATGTTTATTTTACTCACAAAGTGGAAGCCATCATGGTGGTCAATGGTTTGGTCACTTAATGTGACTTTCCTCAGGACACAATCCCACAGAAGAAACAGACCCTGGTGATTGCCTTTTTTGGAGTATATATATATATATATATATATGTACACAGTATATATATATATATATATATATATATATATATATACAGGTTGAGTATCCCTTATCCAAAATGCTTGGGACCAGAGGTATTTTGGATATGGGATTTTTCCGTATTTTGGAATAATTGCATACCATAATGAGATATCATGGTGATGGGACCTAAATCTAAGCACAGAATGCATTTATGTTACATATACACCTTATACACACAGCCTGAAGTTCATTTTGGCCAATATTTTTTATAACTCTGTGCATTAAACAAAGTGTGTCTACATTCACACAATTCATTTATGTTTCATATACACCTTATACACACAGCCTGAAGGTCATTTAATACAATATTTTTAATAACTTTGTGCATTAAACAAAGTTTGTGTACATTGAGCCATCAAAAAACAAAGGTTTCACTATCTCATTTTCACTTAAAAAAGTCCGTATTTCGGAATATTCCGTATTTCGGAATATTTGGATATGGGATACTCAACCTGTATATACACAGAGAACCCATCACTCTCCTCAGTGACCTCATTCACTTCAAAACTTTAATACATTACTAGATAAATAATGGGGTTTTAGTTCATAAATTGTACAATGCATGTTAAATTGCAGCCCACATCACGAGACCCCATTTCACTGCAAGTCCTACTCTATCACATACATTTTTCACATAGATTTATTGGAAACCTGGCAACTGCTATCCAATAGGAGAAAATGTGCTTACCTGGTTTAAAGCTTACTTGCAAACAAACTTTTGTTTTTTCAAGGTAAGACAATCACCAACACAACTCCACTCATGTGCCTACCTGATTTAAAGCTCACCTGCCAACTAACTACTGGCTTTTAAAGACAGTAGTTAGTTGGCAGGTGAGCTTTAAACCAGGTAGGCACATGAGTGGAGTTGCGTTGGTGATTGTACATGCATTGTACAATTCATGAACTAAAACCGCATTATTTATCTAGTTATGTATTAAAGTATTGAAGTGAATGAGGTTACTGAGGAGACTGCTGGGTTCTCTGTATATGTATATGTGAGCAGGTGGTCACAGCCCACTGCACCCAACCTGGGGGTGGAGAGTGCATGTGTGCACCCCATACCTGGGAATGGCGAGTGCGGTGGATTCCTGTATGTACTGTATGTATGTATGGAAAACATCCCCACAGCAGGCGGGCTTCCATGTGCTTTTTACTAAGTAGTGTTTTCCATCTGCCCACTCTACCATACAGTCCTGATTGGTGTATTGCTGCAGAGATGGTTGTCCTTCTGGAAGGTTCTCCTTTCTCCACAGAGGAATTCTGTAGCTCTGACAGAGAGACCATCGGGTTCTTGGTCACCTCCATGACTAGGGCCCTTCTCCCTTGATTGCTCAGTTTAGACAGCTGGCCAGCTCTAGGAAGAGTCCTGGTGGTTCCGAACTACTTCCATTTATGGATGATGGAGGCCACTCTGCTTATTGGGACCTTCTAAGCAGCAGATATTTTTCTGTACCCATCCCCAGATTTCTGCCTCAAGAGAATCCTGTCTCGGGGGTCTACAGACAATTCCTTTGACTTCATGCTTGATTTGTGCTCAGACATGCACTGTCAAGTGTGGGACCTTATATAGACAGATGTGTGCCATTCAAAATCCTGTCCAAGCAACTGAATTTACCACAGGTGGACTCCAATTAAGCTGTAGGAACATTTCAAGGATGATAAGTGGAAACAGGATGCATCTGAGCTCAATTTTGAGCTTCATGGCAAAGGCTGTGAATACTTATATACATGTGATTTCTTATTTTTGTACTTTTAATAAATTTGCAAAAATCTAAAAAAAATCTTTTTTCACGTTGTCAGTATGGGTTATTGTGTGTAGAATTATTAGGACAAAAATGTGGAAAAAGTGAAGTACTGTTAATATTTCCAGATGCACTGTATACTGTATATATATATATATATATATATATATATGTTCATTATTGAATTCAGGTGTTTCAATCAAGTCTGTTGCCAGAGGTGTATAGGAAATCGAGTAACTAGCCATGCAGTCTCCATTTGCAAACATTTGTGATATAAATTGGGTCATTCTGAATAGCTCAGTGACTTTAAGCGTTATACTGTGATAGGATGACACCTTTGCTATAAAGATGGTTCGTGAAATTTCATCCCTGCTGAATATTGCACATACAACTGTAAGTGGAAGCATTTAGGAATAACAGCAACTCAGCCATGGAGCGGAAGAACATGTCAAATCAAAGAGCAAGAACAACAACTGCTAAGGTGCATGGTGGGTAAAATTTTCAACACTCTGCTGATTCCATAGCTGAAGGGTTCTGAACTTCCACTGGCATTACTGTAAGCACAAAAACTGTGCAGGAACTTAATGGAATGGGTTTCCATAGCTGAGCAGGTGCATGCAAGCCTCACATCACCAAGTCCAATGCCAATCATAAGAGAAACGTGTTCTGTGGAGTTTCTCTGGAAGTCAGATGGGTGAGTCTGGGTTTGGTGGATGCAGGGAGAATGTTACCTGCCTGACTGCATTGTTCCAACTGTGAAGTCTGGTGGAGGAAGGATAATGGTATGGGGCTTTTTTTCAGGGTTTGCGTTAGGCCCCTTATCTCCAGTCAAGAGCATTCTTAATGCTTCAGCATACCAAGACATTTTGGACAATGCCATGCTTCCAACTTTGTGGCAACAGTTTGGGAAAGGCCGTTTTCTATTCCAAAACAACTGTGCCCCTGTGCACAAAGCAAAGAGATTACGAACCAGGCCTTTTTGTCCAACATAAGTTCCTGACCTCATAAATGCTCTATCAAATGAATGGGCACAAATTCCCACAGAAATACTCCAAAATCTTGTGGAAAGCCTTCCAAGAAGAGTGGAAGCTGTTATAACTGCAAAAGGGGTACCAACTCCATATTAAAGTATATGTATTTGAATACAATCTCATTGCAGTCCCTGTTGGTGTACTGGTCAGGCATCCGAATACTTTTGTCTGTATAGTGTAAATATAAATATATATACATATGCATGATCTGCGTTCATCTCTGCACATGCTGTGTCTACAATTAAATTGCAAATTCACTGGATCTAAGGTGGACCCCTGGCAGCACTGTCAGTGGCCATTTCTATTATGGGAGCGGCTGCGTGTGATGTTATGCAGCTACCCAAAAACCGACCCGGGCTGCAGAGCCAGATTAAGGGGGGGGGGGGTCTGGGGGTACATTACCCTGGGCCCCCCTATCCCAGAGGCCCCCCATCCCTGTCATCCACTACAGGCCATTCGTGCAGTGCTGGCTTCACTGTAGAGTTTTTTTGCAGTTTCTTACAAGGGGGTATGGTCAAAACTCTGTGATTAGGCCATGCCCGCAAATTTGCCCCGATCCATTGCTTTCTCTGGAACCTTGCCTGCCTGCTCCTTGCCTGCCTACACCTCGATCAGACCTACAGTAGCTGGAGGAGGTAATTACATATCGGCACTCAGAGATTTTTTCAAAGTGCAAGTGTAGTAAAGCATTATATATACAGCCAGTGTCAGCTGTATCTTTTATGCTTTAATACACTTGCTCTTCGAAAAAGTCTCTGAGTGTCGCTGCCTGTTTCCTGTATCCTGCCTGTTTCCTGTATCCAGAGGGCAAATAAATAAATATTATATATATATATATATATATTTATTTTAGTCCATGCGGGCCCCTTGCTCTTTAGTACCCCTGGCCTCCCAGAGCTTTAATCCAGCTCTGCCGACCTGCCCTCCAACACTATGTTGCTGTCCCCGCAATGCCCACCACTGTCAATCACATTGCTGTCGCATCCATCACAAAGTGTATGACCACCCAGCCGTTGTGTGGCCGCTGCGCATGCTCAGTTTGCCACTATCGGCAAACTGCGATGCGGGCCGCATGAGCGGTCAGGTCTGAATGACCCTCTTTATTCAGTATTTAGGATTAGAAATAGATAAACAGCTCACAATGTATTTTTGGTGTAATAAACTTGCAGCTTATTGCCAAATTATCAAACAATATTTAAACATAAATCCAATTCTCAATTGGTGACAGATGCATCACAAGGGGGGTGTTGAGGATTTACCCAGGTGTCACCTGTCCCAGGTCTGTTCATTATCGCATGTTAGCTAATCCTTACTTGAAAGAGTGTCATAAGTGTGTATAAAAAACTCAGATTAATTACTAGTCATGCATACAGGGAAGGAAAGTCTGTTTCAGACATTTGTCCTTCACTTACTATAGCAAGTGGCTTGTGCAAATGCAGATACTAATAATGATGGTTGTGTAAACTCAAAGAACGGAACAGGTTTCCCCGGATAGGGAAAATGGATACTTACATTAGCATAAGGTAATAAATCAGGCTCCATGGCCAACCTTCACTACAGCCACTTGTGCGTGAATGGGGTATGGTACTCAGGGCCGACACCCATTATGTCGACATCCATTGGTCGACAGTTGGTAGGTCGACACTAGAAATAGGTCAACATGAACAAGGTCAACATGAAAAAGGTCGACATGATATTTTTATGTTTTTTTGGAGTCGTTTTCTCTGTTATGTGACCGGGAACCCCAATTAGTGCACTGCATTCCCTTGCTGCGGGCAAGGTTACAGGTTACCATTCCCAGTCGTAGTTCATGTGGATCGTAAAGTACGAAAAAGTCCCCCCCAGAAAATGTGGGAAAAAATCATGTCAACCTTTTTTCATGTCGACCTAATGGCTGTGTCGACATATTTCTAGTGTCGACCTATCCACTGTCGACCAATGGGTGTCGACCTAATTGGTGTCGACCTAGAGCAGGCATTCCCAACCACGGTCCTCAAGGCACACTAACAGTGCAGGTTTTAGTGATATCCAGGCTTGAGCACAGGTGACTTAATTAGCCCCTCAGTTATTTTGATTTAACCATGTGTGCTGCAGCCTGGATATCACTAAAACCTGCACTGTAATACCCCTTTCACACCAGAAATGCCACGGGCTCGTGCAGGGACATTCCCGGGTTGGCACCTTTCATACCAGCATTTTGAGCCGAGACATCCCGGGTCTGCACCTTTCATACTGAACCCGGGATGGCCCTGCATTTTCTGAGAATGGGCGTCTCAGAAAAACCACAAGACCAGGAAGTGCCCTGAATAGCCAATCAGCATCAGCAGAGGCAACCCGGGAAGGTGGGACATGTCCCTGCACCATTCACACTGTCGATTGCAGGGTTGAAATGCAGGGACAGAAATCCTGGGTTTTTGTCCCTGTACCCTTTCACACCAAGAAATATCCCAGGTTGATGCGCGTTCATGTGTTTTAACCCGGGAAATTTATGGCTGTGTGAAAGGGATATTAGTGTGCCTTGAGGACCGTGGTTGGGAATGCCTGACCTAGTGTCTGGATAGCATGTGAATTAGCCTAATTCTCCCTGAGTCTGACAGCTCTCTTCTTCCTACATTCTCTTTGACTTATTTGAATGTCAGACCCTGAAACCTGTCAGCAGGAGTGAGTGCATGATCTCCATTCTATGATATGTATCTGACCTATTTTGAAGGTATTACAATCTTTGCTTGTCTTTATTCACATTTCATCTATGCCTGGTAACTGTTAGATGACTATACGTATCATTCATTTTTGGTAAGTGGCTATTTCTGTTACTAATGGATTTTTCATTACGCTATTCTTACATTAACTATTTTTTGCACCTTACCAGAGGGAGCAGTCTTCTAATCTATTATACAGTATAAACTTTATCATGTCACTTGTACTGTAGTACATACAGGTCACCTTGAAGTCTTGCAGGTATACACACACCCAAAATTCTATTTCATATACAGTAGCTGTGTAGCACAAAATGTATTACTTTTCTTTTCTACTCATTATACAGAAGGAAAACACTTTGCTAGAGAGCTCCAATTCTGTAATGTATTTCTTGTCTGTACTGATGGTACTGCAATCTTTCAGTTTCAAGTCCAATGAGACATTTCCAGACATCAGCTGCATAACAATGAAAAACATGTATCATGTAAAGTCATAGTAAGTGATTTTATATACACAGTTCCCAACCCTGCTCTAAATTGACAATTAAAAATCAATGTTAGAAAATTCTCATATAAAGACATTTTGCACAAATCGAGTTTTGCTGTGGAACAGGCCATTTCGCAAAGGTATAATGTTTGCTTCTATGTTTTTCCATACTTGTATTTGTACATTTGCATTTTCTAGAATACTGAATTTATAGAGTTCCTCCTGTTGTTTAATGTGGTTTTTGTAGTATACAGTATATTTAAAGCCAAATTATGTCTGGATGATTTGTTAAATTTCACAGCTAAGTTCTGAGGAAAGTTAATTTTGTAGTATTAAAATTGTTGTTTACAGTAGCTTAACAAAGGACATGGGGGTCTATTCATGAAGCAGTGAAAAGTGTGGAGAAGTGAGCCAGTGGATAAGTTGCCCATGGCAACCAATTAGCAATGAAGTAACATTTATAATTTGCATACTATATAATTGTACGGTGCAGCTGATTGGTTGCCATGGGCAACTTCTCCACAGGCTCACTTCTCTACTCTTGCTCACTTCTCCACTCTTTTCACTGCTTTATGAATAGACCCCATGCTCCTAAAAGGATACTAATTGTGAGAGCTCTCCAGATATTGCCTACATGTTAGATTAGTGGACATGCAAGAAAGAATACAAGACTAACACTAGCACAAAACGAAAAAAAAAAAAAATTAGTACAGAGAAATAAACATGCGCAAGTATTTGAATCTCAATAAGGTAGTTTAAATTATTTGATAATTACTGTAGGTGCTGCTAAGATCATGTAAAGACTCAAATGTGTAGTGTGGGATATATTTTAAAATTATCCTGTTAAAACTGGATCTGTTTGGTAGACCAAACTAGTGTTTTTCATACTTGTTTTTCACTATACACTGATAAAGTAGGTCAAGTTTTAATGATAGCTATACTTAAGCAAAATGATTGAGGTACTATTTAAGTAATCTACACTCAAGCATGAATATACTTAAACTTGGACTGTGTTTATTGAGTAATACGTTTGAGGAGCACTAGACCAAAATACACTAAATAAAGGAAGTATCAAAAGAAGTACTGCAGAAGCGAACACCCTTACAGAATGTGTTTCATCATGGTGATATAATTTCTTCAGGGCTTTGGTCCTGTTCCATTTTTCTTTTATCATTTGAAGAAGTCCTATTACTGTGACAAAAATAACATAAGGTAAGTAGTATGTCTATTGTACTTACCTTTATCTTGGCCTACTATAGTAAGTGGTGCCTGTTTTAGCTGCTAGGTTTTGAGGCATAACTTGCACAATACATAATGGCATAGTGATAATATTTTAGGATGGAATCCCGGTGCCAGAATCCCAACACGCGGCCAGAGTGCCAGAGCTGGAACTCCAACAGCAACTTTACGTTGTGGGGGGGGGGGAGTTAGGTTTAGGAACAACTGAGGAGGGTTAGGTTAAGGCTGCAGGGAGGGTGTAGGGTTAGGGAAGTATTGGGGGAGGGTAAGTATACTTACCTAGCCCCTGTCCAGATTCTCTTCATCAAGATGCCGCGGTCAGTCTTCTGATTGTCGGCATCCCACACACTACTAAATCATATGACACCCTTTAGGATTGCCTAATTATTAAAACTTTGATTACCATCTTGGAAGACAACAAAATGTTCAAGCATACTGTACTCTTGCTAAACACTTCTCACAATTGAACTTACTTTGGGATATTGCAATTGTTTTTTTTTTCCAATTTTAGTTACTGTTGTGACTTGTGGATTTAAGGGCGTTCCAGCCTATGGGGCAGATGTATGAACCCTGGAGAAGTGATAAAGCAGTGATACAGATGTAACCACGCTCATCGTAGCTACATCTGTGCTAAACATGCCCTTCCGGCACAGCTAGGTGTGCCCACGCCTAGCTGTGCTGAGCTGCGGCAATTGGCTCTCCCATTCATGCAAATGAAAGGCAATAACACACCAGCCAATCATTATGAGTTTGAAAAATGACAGGAGCTGATTGGCTAGTACATTTTCACCTTCCACGTATCACTTCTTTATCACTGCTTTATCACTTCTCCAGGCTTAATACATCTAATACAACACTGATCACCTCTTCACAAAGTACAAGGTAAACTTCAAATAGTTAAAACTCTCCAGCTTGGAATTCTCTAGCTTTCTATGCAATGGCAGATAGCTCAATGAATTGAGTGTCTGACTGCAATGTCATAGGCAACGATGAATGCTGTATAGGTATTAGCGACAATAGGAGTGGGGTAGGAGACATTGGCAGTCATTAGATGCTGGGATTCAAAAAGGGTGGAAGCTGCAAGTGAAAGTATTTTGATAATTCATAATTGACAAGTGCTACGTACTGCGCCCCCAACCCTGCAGTGCTATGTGCAGAGCACATTCCGCACACACCAAGTTACGGCCCTGCCCTTTATTGCTGCCTTTTCTTCTTTTATTGGAGATAATGCAGGCATCTTTAAGATTATTATTTTTTTTTTACAGTTGCAGCTTCATGATTTTTTCCAGTTTACCAGATGATTGAGCTTTTGTCACTTTAAAAGAGATCATTTCAAAAGGTTAAGAGGTTAGTTAAAAAAAGTTACTAAAATATTTTTGTATACTTTTTGCAAAGGTTCTAATTTCTGGTTCTTGTTTAGATGACCTTAATACATAACTGATCTCGCAGATTTGATTTTCTTTTTTTTTTTTAAGCACAGTCCTTTCATTTTGCGTTAGAAAAAATGTTTTAGTCCAGGTAAGCATCATAAATATTTTAGATGACCATGGCAAGTTTGTGGAAATGGTAACATCAGCATGTTTCACACTAAAGATTTACAGCAATATCATTTTATAACCTTTATGAACAGATATGACTAAGACCAAAGGCCTTTTTTTATTTATAACTATTGATTTCTACTACTTAATTCAACACATTGTAGAGCTCCATAACATATTGTATAGGTGTTGTATTTTACAAAAGACATATAATGTAACATACAGTATGTAGGGCTATTTTTTTTAAACTTAAAACAAGGTCAAGGACTGTTGTTTTAGTAGTGATCTACCACAACTCTCAAGCTCGTCATACAACTTACAATTATCAGGAGGATAATCAGCCAGATCTGACTGGTTAGAAAAAATCAAACATTTGCTCCCAAACACTGGACAGTAACAAAAATGATTCTTCGGACAAATTGGTTGAATCCATTTTCCACTGTCTGGGAGCAAATGGTCGATTGTCATTACCAGATTTTCATTACAACCAGCCAGATCTGGCAGATGATCTTCAATGATAATTGTATAGTGTATGCCCAGCTTTACACAAATTGAAAATAATCTGAAATCTGCTGTGAAGGAGTTGGCTGTAGATAGGAAAAAAGAAAATCCCAAATATAAACTAAACTGAGCATACACTGTACAGTTATCTGGCAGACCATCTGTCCAATCTGGCTGGTTGGAATGAAAATATGGTAATGTATGGGAGCAAATGACAATCGACCATTTTCTCCCAAACACTGGAAAATGGACAGAAACTGTCAGTCTGAAAAATTGGTTAAATCACGGCTTTATCCAATTTGTTTGAACAACACTTTTCAACTGTGCTGATTTGGGCAGATACCTTGATTTGCGTCAGAGAACCTAGACTTTTACCATAGTTTATGGATTTGGAGTGCAAGATGGCAGTGAGCAGCAGAAATGTTCATGGACACATGGCAGTATAAATAAAAAGTATTTTAAAAAGACTAAAGAATTTGATTAATGAGGTATAGTTTGTGTACTACAGGCTTATGTATACATATACATTTTGTTAGAAGATACATTCTGCAAACAGCAAATTTTCAGTGTGCATGTATAGTGTACCACAATTGCCCCCAAAAAGTCAATTTCTCATACATGTGCGATATACCCAGGTAAGGACAGCAGATAAGCTGGTGTGGTTACAGGCTGCAGTTACCTTGAAAAAGGGTCAATCTTCTAATTTTCTTTCTTCTGGCAGCAGCTACTGATTCTGTACACACTCCAGAAAAGAGCCAAGTGTCTTTTAATACAAAATGTTATTTTATTTATTGAATATTATTTATTCCTTGCTGACCCATGAATCAACTCTTCAAAAGTGTCACTCTACGAAGCAAAAGGTACAGTATAGGTATTTTTTTTAACCACGCATTAAATGATACCATATAATATTATTCAACAATAAAGTGTTATAGTAATATTAATCAACTCCCCGGTGTATCAGTAAGCCACAAATAGAGTTGCTTGGTGTTTAAAATACTTCTGCCTAACCCTGACCTTAATTTAGACTCTTTCTTACAATCCATATCAACAATGTACATTACTCTTAATCTAAATATCCATATTAACTGTAAAGGTCAGTACTGACGGGAGAGATGTGTGTTGAGCGATCTTAACATAGACCACTCAGCACACATCTCTCCCCCTGCTCAGCACAGCATGTTGTGTGCTGAGCGAGGGGGGCCGCTCACTTCACACAGCGCTGAAGTAAGCGACCGGCTAGATTGAGCCTGCATGCAGGCTCAATCTAGCACCGGCGATAGCGATGCGCGGGGCCACGCATTGCTATCGCTGGTTGGCATACACATGACAGATCTGTGCTTACAATCAAGTATTGTATATGGTAGTGTATCTTTACAACCTCACTGCTTTTAGAAAAATCCAAGTTTAATTGTCCTTGCTGAGGGATATTTTTAATAGATTAAATTTTGTAATTAGGCAGAAGAAAATGGGCTATTACTGATTTGTCAGACTGGAAATACCTGAGGTGTGTACCAGGGACGTGCAGTCAGGGGAGGCAGCACCTCCCCTGTCATTAATGATTAAAATAATACAAAGAAGATACTTATGACACATATTTTGTGTTATAAGTATCATCTTTATATTATGGTGACTATTTTAGTACTTTAAATTGGTTTGGGAGGCACTGATAGCAGTGCCTCCCGTTGGCAATTAGAACAGGATGAAGTGGGGCCAAGCACTTGGGCTGTAAAAGCCCATTAAAAACTATGGAGTAAGCGGCACTTCTATAAGTGCCTCGTTGACAGAGCCACCATGCCCATGTCAGCAAGGCAGCTGTGATTGGACAGCGGATCCAGTGCTGGATCCGCTGTCCAATCACCCCTATATGCGGCAGGCAGAAGCGGCGGGACCCATCGGTGACTGGCGGTCGGAAGCGGCGGGACCTGGCGGGCATAAGTGACGGGACCCGGCAGTGACTGGTGGGTGGAAGCGGAGGTCCCGAAGGCAGTGATGAGTGCAGCGGCAGACAGCACACTTCCCTCTTCCTCCCTCCCAATAAGCAGCAGTGGCGGCACAGTCCCGGACACCCAGGTGAGACAGGGGGCCACTGGGCTGGGTATTGCACTGATATATATACATATATATATATATATATATATTTATTTATTTATTCAGTGGCTCCCCAGCTTATGACCTTACCACACGTCACTGGTGTGTACAGTATTTGTCCCTTGTATCAGGACCTTGAACAGCTCCCTAGAAGACAACTGTTTTCTGGTGCAGGCTTATGTGCTGTTTACAATGATTCCTCCGATCACTCCCTTCATTAGCCTTTGGGGAATATTTAGCAAGAATCACATTTGCAATGTGATCTGGGCTCAGTAATAGTGCCCAGAATTGCAATGCAATATGTGATTCTTATGGCGACATGTATCATACTACACCTGCAGGGACAGAGGCTCTAAAAGGAGCTTGTCCTTGTGATGTATTGCCAGGACTCCTACACATGTGTGGTCCCATTGCTGGGGAGGGTTTTGGGGGAACCCTTTGATGCCTAATTACACAATGTCCATTGAGTATATGCAGGGGCCAATCTCTGGAATGCTTTGCATTCTGGAATTTGGTAAATACGGCAGCAATCCATCCCCCATAGAAAACACAACAGATAATGGAGATATATGCTGTACAGTCCCACAGTAATACATTATTATGATACTAAATATTTGGGGATAACCTCTAAAAAATCTGCGATCTCAGGAAATAAGGCATAAATATTTATTGGTAAATGGATCCACTTTTCTGCAGAGAGCATCAGTGACTGCCATATAATACAGAGAACATTGCAGTGACTGCATTACTACACTGAAAGCATCACATTGAATGCCATATACTGCAGAGAGCATCAGTCAACACCATACTATGCAGAGAATATTGCAGTCTGCCATATAATACAAAGAGTGTCACAGTGCCTACCATATAATTCAAAAAGTGTTGCAGTGACCACTATATAATGCAGAGTACATTGCAGTGACTGCCATATAATATATAGAGCATTGAAGTTCTCATCATATAATGCAGAACATCGCAGTGCCTGCCATATAATGCAGTCCACCAGTGGCCACCATATAATACAGAGTGCATTGTAGTGCCCGCCATATACAGAGAGTGTCAAATTGACTACCACATAATGCAGAGAGCATTACATAGTAACCAGCAGAGAGTTCCATATCTTTACCATCCTCACTGTGAAAAAACCCTTCCTTAGCTGGGTTTGAAAAATCCTTTCCTCTAACCTTAGGGGGTGGCTACATATTCTGTCTACAGGTCTCTTGATAAACAAATTGTCTCATAATTCCCTATATTGCCCCTCAATGTATTTATAAATATTAATCATATCTCCTCTTAGTCACCTCAATTTGTAAATTGCATGTTTGTTCTTTGTCCCAAAATGTATAACTTTACATTTCTCTATATTAAACCTCATACTCCACTTTGTGGCCCAAACTTCCAATTTGATTAAGTCATTCTGTAGATAGTCAACATCTCTATCTGTTTTAATTATTTTACACAGTTTAGTGTCATCTGCGAAAATGGACACTTTGCTCTCAAGACCGTCTCCCAGGTCATTTCTAAATATGTTAAATAGAAGAGTCCCTGGCACAGACCCTTGAGGTACACCACTTAATACTTTAGCATACACAGTAAAAAGTCCCAGAAATGGAGTAGAGGACCCATTTGTGCACATGCAGAATGGGTCCTGCTCATGCACAAAGTACCAACAATCACTACTTTGTGACAATGAGCACAGCTCCAACTACATCTGAATCGGGACCAATATGTCAGAGAAGCAAAGAGATCACTGATCAGTGCTGACACCAGCCAAGTGGTTTGCCAGTGGTGGAACCAGCATCATCTTTCACTTTTTTCACCTTCACATGACCACTTGCAAGTAATCTGGCTCTAAGGCTTATGTGCGTCTTTGCACAATTATGTAAAGTCACCTTTACTGTACATGTCTACGTTAGAAAGCTTCTCATTGCACCTACAGCATCAAGGCACAAGCAAGCTTAACTGGCTGTATCATGCACATTACATAAGTGTTCACTCACTGTTCTAGGCACAGTGCAAAATCACAGATAATGCAGTACGCATACTTGGGAAGTACTTTCTCTGTACAGTACACATACTTGGGAAGTACTCTCTTTATATGCATACCTGGAAAGTACTATCTCTGTATGCATCCTTGGGAAGTACTCTTTCTGTATGCATACTTGGGAATTGCTCTCTCTGTACGCATCCTTGGGAAGTACTCTGTATGCATACTTGGGGAGTACTCTGTCTGTATGTATACTTGGAAATTACTCTTTTTGTATGCATTCTTGAGCAGTACTTTATATGCATCCTTTGGAAGCACGCTCTCTGTACGCATAATCGGGAAGAATGCTCTTTATATGCGTACTTGGGAAGTACTCCCACTGTATACATACATGAGAAGTACTTTCTCTGTACGCATCCTTGGGAAGTGCTCTCTCTGTACGCATCCTTTGGAAGTGCTCTCTCTATATGCATACTTGGAAAGTACTCTCTCTTTGTCCACATAGTTGAGAAGTACTTTCTCTGTACGCATCCTTGGGAAGTGCTCTCTCTGTACGCATCCTTTGGAAGTGCTCTCTCTATATGCATACTTGGAAAGTACTCTCTCTTTGTACACATAGTTGAGAAGTACTTTGTCTGTACGCATCCTTGGGAAGTGCTCTCTCTGTACGCATACTTGGGAAGTACTCTCTCTGTACGATTACTCTCGCTGTATCAGATCCTTAAAGTTAAATTATGAAAAAATTTAAAATAAAACACAGTTATAGTCAGTGCTGAAACAGGCTGCTTTGGTTTTATTCAAAATGCAATAGCCCATGAAAATACTATGTGTAACACATCCACCACTCTTGCTTTACTAAGTGGTAATAACATTGTTGCTGTTTTCAATTCTACCACATACTATATGCTGAATACTGTATATTGATTAGATTTATACCAGATCCTTCACAAAAGATTCAATGATTGGAAACAGGCATTATTAGAATTGCATATGCTCTCCGATTCGCCATAGTAACACAATGAATACAATTCAGCAAGAAGTGTTAATTCAAAGACTGCTTACATACTGTATTACAGCCCAGTGTATAAACCCAGTTCTATATAAATACTATACCATAACATTGTACAAATTAAAGTTTTTTTTGTATCTTCTGAGACTTAATTTATAAATTAGACTACAGATAGTACTATTAGTGCTATGTTATTTGAATTTATTGTCTACATGTCTTTTTTTTAGATTTTTTGTTCAATAGAAAACATTAAACTCACTCACATATAAACAAATACAACAACTGGAAAAATAAGTTCTCCTTCACAAATCAAAACTAATAAAATCAGTATTTCTTCATGTATGGTCATACAAAAATGTAATATCTTTCCTTCTTGTGTTTTTTTCCTTAGTTTTGTACCGTCATGATCATACTGTAAGATCAATAACAGGTGTAATAATGTGGTATTGTATTTTCCATTTCTGTATCACGGGGAGAAAATTACTAGCGCCTAGTAACATGTCTGCAGTGAATAAGAAACATAGAGAGTTATTGGAGAATACTGCCAGGCTGCTCAGACAGGTATGACCCCAGGTACTCCAGGTGCTTCAGCACATGATTGTAGATTTGTAGATGTCTGTGACACTGGAACAGTTATAGAATCCTTAATATCTGTGTTCTGATTATTTGGAGTGTTCTTTGTTTCAGGCTTCTTAGTGGTGTCAGGACAGTTCTGAACAAATATTACCCGATTGTAAGCCTTCAGTCTTCGCCACAGCTGTATATAGACTTTACATTGAACATACATAAACACCAAGCCACCTGTAAATCCAATAGCCACCACCACCAATTTTGTCCAAAATGGCCACTCCAGAACACCTACGATACAAAAGACAAAAAAATAACCAATTGTAATGAATAGAAACTGTTCACACATTTTCACTTTCACTAAGGAAATAAATGGTATTGTTGAACACATATTTATATTATAATCAATATTTGTTTAATCAAAGCTCTATATTTTAGATTTTATGAAAAGAAATAAATGATTTCAGCATGTAATGCTCTCTTTATAATCAGAAATAGCACGCCAGCAGAAAACTATTAAAATGTGCCATTACATCGGTCATAAAAAAACAAGTTCAGTTAAAGCATTTCTTATTTCTAAAAGCCATCTACTGTATTTGTACCAGCAAGTGCAGGTCAAATGATCACGCTTATAAAACATAAAAAAAAAACATTACGTATAAAATGCAAGCTAGAAAAGGTTACTTATAAAATGTATGATTCAGTATCTTAAAAGCTTCATAAATGTATAATGTTTGTATCAGGTGAGGGGGTGGCAATATACATCAGACATTGCGTAGAATATATATCAGCATTTTTATTGACAACAAGAAATTTGATTCTTTCTTTCAAACATATATCTGGTTAAATTTTGCCATGAAATGCAACCAGGAGCATATAAGTAAAAAAAACAAAAATAACGACACTGCTATAATAATAGTTTAGACCATATAGATAGTCTGTAGATGACTCACAAGAAAGATATCATATATAGGCAGTATACAATTAAAAAAACCCTGATAAATATATTACATTTTTGCCTGTGATAGGAGCCAAAAAAGTCCTGTGTCCTTAGAGGCAAAGTAAAACAGATGCATTGAGAACCAATTGTACCAGAAATCAATTTTCTTTCAGGATTATTCTTCTGGAATATAGAGGAACCAATTTCTGAATTCAGGATAGTAAGGCAGTTATACGGGCGTGATTTAGATTACATGACAATCAGCTATACAGATGGATCTTCTAATATTTAGCCATCAACACATGCTTCTATATGCATCTCGTCATACGCATCTCAGTCACATCTCTACCTGCAGTTGAATGGGCTTAACTAGGTAGGAGTAGGAAGTTTGCATGTAGGCTAAGGCTAGTTAGTGCATGTTGAAGGCGTATAGACTGATCTCTTGCACCAGGTATAGGGCTGGTGCAAGCAGTGGCATAACTACCGTGGGTGCAGGGGGTGCAGCTGCTATGGGCTCTGGCTGCTTCCAGGGCCCGCTGCTCGCTTCTGCACCCTGTCAAAGGATGCCAACAAGGCCCACCGCTCCTCCTTCACCCCCGCTCGCCAGACAGAACAGTCACCACCAAGAGCACCCCCACAGGCTGCAGCTGTGGAGGATGAAGCAAGAGGCCCCTGAACTACAGCAAAGTGTCTCTCCCTGACACTCTCTCCCTGACACTGTCTCTCTCTCTCTCCCTCTCTCCTTCACTCTGTCTTTCTTTCCCCTTCCCTCTCTCCTTGACACAGTCTCTATCTCCCTGACACTGATGCTGTCTCCCTCTCTTTCTCTGTGGCATTGCTTCTTTCTCCCTCTCGGCACTCTCTTTTCCTCGCTCTATTTCTCTGACACTGGCTCTTCCCCCCTAACACTGTTTCCCTCTATATCTCCTTGACACTGTGTGTGTGCGTGTCTCTCTCTCTCTCTCTCTACGTAAGGAGCACTACAGTGGGCATTGTGTGTAAGACTGCTAATTTTGTGTGTGTGTATGTACAGAGGGGAGTGTGATAATATATATATATATATATATATATATATATATTTATTTATAGTTTGATAACATAATATAAAGTTGCAAGACAATGGACTTTCCCGTCCATTTTACATCCACAATTGATGCTGCCAGGTCATGTCCTCACTTCAGACTCATCCTGTCTCAAACTAGATTTTCACCCTTTTCTCTCTTCGCTGCCCCTGCCCCTTCAATCACTCTCTCTAACCTTCTCTATTTCCTCTCCCTTTAAGGAATTGCTGCTCCCTTAATAAAATAATAGCTTAAAATTGTCTGTAAAAAAATTCAATTAATATTGGCTCCTTAATATAAAAATAATAATTATTGCCTGCATAATTAATATGTAAAAGTTTTCTCCCTAATACATACTTGTTGTATCTTTTATTTAACTGCGGTCCAAAGGCCAGATAGCCCAAATCACATGCTGTCTTTCCTAACAGTGCAAATTCTAAAAAACATTTACCCCTTTTCTGGTATGTAGGCTTAAACAGAACAGTTTGCTCTATACCTCATGTTTTGTGACTTTGTACCCAACACCCACTTTTCCCTTGAGCCCCCGATGAAACACTTTTTCACTTGCCTGTACCTTCTTTCCATTTTTATACTTTTTCTATTTTCATCACTCCTTACCTTCTTCCTCCTCTTCTTCTGAAGATGATTAAGTTCTGATAGCTACTGAACAAAAGTGACATGAATGCATGGAGGTGCAATTGTATGCCACATTTACTGGTACAAAATAAGAATCTACCATATTTGTACATGTACTATTAATCAAGCTCAAATTCCCAATCGTAAATGCTATAATGGGCTTTTGAGACCATGTCAAGGAAGTACTGTAGTTAAATGGTCGACAGGGGAAGACTAGATGGGCCAAGTGGTTCTTATCTTCCATCAAATTCCATGTTTCTATGTTTATGCTGTTGACAATCAAATTGTCAACAACATGATGTCGACCACAGAATGCAGACACAGTAGCAATAATATTTAAATAATTTTTACAATGTTGGCATTATACTGTAATTGTAACTTCGCTGAGCAATCCCTGACTGTGTGATAGATGGATGGATATGTTTGGTTGACCGTTATGCTGTCAACAGTGAAAATGTCAGCAGCATAATGTTGACAATGATAGTAATATTTAAAGCATTTTTTTTGTAGAGTCAATGTTGCCCTGAACCAGTATCTTGCCTAGGCCCTATAATGCCCTAATCTGGCTCTGTTATACATATCTAGTGTGTCCTCCAGTGATTCCAGTTACTCCACTCCATGTCCACCACCATCTTGCTAATCATATGTTATAGCATCATATATGACTTAGCAGATGCTGACAGATAATTGCCAGTACAACTTACAGTACAGTGGATCTGTCTACTTGGCTCCAGCAGTTCCTCTGCAGCTCCAGACTGCAAACACTGTACAGGTACCTGGGCAATTAATCACTGCCATCCTGAATAGTTCCCATATTGTTATCCAGGGGCGTAACTAGAACTTCCTAAGCCCCATAGCAAAATTTGGAAAGGGACCCACAACACAGATCTCCAGAGAGAGGGCGACAGCAGGGACACAGGGACAGAGGTGGCAGGAATGAAAATCCATAGCAGCTGCACCCTTGGAAGCTACACCACTAACTTGGGGGAAAGGGGGGTAGTGCATTCTGAACTGTGACAGCGGGGTGGAGTCACCTGAGCGAGAGGGGTGCAGTATGAGCTGTGATTGGGGAGATGGGGGGGCTAGATGACCTGGGGGGGCGCAGTATGAGCTGTAACTGCAGGGTGGTATGCGGGACAGAACAGCCGAGTCTTCATCAGCCATACCTTGTAAATGTGGTACCCCATAATTATAAACAAAAGGGAACCCCTTTTATCTTTTTCTTTTGTATTTTATTTTATATACAGCCTGTATATCCCTATGTTATGTTAGGGCTGAACTTTTTGTGACCCTGTCAGTTTCTGAAAGGGAGTTTTGCTGAGCCCTGACTGGGAAAACTGTCAGGTCATTGGATCCCCAGGTTGTTGAACAAAGTGGCTAGGGTGCATGCTTTTGCTGGGGTCCTGGGACCCTGTCACTGTTCGGGATCCCAGAAAAAGAGGAGGTCCTGAAGTCACTCAGGACCCATATAAGCAGAGCCAGTAGTGCTAAGGGAACAGTGAACAAAAGGAGGAATGGAGCTGCTGGACTATGGGGCCGATTCAGACCTGATCGCTAGGCTGCGTTTTCTCACAGTCTGCGATCAGATCTGAACTGTGCATTCGTGTGCACGCAAGACCGCAGCAACGGGGATCGCCGGTCAGCAACGGGATGGTGCAAAATTTCCGAGCACATGGGAAATCGCAAGGAGATTGACAGGAAGAGGGCGTTTGTGGGTGGCAACTGACCATTTTCTGGGAGTGTTTGGAAAAACGCAGGCGTGTCCAAGCGTTTGCAGGGTGGGTTCCAGACGTCAGTTCCACCCCCGAACAGGCTGATGTGATCGCAGCGGTTGAGTAAGTCCTGGGCTGTGCAGAGACTGCACAAAATCAGTTTGTGCAGCACTGCTACACATGCGTTCGCACACTTGCACAGCTCAAATACACTCCCCCTGTAGGCGGAGACTTTCTAATTGCAGCAGTGCAAAAATCGCTGCCTAGAGATCAGGTCTGAATTACCCCCTATGAAGATTACCGCTTTCTGCCAGTGTGAGATTGGGAGACAGTGACCAGAGTCTGCAGGGCCGGCTGGAGACTGGAACAGCAACACCGCTGAGATCCCAGCTGAGAGAGAGAGCTATCTGCACCACAGCCCGACTGACAGAGCGGAGCGCTGAGGTCAGGTGCCGCCCAGTGATAGGAGACAGCCCAGTGGAGGAGAGGACCACGGATGACCCCCAATCTAATCGGAGACTCCAGTCAAAGACTGCGGAAGCAGCAACATACCCCGAATGTCCAGAACCCCTAGAGTGAGAGAGAGAGCACTCCAATTGCAATACTTAGAATCCAAGGAGGCACTGAAGACCCGAGGCACCTGGATGAGAGCAGGCAGAGGGAAGCCCTCTCCCCCGGCCCCATGGCTCACTGCAGCCGAAGTACTAAAGCTATGGTATGGAGGGGCGGGGGGGGATGGTGGATGCTCTGTGCCGGGGAAGCTGCTGACATCTCAGTAAAGCACCTGCAGCCATTCTTTGCAGGGGGAGTCAAGGGCCTAATAGCTGACTAGGTGCAGGGAAAGCTGCGGGCCCTCGACGCATCTCGGGCCCCATAGCAGCTGCACTCCCTGCACCCTCGGTAGTTACCCCACTGTTGTTTTCATCTGCAAGTTACTACTGCAGTCCTGTGCAGTTTCCAGACTGCTAATCATCTCCAACTTCAGCCTGCAAGTCTGTGCAGTTAACCAATCCAAACGTGTGCAGATTCCAGCTCCAGCCTGCAAAGCTTGTGTAGTTAACCACTGCTGTCCTGTGCAGTTCCCAGACAACTAATCATCTCAAGCCCAAAGGAAACTTTCACCCTGAGCTCCACAAGGTCTAGAACCAGCCGTCAATTTAGGATTTTTAAATATTTTTTACTTTTCACATGTAACTTTCCACAACATGATGGCCAGGCTCCCAATTCAGTACAGGGGTGGGGGGTGTCAAAACTTTCCCTTGCTGCAGGCACCATGGCACCTAGCTATACCTTTGCCCATGGGTCTGTTAGCCGGCTGATGGTGTAACAGGTTATCCTTGAACGTAGGATCACTAATGCATGTAGGGCGCATCTACCCATCCCAGACGCCACCTGCTGCATCGCTGATGCTTCCAAGGATTCAGCAGCAATGCTCACTCCAGCCACATCTGAATTGGGTCTGTTATTTGCATGATTGCCAGCATCTTGAATGTTTTGTATACCACACAATGATTCAGCATCAGGGTTTCTTGCAGAAGCTTCGGAAAAAAAAAGGTTTTGATTGGGCTGCTAAGAATAGCCCCTTATGAGTATTATGTCATTTTTACAAGCATTGGTAAATACTGTAGTAGAACGTGCTGCTTCTGAAAAGAAGGTGTGACATTAGTCATATCCCTTCATATTACAGAGATAAGTGTTTCACACCAGCATTCATGACAAGGCGTGTGATGTCTTCCCTTCAAAGGGCGATAAAACAGATAAAGTTTACAAACCACCATTCATCTAATTCCCCAAAGCAATAATTTTTATAGCAATAAGTCAACATCCTACTGATGTTTTATTCTTCACCCACTGTGTTTGTTAAAAAGTGATACCATGAATCAACATAGAAAAAGAGTACAATGGTATTCTGTCTATGCACTGCGCCACTGATGATCCCAATTAAAAGTCTAGAAAGTATTTTTTCAGAAAGTTTTAAGTAGACAAAAGAAAACAGGGAAATCAATGAACAATTGTTTTCTTGGTTTGTCAACATAGTTTCTAATAAAACTTAGATGAATGGTGGTTTGGAAACTTTAGCTGTTTTATCATCCTTTAAAGGGAAGACATCACACGTCTTGTTATGCTTGTTGGTGTGAAACTAATGTCACAACTTGTTCTACGAAAGGTCATGACCTCCTTCATATACGCATGCAATGTGAACAATTCTAAAAATATATATTTATGTGTTGAACTACAGGTGGAACAGGTTAATTGTAAATTACTTTCTTTTACTATTAACAAGCATAAATGTTGTTCTTCCTCCTGGATTCTAAATCTTGACAGTAACAGGTTTTATTGCTAGTTCTTTAAAAAAAAATATAGTCAAAAGCAGAATTTATATTTCCTTATTAAAAAAACCCATAATGGGACAAAGCAGATATATTTTATGCCCAATGAACCACGAGGGGAATAAATTGGAGCAAACCCATGTTCCCTTTTTTATTTTTGTTGTCATTTTCTAGTGAAACTGTGATTTTTGCATTTGTTAATACTACTGCAAAGACACTATTGGGTTAGATTTACTATTGGGTGATTTTTTACAGAAAAAATGGCAATAATATTAAATACAAGACACGCCTGTTTAGTAAAGCTAGCCGCATTCTCTTTTGAATGCAGTATGACACTTTATTACTTAATGACTTACAGTACTTGCCAACTCTTCTGGAATTTCTGGGAGAGTCCCGAATTTAGAGGTGCTCTCCCACCCTCCTCACAGAGTTGGGCCATCCAATTCCCAACTTAAGTGGTTTGCCAGGAGGTTGAATGATGCACTTTGCATTGAATCACATTATTGTAGCTCAGCGCTCCACTATAAAATGACACAAATAGCTTAGATAATTAAGTGGTGGGGTCATGTATATGCACTTGTGGTGCCATACCCCTGTTGCCTTAAGCCGATTGGTAGCTTGTTATGTAGGGGGCAAAACAAACCAAGCACTTCAGCCACAAAAGTGGCCATCCCTGTCGCTAAGGTGCTTGGTTTGTTAAACTGTGCATGTCCTTTTTAATATCCAACATAAAGATGGGTGGGAGGGTCCAAGGACAATTCCATCTTGCACCACTTTTAATTTCTGCCACTGCTGTGTGGCAAAGTTTCATACATGTGCTATAAATTGCCACGTGTTTGTGCCACTGCTCTGTCGCTTAGTAACCAGTCAGCTCGCTGCAGCCTTTGGCCAATA